>NC_056732.1:1082931720-1083266720 GCF_019279795.1 Protopterus annectens | reverse complement strand
ACCATGTCAGTACAACTTTGCTATTAGGGCCAGCTCACAAAGAATGACTGAGCCCTGTGTCCTACATTTGGGTGTGTGATAACCACTGCAATGTTTTGTAGTACTTCCTATCACATGTAATGTCAGTAAACGTGCACACCTAGCAAGTTTTATAACAGTTATGACTGCACACTTCACATCCTAAGTTTATGAAATGCATATATAAGTAACAGATACAGAACTAAGCAAAGGTGCAATATGTTAACATCATTTAACAAAACATTAAAAACTATACAGGGACACACACTGGCAGTGTATGAATATACTGACAGCTACAAACTGAATCAATGACTTGGGCTGAGCCTGCAATTGGTCATTTTATGATCAGTGTTATACCCCAGTAACCAAAATGCAAATAAAATAAAATATACTAAACATTATGCTAATAAACATCCATATGCACACTTCACCTGGAGAGTCTCCCCCACTCTACTCCAATACAGAAGTCTGTTTCCCAAGATTGTCTCCCAAGTTGCAAAAAGTACAGTTTTGTACCTACCATAAATATAGATGTTCGAGTGTTCATACAGCTGCAGTCATTACAGATGGGTTATCCTGCCGTCAGGTGGGTCCTCGGTCGGCCGAATTCAAAAGTCTAGGTCTGGCGTCGGTTGTCGTCGCTTCTTCCCTGACGTCAGTGCGGCAGGAGTATAAAAGAGGCAGCCGACGCCATTTTCTTCAGTTTTTCTTGCCCCAGATGTCAGGTGCCCCCAGAAGGAAGGCAAATCATAATGTTATGCAAACATGCAATATAGATAAATCAAAAAACAGTAGTTGCAAGCAAATACACCATAAAAGAATACCCCAAATAGGTTGTATGATAAAGGTGTTTTGTCATAAGGCCTGTCCTAAGAGGGGACGGAGGGGGGGGGGGTAACCTGGACTGCAGCTGTATGAACACTCGAACATCTACATTTATGGTAGGTACAAAACTGTACTATGTTCATCGTGCATACAGCTGCAGTCATTACAGATGGGTAGAATCCCAAAGCTAAGTAAGGGTGGTAGGCACTAAGTGGAACTAGGAGGAGTGAGGATGCCCTGCAGGACTGCTGTGGCAAAGCCCGCTCTAGATTTTGAGTATAGTGGAAGGTGGTAGTGCTTGGAGAAAGTGTGCACTGAACTCCAAGTGGCTGCTTCCAAAATGTCCTTGGTAGGGACCCCCCTTAGGAAAGCTGCAGAGGTAGCTGTGGCCCTGGTGGAGTGGGATCTGATGTATGCAGGCACAGATTTTCCATGAAATGAATAACAAAATCGTATGCAGTGGGCTATCCATTTTGAAATTGTCTGTTTGGAAATAGCCTTTCCTTGAGCACCTGTAGCATAGGACACAAAGAGCTGCTCAGATTTCCTGAATGGCTTTCTTCTGTCCAAGTAATAACGAAGTTGTCTGTGAATGTCCAAGGAATGTAGCAGTCTCTTCCCTTTGTTCTGTGGATTTGGATGAAAGGTAGGTAAGTGGATAGTCTGATTCAAAGCTACACTGGATACTACCTTTGGCATGAAGGTAGGGTTGGTTCGTAAGGAAAATCTGTCCTGATGGAAAATGATGAATGGTTGCACAGCCATGAGGGCCTGTAGTTCCGAAACCCTGCATGCTGAGGTGATAGCCAGAAGGAGGGCTGCTTTCCATGACAAGTATTGTAGCTCTGTTGAAGAAGCCGGCTCAAAGGGAGGCAGGGTCAGCTTTTCCAATACAAAGTTGAGGTCCCAAGCTGGAACTGGTGGTTTCCTTGGGGGTTTTATATTTTTTGCCCCTCTGAGGAACTGCCTTAATAGAGGATGTGAGAATAAAGGAGGGTCTGTGTTGTATTGTGCAGAAATGGCTGAAGCGTGGATCTTGATGGAGAAGAAGGAAAGGCCACTGTTTAACATTTCAGCTAGGTACTGTAAAATTTGAGGTATATTTATTACCCAAGGATTCTGGCCCTTTTCTTGATTCCAGGAACAAAATCGTTTCCATTTGGCGGAGTAGGCTTTTCTAGTAGAAGGTCTTCTGGCCTCCAAGATGACATCCTGCACCTCCTTGGAGAGGAGAGGCTGTTGAGGAATTAAGGTATTCTCCATGCAGCTAGATTTAGGGTTTTGAACTGGCTGTGAAGGGTTTTGTAGTTGTGCTGGGACAACAGAAGAGGGACTAGAGGTAGGATCCATGGCGGGGAGTGTGTCAGGCTCTTTAGGAGCGGATACCAGTGTTGTTGTGGCCAGTCTGAAGCAATGAGAATCATTTGTGGCCTCTCTGCTCTGGCTTTTAATAGAACTTTGGTCAGTAGAGGAAGAGGCGGGAAGGCATAGACTGTCAATGTTGTCCAATTGAAAGAGAGTGCGTCCACTTTCCAGGCCTGTGAATGATAGGTCCTTGAGCAAAAGTTTTTCAACTGGTAATTTCTGTGGGTAGCAAACAGATCTATGTCTGGCTGTCCCCATGCCTGAGTTATCTTTGAGAAAACTTGAGGATGCAACTTCCATTCGTGTGGATCTGTCATATTTCTGCTTAGGTTGTCTGCCAGTGTGTTTTCCTTCCCTGGTAGGAATTGTGCCTGTAGTTGAATTTGCAATTCCGGTGCTGTGTTCCATAGGGTCATGGCTTGCCTGCACAGGGGGTATGAATGAGTTCCCCCCTGTTTATGTACCACATGACTGTGGTGTTGTCTGTCCTTATCAACAGCTGGCCTGGATGCAGTAGGTCTTTGAAGGTCATAAGAGCATTTTGCACGGCTAGCATCTCCTTTTGGTTGATGTGTAGGTGCTTCTCTTTTTGGGACCATGTTCCCTGAATGCACTGATCTGCCATGTGTGCTCCCCAGGCGTAGTCTGAGGCGTCCGTTGTAATGATTTGAGTTGCTTGAGGTACACAGAAAGGGAGACCTGTGTTTCTTTGGCATGCTTGAGCCCACCACAAAAATTCCTTTTGAAGGCATGGAATGAGTGGTATAATTGTTTCCAAGCTGTGGCTGTGTTGAGACCATAAGTTTTTTAGGTACCACTGTAGTTTCCTCATATGCAGCTTTGCACATGGGATTAGTAGGATGCAAGATGCCATGAATCCCAGAGCCTACAGGACTCTCCTTGCAGTTAGTCTGGTGAGAGTTGCCATTTTGCTGAAGTATTGAGACAGTTGCCCTTGTTTGTCTGGCGTGAGGCAGGCCATCTGGGTGGTTGTATTTAAGCTGGCACCCAGGAATATTATCTGTTGAGAAGGTATTAGTTTTGATTTCTTTTTGTTCACTGTGTATCCCAGGAAGTTTAACAGTTTTATTACAAACGCCAGATGCTGCAATAGAATGTCCTTGCTGTCCGCTTGGATCAGGCAGTCGTCCAGATATGGGTAGATTTGTATTCCTTGTAGTCTGCAGAAGGCAATTACTGATGCCAGGCATTTCGTAAACACTCTGGGCGCAGTACATAAGCCAAAGGGCAATGCAGAGAATTGGTAATGGGTTGAACCTGCAAGAAATCTGAGGTATCTTCTGCAATCTTGTCTGATAGGGACATGCAGGTATGCCTCCTTGAGGTCCAATGTTACCAGCCAAGACTCCTTGCCCAGCATGGGAAGAAGCTGCTGTAATGTGAGCATCTTGAATTTTGGCACCTGTAGATATGTGTTTAGGATGGATAGGTCTAAGATAGGTCTCCAATCTTTGTCTTTCCTTGGACCCAGGAATAGTCTGGAATAAAAACCTTGACCTTGTTCTTTTGCAGGTACCTCTTGAATTGCTTTCATATCCATGAGAGCGGAAATTTGTCTTTATGCCTCTGCCCTTTGATTTTCTGGCAGGTTTGGCATGCCTCTCATTTTTGGAAGGGTGTGAAAGTGGAACCTGTAGTCTCTGTTTATAATGTCCTGAATCCATTTGTCTTTTGTAACAATATGCCAGTTTTTTGAAAATAATGCCAGTTTTCCGCCCAAAGGTGCTGCCATTAAAGCTTTGCTTGGCAGGCATAGGGGGAAGTCATTGTGTCTGCTTTCTAAATGACTGTGATCTATCTTCTCCACCTCTTGGGGTTGGTGCTTGCCACTGTCTTGCTCTGTAAGATCCTTGAGGTTGTCCTCTACCACTTGGGCGTCTGTATCTGCCCCTTTGAGGTCTGTCCGTGGCTGGAAAGGACCAATTTTTTGAAAGCCAGTTTCTGCTGAAGCGTGGAGGTTGTACCTGCAGGAAATCTTTCACTGTTTGCATAGATTTCGCTTTTTCCTCCATTTTCTTTAGTACCTCCTCAGCTTTAACATCAAACAATACATCTTTTTGAAGTGGTGCATCTAATAACTTTGCTTTGACATGATCTGGTAAGGTTTGCTCTTTGAGCCAAGCATGTCTACGTATAACAGACCCCGTGACAGCAGCTCTACATGAGGCCTCTAAAGCATTAAAACCACACTGCAAGGTATGTTTACCCACTTGCTCTGCACCATGCAACAAATCCTGCAACTCTTTCAAATCTGGTTGTTCTGTTTGTGTCATTTTGCTTTTCAACTGAGATAACAAAATCTGTTGGTACTTTAACATATGGAATTGACAGTTTAATGCCCTCATGGTTAAAGTGGCAGATGTATACACTTTTTTCCCCACCTTTCTAATGCTCTGGAATCTCTCTCTGAAGGTAAAGGGTTTTTAGCAGTAGAGGCCTTTATTCCCTTGGGACCCTGTGAAATAGTTTCTGGGTCAGCAGTATGGCTTTTATAAAGGAACTGGTGAGAATCAGGAACCCGGTAATACCTGTCTGGTTAAAAGGGGCTGGAGGTAAAGAATCTGGATTAAGGCTGGCTTCTGCATACACATCATCCAAAATATCTAAAACAGGAGGGATAGCCAGGGGCCTATGCTGGGGGAGCAGTAGAAATTTCCTGAGCCTTTTCTTGGAATCTGAGTAATCTTGGCCTTTCCAGTGAAAGTGTTCCCTCAATGTATGCAGGGTTTCCCCAAAAGAGAAGTCCTCAGGGGGGGAGACCGAGGGAATAGACTCCTCAGCATCAGAGTCTTCGAAAGGGAAATAGGCAAATCCTGGTCCTCAGAATGTTCTGAGGTAATAGAAGCCTGGTCTGAGGAAGGGTAGTCTTCCTCCAATCTGGGTCTTTTGTCAGAGGGGGGTTGAGAACCCCTGATGAGAGTTATCAAATCCTCAGCCATTTTAAGCATATGCTTTTTAGGCATGGGGCCCTGAGAGGAGGTCTGAGGACCCTGTTTTTTTAGTTTTCATGGCAGCTTTAGATTTAGTGAAGGATTTAACAGAGAAGGTGTAAGGCCTGAAGATGCCTTCAGAAATGGCAGGCCTGACTAAATTTTGAGTTTCCCCGCCAAGAGTGGCGTCGGTATTTGCAGTAGGAATGGAGACTGAGGAGCCTGTGACCTCAGGTACTGAAGTCACTGGTAAAATAGTTTCATCGGTATTCAGGTGCTGCGTAGGCGCCTCGCTGAGAACCGGAGAACGGGTAGTCGGCCTAAGCGTGGTCTCAGTACTTGGAGTGGACCTCGGATGTCTGTCCTTATCTTTGTGTCTTTTGCTTAAAACTGGTGTCGGTGTATCCGACGACATGATATAATTAAATTTTTTGCCAAAATAATGAAGGGCGCACTCCTCCCGGTGCATAATAGTGCGCTTGTTGAACCTAGCACAAAAACGGCAGGCCGAGACGTCGTGGTCTGGGCCTAAGCAAGGTATACAGAAAGAGTGGAAATCCTTATGCGGTATTTGCTTCCCACAAGAAATGCAATTATTAACTTTGTCTGACATCGGTCTGAGGCAAGAAAAGTTTATCCAACGGGGTACTTAGCTTTAAAGAAGACTTCGGCTGAAATACTTTCGTAAATCTCAGGAGCTGGCCGGCCGGCACTTGCGAACTGCTTCTGCTTCGGGCACCGCGCGGCAAGAAAGACTGAAGAAAATGGCGTCGGCTGCCTCTTTTATACCCCTGCCGCACTGACATCAGGGAAGAAGCGACGACAACCGACGCCGGACCTAGACTTTGGAATTCGGCCGGCCGAGGACCCGCCTGACGGCAGGATAACCCATCTGTAATGACTGCAGCTGTATGCACGATGAACATCAAAAAAAAGAAGATAAAAAGAAATTATAAATGACATATCTAATTGTGTCATATATAAGGTAAAATATAATTTAATACAAAACCAACTGGAAGTATTTATAATACATCTCAACTGCTCTTGCTCTGACTACTTCTTCCCAATGGCTAAGAACATCAGGATGCTGATGCCTCATATTACTATAACGCTGTCTGCACTTTTCACCACAGCGGAGAATATCAGTGGTATGAGATACTGTTCCTGGTATCCAATTTAGGACTGGAGACCCTCACAAGAGTCCCCAGTCTATATTTACCGTGTTGTATGCATAACACAAGATACCCAGCTGTGGAGTACTGTCCAAAGCCACAGGAGTCCACATTAGAAATAGTCATAATTCTTTTAGAAGGTGTTGGGTCAGACAAGGCCTACTACACAAAACCCTACATGTTTATCCCATATGTGTGTAATATTCTCCATGCAGACAGAGCGAGGCCACATAGTTTATGCAACACAGACACTTTACTGCTTACATCAGTACATGCATATGTTAAGTAGGTATATAACTGTTCTCAAATACTTGTTCTTTTTCCATTCCAGAGGAAAATTACACAACTTGCAGAGAATGAGATCTTGCTACAAACACACTGTTTCAATGGTCAGTGGATGATCAGCCATGACAAATCTGAATAGCCTTTGTGAGACCATGCCTGGCAGGATGTGGTAATGACATCAAAGTTGTTGTGACAAAAACAGGACATAGCATCAAATGAAATACTGAGGCACTGACATAAGTGCTGTTAAGCTTTGGCTGCTGGCCTGGCACAAGAGCAGAGGGCAAAAGGAGACAGCCTGCTGATCAAACCATTTATAAGAGAGATAGAGAAGTCCCTGGCATCTCTGCATGGTGATATGAACAATTTTACCATCCACAGTGGAATCCTTGATCTTGGTGTGCAGCTCAGCCAACCATGCAGAATATCCATTAGAGATGCTCCATGTAGGTATGTCTTGCGTGGATATGTGCCTGCCATAGTACGAACATGACTGGTTAATATATTTTACAAACATACCCACTTTTTTTTAGCAAGAACAATAAGATTGCAAGTTTACAGACACCAGCACAAGGTATATTACCTGTTAACTGGCTACATTACTACATTAGGTAGTATTTATCCACTGAATTCAGGTACTGATGAAGGGTCTTACTTAAGTGTGTGTGTGTGTGTGTGTGTGTATGCATTTGCATGTTTTTCAGAGCTGTACTGGTTCTTCTACCATGGATATACAACTGATTTATGTCAAAGAACTGTCTAATTGTGATGATGATGATGACAGCTAAATCCTGGCATGGTGGTAGTGATGGACATGGGCAATCTGGCATCCAGATTTTCCTCTCATACAATGGACATAGCTTCTGTGCCTGTGGAACCAACCCCACAAACGTAAGAATACACAAAAGAACAAGACTATTCAAATGGATCTACCAAGGAAAGAAGGCATTTCCCTGTGGATCACTCCACCTTGGTTGCTGCAGGCTTCAGTGAGCATGTGGAAGACATGGGCGGAAGTAATGCCTTGGGTACCATCCATCTCCTAAACTAGCTGTGTCAATGACTGAAACCTACTGTATGTGCAGGTTTATAACACAGGAACAGACTGACGCCACCACCATCCTTACTGAGCTGGTACAGGGTAGTACTAGGTTGATGTAGGCCACATGTACAACATCATGAGCAGGTGGCATGGGCAGACTGCACAAAGCAGGTGTCTTTGTACTGCCAGACTTTGTGGCAGATGCACGTCCCATTCTGGTCCACCTCTGTCTCCAGTTGTGAGGATCACAGTGGAAGGGGAGGCCATAGTCAATCACATGCTGTGGCAACCACTTCTACTCCACTTTCTAGTGCTATGGAACATATATCATGATGTGGATGTGGTTGTTGCATAGAGTCAACCCATGGCATGGGCTACCAGTCATATTCAGGGAACACCCCATCCTCTTAACATGGTCTAGATCATGCCTGTAACCCTCCTAAGACAGGGAGCTCCTGTGGCTGGGTATGTGCAAAGTCTGATCATGTCTTCAGTGGATGCCCTAGATATGCTTATCAGATTCCAACACAATACAGCCAACATCTGTTTTGGTTGTGTCCCCACAAACATTTAGTCAGATCTTTGCAATGCCCACCTTCACAGACCCATGCAAAGAAACACACACGGCAATGGCAACAACACCCACTCCCTGGCCAGACTACCCCAGTCTTTCAACCCACTACCTAAGCACAGCACAAAAACAATGTTCAAACTCTCCAACACACAAACAGTTGCATGCTGATGTCACTTGACATTGTGGCCTTCTTCACCTGTTCATGATGATGATAACAGTGTCCTGCCCACTGTACTTTGTTATTAGAGTAGCCTAAGTCTGATGCACAGTAAAGCCAGACTAAACATGGTAGAGCACAGCCTGGGCAAAGGTTTGTATGCATCAATTACTTTATTTTTTGTACAATGCTTTTACTCTAGCCAACAGTCATGAACTAGATCCTGCCTGTAAGACATTGCCATGCCATATCATACCATACCATACTTGCCTTAATTTGGCATAGTCCCCCCCCCCCCTGAAACCGGGTCCGCTGCAGGCTACCTATCAGGCACCTTCTTCATTGCCGAGTCTGGGACTTTCTCCGCTTGAATGTGTCTGCCTGCTGTAACTTCTTGTGTTATATAATATTATGTAACACTGCACAGACTGGAAAGATCTTACTACATGTGGCAGGATCACATTACAGGGTACTCCCAGATACATCCAGACAGTAGAAGCAGGTCAAACACACATTTGACAATGACAAAAGTATGCAACAGGGTCATGGCTATAGCCAATCTCTGTCATGCTCTGGGGATTTCTGCTAGGTGTCATTAACTATGACTCTTAGGTCATAATACAGAAAGAATAAATTGTCCATGAGTAAAATCACCCCCCCCCCAAGCTGCTGACATAAGTTGCATGTTTGTCAAAGGAAGGAGTTTTGAGCATTGCCTGGGTGGCCTGCAGACACAATGTATATAACATCCTGGGCATTACAGACCAAGTGACAGTTTATAGAGTGGAACTCTTATTTTATATGCCATTGTCTCTACTCCCCTGTTGAGATCTTTTTCCAGTGTGAGTCCAGTCTATGGCCACTAGAACATCACTGAAGTGAGAAAGTTATACAAAGCCTACATGGTCTTGGTTCTCTCTCCTGTGACACCTGGAAACCACATATACTTTCCCACATACTGCAGCATGGCATCGAGGAACTGGTGAGTATCCTTGAGCCAGATGCCTGAGATACATCCATAGTGTCCTGTTTGCTGAAAGGCCCCTGTACAAACTATTCTCAAAGCCACACACACCCTGTTATCCACAAGGAGTGGTACTCCATACAGCCCATATGCCTGTATACAAAGGTGACATGTATAGATTAGTTTTTACATGGCTCCTCAGTCCACAATTTCAGTGTTCTGGATGGAATGATATGTACAGTGAGGTCAGATGACATGCAACATTGTGAATACTGGCAGCAAGTACAGCCTGTTGCATATACAAACACTCTAGCGAAATAGCTACCCTGTACATATTTTTTGCAGTTCATCTTATGTAACTCCAGGATTTTACTCTGGTCAACTCTGAAGGCACTGTGCTAATGTCTATCAGCGTGCTACATATAGTACAGTTGTGTACCTACCATAAATGTAGATGTTTGAGTGTATTCACTGTTGCAGTCATTACACTTGGGTTATCCTGCTGGCAGGCTACCCGCAGTCGGCCTGAATTCTAAAGTCCTATTATCCTGGTGTTTTTGCTTGTATTACACTTCAAATGTTGTATGTTTTTTATATATACTGTGGAGCTTTTCTCCCCGGGCCTCTACTGAAAATGGAAATATATCCAGCTAGACTAGCCCGGTCAACAAATGTAAAATAAATGTAAAATAATAAATAAATTAGTGCGCCAGGGGTATATAAGATGCAGCCGATGCCATTTTCTTCAGGTTTTCTTGCCCCAGATGTCAGGTGCCCCCAAGAAGGTAGGCAATACACATTGCTTATAAAAAACATACACTAAAATAAACAATACCTTCATCTACAAGCAAATACACCACATAGGTTGTAGAGGATAGAGAAGTACAGATAAGTCCCAGCAAAGAAAGGGGGATGGTGGGTGGGTAACCTGGACTGCAACAGTGAATACACTCGAACATCTACATTTATGGTAGGTACACAACTGTACTATGTTCATCGTGTTTCACTGTTGCAGTCATTACACTTGGGTAGAATCCCAAAGCTGAGGTTGGGCGGCTGGGTCTAAATAGGATTAGGAGTGGCTATGAGGCCCTGCAGAACTGCAGTGGCAAAGCCTGCTCTGGATTTAGAGTAAAGAGGTAAGTGGTACTGCTTGGTAAAAGTGTGCACTGAACTCCAAGTTGCAGCCTCCAAAATTTCCTTGGTTGGTACTCCTCTGAGAAAGGCTGCTGATGTGGCTGCTGCCCTGGTAGAATGTGGCCTAATATTCTTAGGCACTGATTTGCCATGCTGTGCATACCAGAAACGAATGCAGTGTCCTATCCATTTTGAAATAGTCTGCTTTGAAATAGCCTTTCCTTGTGATCCTGCAGCATATGCCACAAAAAGTTGCTCAGTCTTTCTGAAAGCTTTAGTTATGTCCAAGTAGAAGCGTAGCTGCTTGTGTATGTCCAAAGAGTGCAGAAGTCTCTCCCCTTTATTCTGGGGATTTGGATAAAAAGTTGGCAAATGAATGGTTTGGTTGACAGCCACACTGGATACTACCTTTGGCATAAATGTTGGGTTTGTCCTTAGAGAAACCCTGTCTGGATGGAAAATGATAAAAGGTTCCACTACCATTAATGCCTGTAACTCTGAGACTCTTCTTGCTGAAGTTATTGCTACGAGCAGAGCAGTTTTCCATGATAAGAATTTTATCTCAGCTGTATTGGCTGGCTCAAAAGGAGGCAGTGTGAGCTTTTCAAAGACAAAGTTGAGGTCCCATGTAGCTATCTGTGCTCTCCTTGGGGGTCTTAAGTTTTTGGCCCCTCTGAGGTACTGTCTTAGCAGTGGATGTGAAAAAATAGGAGGTTCCGTATTGTAATGAGCTGAAATGGCAGAGGCATGGATCTTAATTGATGAGAAGGATAGGCCTTTGTCCAGCATCTCAGTTAGGTATTGTAAAATCTGAGGAATATTTGGAACCAGCGGTTCAAGTCCTTGTGCCTGGTTCCAAGCACAGAATCTTTTCCATTGTTCTGCGTAAGATTTTCTGGTGCTGGGCCTCCTGGCTTCCAAAATGACATCCCTAACTACTTTAGAGAGAGGTGTGTTCTGAGTGGTTATAGTATTCGCCATGCAGCCAGATTTAAGGTTCTGAGTTGGCTGTGCAGGATGTGATTGTTTTATTGGGTCAGAAGATGAGGAATTTGAGGTAAAGTCCAGGATGGTCCTTGAGACAAGCTCTTTAGGATTGGGTACCAGTGCTGGCGTGGCCAGTCTGGGGCAATCAGAATCATTTTTGGCTTCTCTTGTCTGACCTTTAGGAGTATCTTGGAGAGGAGAGGCAGTGGAGGAAAGGCATAAAGTGTCAGGGTTTTCCAGCTGAATGATAGAGCATCCACCTTCCATGCTTGAGAGTGATAAGTCCTTGTGCAGAATCTCTGTAGTTGTCAGTTGTGAGGGGAGGCAAATAGATCTATGCCTGGGCATCCCCATTTCCTTGTTATCATGCTGAAGACTTGTGGATCTAGTTTCCACTTGTGAGGGTCCATGAGGTTTCCACTTAGTTCGTCTGCCAGAGTATTTTTCTTTCCTGGCAGGAATTGTGTCTGCAGATGTACTTGATAGGTCAATGCTGTGTTCCACAAAGTCATGGCTTGCCTGCAGAGGGGCTAGGAATGTGTGCCCCCTTGCTTGTTTATGTACCACATGACTGTAGTATTGTCCGTCTTTAGCAAAAGTCGTCCTGGATGAAGTAGATCCTTGAAGGCTGTCAGGGCATTCTGTACAGCTAGCATCTCTTTTTGATTGATATGAAGATGCATTTGGTTTGTGGGCCACGTGCCCTAAATACACTTTCCCACCATGTGTGCCCCCCAGGCATAATCTGATGCATCTGTTGTTAGTATCTGCCTGGCTGTGGGTAAAGTGAAAGGCTGTCCCTTGTTGTGGTGATAGGTCAGTGCCCACCATCGAAACTCCTGTTGCAGGCAGGGAATGAGAGTAATTACTGTTTCCAGGCTGTATCAATTTTGAGTCCAAACACTTTTTAGATATCATTGTAGCTTCCTCATATGCAGTCTTGCATATGGAATTAGCAGAATGCAGGATGCCATGAAGCCCAAAGCCTGCAGAATTTTTCTTGCATGTAGCTGTGTCTTTGTTGACATCATTTGGAAGTAATGAGTCAGTTGCCTTTGTTTGTCTGGCGTGAGATAAGCCATCTGGGCAGTTGTATTTAAGTTTGCACCCAGGAATATTACCTCTTGAGAGGGCACTAGTTTTGAATTCTTTTCGTTTACTGTGTACCCTAGGCAAATTAGTAATCTTTTTACAAACACCAGATGCTTTAGTAAAATGTCCTTGCTCTCTGCTTGAATAAGGCAGTCATCCAAGTAGGGATATATCTGAATTCCTTTTTGTCTGCAAAATGCAATTACTGGTGTCAGGCATTTTGTGAAGACCCTGAGCACAGTATATAAGCCAAAGGGCAGTGCAAGGAATTGGTAATGCATTGAGCCAGCTATGAATCTGAGGTATCTTCTGCAAGATTGTCTGATTGGGACATGCAGGTATGCCTCTTTGAGGTCCAAAGTAACAAGCCAAGCCTTCTTGCCCAGCATGGGTGGAAGTTGCTGCACTGTCAACATTTTGAATTTTGGAACGTCCAGGAAAGTATTTAGAGTAGAAAGTTCCAGTATTGGTCTCCAGGCTTTGTCATTTCTGGGTACCAAGAAAAGTCTTGAGTAAAATCCTTGCCCCTGCTCTTGCTGTGTTACTTTTTGAATAGCCCTCATGTCCATGAGAGCAGAAATTATGTTTTTGTGCCTCTGCCCATTGATTGTGTAGCAGGTCTGGTATACCTTTTGCCCTTGGGAGGGTGTGAAAGTGGAACCTGTAACCCTGAGAAACAATATTCAGTACCCATTTGTCCTGGGTGATCATGTGCCAATTTTGTGAGAAAAGTGCTAGTTTTCCCCCTAAGGGTGCTGCCAAAAGGTAAGTGCTTGGTATTGGTAGTGGGAAGTCATTGGAACTGTTTCCTATAAGGTTGTGATTTATCTTCTCTGCCTTTGGAGGCTGAAGCACCCCATTGTTTGGGTCTGTATGAGCCTTGGGGCTGAGATCTGCCTCTTGGGCATCTGTATCTGCCTCTTTGTGGCCTGTCTGACACTGGAAAGGACAAATTTTTAGAAGGCCAGTTCCTGCTAAATCTGGGTGGCTGAACCTGTAAGAAATCCTTTACTGTCTGCATTGATTTTGCTTTATCCTCCACTTTCCTTAACACCTGTTCTGCCTTAACACCAAACAAGGTATCATGCTGTAATGGAGCATCCAATAATTTTGCTTTAACATGATCAGGTAAACTCTGTTCTGCCTTCGAATGACAGAACTTGTAACTGCGGCTCTGCAAGAAGCCTCTAGTGAATCAAAACCACATTGCAAAGTATGCTTTCCCACTTGTTCAGCTGCATGCAATAAATCCTGCATTTCCTTGTTTTCATGACATTCAGAGCTTGTCAGCATTTTCTGTTTTAGCAGAGACATTAGGTATTGTTGATATTTAGGCATGTGAAACTGTCAGTTTAAAGCCCTTACAGCTAAAGTAGCAGAGGTGTAAAATTTTTCCCCCATATGTCCAGTGCTCTAGAATTCCTATCAGAGGGAACAGGATTTTTTGCAGTGGAAGCCTTGACCCCTTTGGGACCCTGAGAAATTGTTTCTGGATCAGCAGCAGGGTTTTTATAAAGACATTTATGTGAGTCTGGAAATCTGTAGTGCCTATCTGGCTTAACTGGTGCAGGGGGTAAAGAATCAGGAGACAAACTAGATTCAGAAAATACATCAACAATATCCAGCACAGGAGGGATAGCAAGACGTCTGTGCTGAGGGAATAAAATAAAGTCTCTGAGCCTTTTCTTGGATTCTAAATAATCCTGGCTCTCCCAATGGAAATGCTCCCTCATGGTGTGCACGGTTTCCCCAAAAGAGTAGTCTTCAGGAGGAGAGGCTGAAGGGATAGATTCTTCAGCATCAGAATCCTCATAGGGAGGAAGAGAATATCCCTGTTCTGAAGAGGAAATAGAAGAAATAGAAACCTGGTCAGAGGAGTCATAGTCAGTGTCTTGCCTAGGCCTTTTATCAGGAGGGGGATGGGAACCCCTGATCAAAGTAATTAGGTCCTCGGCCATTTTAAGCATCTGTTTCTTAGGCATGGATGACTGTCCAGGAGAATGCTGTACTTGTTTCTTTGTCTTTAAAGGTGTTTTAGACTTTGCCTTGGCTGCTGAAGTGGTCTTGATAGTAAACTGTGTAGGTCTGAAAGCACCCTCAGAAGCCGATGCCTGCTCAGAGATTCCGGACCCATCTGAGGGAATAGTTTCTGTAGGCCCAATACCTTGAGTTTCCAGAGGCCTAGTTGTCTCCAGGTGGGAGTCGGAGGCGGCCTGGGGATCTGAGGTTGCAGGTGTCAGGGGTTGCGAAAGCGCCTCACTGAGAACCGGCGAATGGCCTAGAAGAGGCTTCATCGGTTTTGGACCTCGGATGCCTGTCCTTTTCTTTGTCCTTGCGCTTTTTATGAACTCCGGTCGTCGGTTGTTCCAAAGGCATTATATAGTTAAACCTTTGGCCAAAGTAATGTAAAACAAAATCGAACCGATGCTTAATAGTGCATTGGTTGAATCTAGCACAAAGCCGACAACTAGCAACGTCGTGGTCAGGGCCTAGGCAATGAATACAGTAAGAATGAAAATCCTTAGGAGGTATTTGCTTCCCACAAGAAATACAATTGTTAACTTTTACTGACATCGGTCTGGAGCAAGAAAAAGTTTCCCCAACGGGGTACTTAGCTTTACTGAAGACTTCGGATCTGAAATTCAATTTCGAAAATCTCAGGAGTCGGCTGACCGACACTTGCGAACTGCTTTTGCTTGGGGCACTGCGCGTCAAGAAAGACTGAAGAAAATGGCGCCGGCTGCATCTTATATACCCCCGGTGCACTGATGTCAGGGAAGAGGTGACAGCAACCGACGCCGGACCAGGACTTTGGAATTCAGGCCGACTGCTGGTAGCCTGCCAGCAGGATAACCCAAGTGTAATGACTGCAACAGTGAAACACGATGAACATCTGTATGTATGTACATCTTTTCTGAATTGCTCTGCCATGTTGTTTACCCTCATTTGCATTTGTGAGTACCCTCATTTTAACAATGCTGCTCATTACTATATCATTATACTACCATTTGCATACTACACAATCCACAACATTTCTTAGATTTCCATTCCTAGACTCAGTGTGTTTCTGAATTGTGCCCACCCTGATCATGGCTGCTCTTCATGCAAAATAATTTACAGTGAGGTGAAAAATGTTTTTGAAACCCAAGAATATTTATGTACCAATAATTTCATTTGCTCTGTACATGTCCACAGTTTTTGATAAGGTCAGGTTTGGTTTTCTTAAAAGCCTACCTCTTATTTCATTATCTCTTATATCACAAAACATTCTGAGTCCTAGTCATACGTAATGTGCATACAGGTATTGTGTTTTTATGTAATTCAAAGTTCATATAAAGGTAAAAGCAATTCATAAATAAGGATACAGAGAGTGCATACCACTTACATGCCATCTATAAAACCGGCATTAAAACTATGCAAATTAACCCATCACTGTAGTGACCTCAAAAACAAAAGTAATGTACTTGATCCTTTCGTCCTTGTCAGTCTGATATGACATCCCTACCCTCCATCCACCATCCAAACTGTTATGCCTTTCTGAACACCTGGCAGACCATCTTGAAGTATTTCTGCCTGTCTCTCCTATATAGCTCCATAATTTGTATTCCTCTACAATTAGTCAGCAAACTCAGTCTTAGGAGATTCAGGACAGGGAAAAAATCTCAAAGAAGCTTAGGCTTAGAGAGTTGGCATGGTCTGATTGGTTCTGACAAGCGGACTGGTACTAATTAGTCATATCAAATGGACCAAAGAATAGGACCATTGTGATTCATGAAAGGTCAGAAGCATGCATAAAGACGTACATGGAAGCACAACAGGGTAAAAGGTACAAGGGAACAATGGTGGACATCACTGCATACACAATACAACCTACTGATAATTTGTCATACATTCTCAGTCATATTGTAACTGATTATAACAGCACATGCACTCCAATGTCTAACAATGCTTTACCACCTCACCAAGATGAAATTTCAGCCATGGATGCTGTAGACTGGTTTTACTAGAAAGGAGAGTTGGACAGGTTCTACCTAAATAGCCACAATTTAATGAGCAATGCAAACTGTGTCATACAGATAAAGTGGATCACAGAGGAGGCAGACCAATACTCCTGCAAACTGAAGCCACAACTGTTGTGACTACAGGGGTACCTTCCAAGGATCTACAGGGGACACAACAAAATAACGGGTATATCTAATGCATATGCCAGTCGCATCATGCAGCAACTTCTGGACAGCCTCCTTGTACATGCAGACTAGTACATAACATTCTCAGTCACACAGAATGGAGAGATGATAAATCAGCAAGCAAAGGAACATAGTATTGCTGGAACAGAATTCATCCTCAAGTCTTGGCGAGTATGTTCACGAGGTGGACCCTGTTTTCACAAAATCTCACCAAGATGACACTGTTATACAGACGGCATTTTACACAGCATATATAATGGACAGATGCAGGTTAAAAATAAAAAAAAGATAGTTGGGTGCCCAATCCTAGTAGGTGCACTAGTGCCAGGAATGGAAAAAATGACAATGCAGAAATCTCAAGACACGGAAACATTCCTACAATGGGGCTAGGGCAGGCACAGGGGGAGTTGCAGAAGGAAGTAGTAGTCTACAAAAATCACAAAAACTTATAGGCCATAAAAGAGCCATAAAGATGATAGAGTGGAATATAGAGGACAAGAAAGAAATGATGTATTGTTACTATTATGCAAGAAGCCCAGAATTTCCAGACAGAAGATATACAAAAAGATTAACATAGAAATTAGAGGAAAGAAAAATATTTCCACAAGAAGAACGGTCAGAAACTCCAAACAAAAACTGTGCTCATTAATACAACAAATTTATGAAAAACATTATATAGACCAAGAAACCATGGGATGTTTGGAAAAAGAAGCGAGCGTGGAAGTGCAAAAATATAAAGAACAAAATCTAGAGATTTTTGAAAGGTATAAAAAAAGAAACAGACATGGGAAAGAAAGAGATCTGATATGGTACAATATTTATACAAATGATAAAGCCAAATTAATCAATTCAAAAAAAGTAACCCCAAAGATATTCGAAGAAAAGTATAGGCAAAGGCATCCAGATATGTAAGCAGACTATAAGCATTCTGTTTGTATGAGGATTACGCTCCCATACCGTATACCTTGACTGTTTTAGCTCTATCCCTCATTTGGCGCCTTTTTTTTATATAGCTACTGCCATTACCATAGTCAACTCTTTATTGGAAACTGATTGTGTGTATTTGGTATCAGCATATATCTATGGTAGCTTGGCTGGGCAGCGCTACTTTTTTACATGGCGCCTCTGATATATATGCTATTAATTTTAGTAACCCCTCTTAAGACTACCTTAAGTTAATCTAATTGCCCGATATAGAGTATGAGTAATTTAAAAGCCTACTGCTACATCAGCGCATAGCACTACACCACTGTGCCTGACCTGCGTTAGCTTTGATTTGCTCTATACATGTGTGGTTCGGCACATGCTAATCCTATTAGTTTTGCTGATTTATTCTAAAGGTTGGAAGACATAGTTCCAGCTTTAGCCACTAATAAGGACAGGGTCGCTACTTCTAACTGTGTAGCTAAATGTATTTCAAGCGACTGCTTCCGCTGGCATGTTAATACCTTTGACCGTGAAACGCATCCACTTAAGCAACCCCTCTCTATGCGTTCACCCGCTTAAACTAATTATTTAGTCTTTATTTCTACAAGTAGCGTATTGTTTGTTTTTGACTATCATACCTAAGAATGTTATTTTGACTGCAATAACCTATCATACTGTTGTCCTTATGATTTACAATGTTTATTGAGTATCAGCTTTTCTAGTTAAGATTGTAACTATAAGTATAAATGTGTATAGTGTTCACCTGTTAGTTACTAACTTGCTAGATTTCAATAATTGCTCTCCAATATTTGTCTCCGTTTTGCCTTACTATCTTCCTCACTCTCCCTAATATTTCTGCTAGTTGCTTATCTGGAACCTGCAATCACCTACACAAGTGTCTCTGCCCTCCTGGAAGACCTGAATTTGTGTCTACTAAGCCCTAACCCTGTAATCTTCGGTGGTTTCATCCAAAAAAGACTGTAAAAGTATGCTACTTATACATGTTTAATCCAAATCTTCTGACCTGAGAATCTTAGTCTAGCTACCTGCCTAGGACTACCAGCAGCCAATACCCCCAATTCCTATCTGTATACTTTTCCAGACCCTTATTTATTACTCTCCCATAGCCACCATTGTAAGTTCCATCTCCTTTATCCATAACACTTTTTTTTTCCTTACTATTTTCCTCCATTTACCCCTTCCTTACCTGCATAACTCTGATTTAAACCTGCTGGCCACTAGGTGGCATCCTTCTACTATTTGGTTGACTCCCTTTTAACTTACTCTTTAACTCTCCAGTACCTTTTTTCTTGTACCTGGATCTCCTCGCTCATAACTGCTCTTCTCTTTCTCCCTGGCCCCTGACAAATCTCTCTTCTTTTTTTACTTTGCTGCTATAAATCTGCACATCACCAAACGCTACAATTTTATTTTATTGCATTTACAATATCTGTTACAAACTTACCTGCTGTTTCTCCACTTTTACTGATTGTTTTTTCTGTGCATCAACAACTCTTTTGTGTCTTCCCGCTCCGTTCGCCCTTCGGGCTCACTCCGCTCCCCTCCCTGCCCCCAAATCCCACCAGCCCCTGGAACCTCTACATTTATTCCCACATAGACACACCCCTCCCCTCTCACAACCACTCACAACCTCTTCCTATCCCCGCCCCCTCTATAATTAGTCCCCTCCCTCCCCCTCCAATCTACTCTTCAGACCATATCTTCTCAAGCCACTCACTCAGATCCAACTTAACATGCCGATCCAATACCACCCTCCCCTACTACTAATTCTCCTAACTACCCTCACCTCTACCTATCTCTCAACCTCCTACGAACAAACCTTACCCTCAACTCTTACTATCCCAAGCAAACATACCCTAACTACTCCCCCATCAACATCCATAAACTATCAAGAAAGTAAAAAACGAAACCAAACCAATAATGAAACAATCCACGGCACACAGGATCCAAAGCAAATAATCCAAAAGCAGGCAGTAAAATAAAGTTCTTTTATTTCCAAAACAGCACCCCTTAACAGTTCATAATAGAACAGCAACACGAATAAGCCTATTCGAGGCTTATTCGTGTTGCTGTTCTATTATGAACTGTTAAGGGGTGCTGTTTTGGAAATAAAAGAACTTTATTTTACTGCCTGCTTTTGGATTATTTGCTTTGGATCCTGTGTGCCGTGGATTGTTTCATTATCCATAAACTATCTCAATGTCATCTACAAAAACCTCTTATCTTCTACCTAAATATCACCATCTTTCTCACACCAAACAATGTATTCATAACCTTAAAAAAACATGATATTTAGCATTGCAAACCCTCTCAATTCTACAACCTTTTATTAATTAGCTCATTGATAGATGGAGACATACACCCCAACCCCGGCCCTGACCTATCCCCATTATCATCCAACTGTCAACTAGTTAAACCAAAGCCAACACCATCTACTAAACCCCCCAAATCGCTCTCAATTGCCCAACTTAATATACATAGCATTTGTAATAAAATACCTCAAATTCATGCTCTTCTAGAAGTCCAACAGTTCGACATTCTCTGTCTAACTGAAACTTGGCTCAAACCTACAATAAAAGATAACGAAATTATCCCCCCTGGCTACAACATCCTCAGACAAGACCGCTTAAACAAAAAAGGTGGTGGAGTAGCTATATTCTATAAAGCCGGACTGCAAATAAGTATAACAAATCATACCCTTCTAACTGACACAAATGTTGAATTAATTATCTCAAAACTTCAAATCAATCCTCACAAAACTATTACTATTATCTGTACCTATATTCCCCCATGCAAAAATCCTACCATATTAGAAGACCTACTAAACTGGCTTTCTCTAAATCTCCTTCAAGAAACAATACTTTTAGGAGACTTGAATATTGACTGGAACTTATGTGAACATACTAATCCATCTACCCTTATTAACCTGCATGGCTTCACACAACACAAACTCCCCAACAAGAACAAACGTAATAATAAAGAAACTATACTTGACTGGATCTTAACAAATAGTCCCCAGCAAAAATATACAACAGGAACTCTCCCAGATGACCTCAGTGATCACTCCCTAACTTATATCATCAGGTATAAAACTAATTTTTCTATCCCAACCCAAGTTCGATCATCCCGTTGCAAAAAACATTTTGACCCCAATCTGTTTCATAATGAACTTATGCAAGTTAACTGGTCACCTCTTAAATCTCTCCCTATAGATGAAGCTGTTAACCACTTTAATAATACCTTTCTCACCATCCTGGAACATCATGCCCCCTTGCGTTCTATACGTATGAAAGCTAAGACAGCACAATGGCTCTCTAACAAAACTAGACAACTAATCCTTAGTAGAAATAAAGCCTGGACCAAATGGCGAACCACTAAAAACATAACTGATCATCTCACTTTTAAACAAAAAAGAAATATGACAAAACAGGCCATCCTAAAAGATAAAAAAAACTTCTATACTCAATTACAACAATCTTCCCTTCACCAACCACATAAATTTTGGACCGCTATTAACACACTGCTATCCCCTGGCAAAGCTGCCACACCCAACCCACTAGGTTCCAACACTAACTCCCCTTTACAAATAGCTAATGCCTTTAATACCTTCTTTACTTCAGCCATTCTAAAGCTAGCTGACCAACAAAGCCCTGATACCTCCAAACTATCAACCCCTAGCTCTACTCCCCCCCCCATTTCACCTCCAACCCATACCTACCTCCTACATTTTGTCCTTACTTCAAAAACTTAAGCCAACAACCCCTTCAGCTGACAAATTTCCAGCAGAATACCTCCAACTAGGTGCTAAAGCAATAGCCTACCCTATCTCTCTATTGATTAATAGGACTTTAAAAGAAAGTACTATCCCTACAGTCTGGAAAATCTCACACATTATCCCTCTCTTCAAAGGAGGTGACTTTGGAGTATTCTAACTTCCGCCCCATAGCGTTACTATCTCCTCTTGCAAAAATAATGGAGAAATGCATCCACAAACAGTTACTTAATCACCTGCTAAGCAACAATCTCCTAGCTAACTGCCAACATGGGTTTCGACCATTCCATAGTACTACCACAGCCTTATTATCCTTCATCGACTCTATTAACATAAATCGCAACAATAATACTACCTCCTCAGCATTCTTTGTAGACCTGTCAAAAGCCTTTGACATGGTTAATCACCAACTCCTCTTACATCGCTTAAATTCCCTCTCTCTGGACAACCTTGCCTTAAGCTGGTTCACGTCCTATCTTGAAAATCGCAAACAGGCAGTTCTCTGGGACAACCATCTCTCTGATCTTCTCCCCACCTCTATAGGGGTCCCTCAGGGCTCCATCTTAGGTCCTCTTCTGTTTTCCATTTTTATAAATGATCTTCATCTAGCCACTCCTCTATCTACTTGTATTCAATATGCTGATGACACTACCATCATTTGCTCTGCCTCAACCCAGACTGAACTTCACTCCCTAACACAAAAAACCTTCACCACCATAGAGCAATGGTTCTCTAATCACTGTCTCCTCCTCAACCCCAAGAAAACCAAACTTCTGCTCTTTCCACCTACTCACCTGTCTCCCTCTATTGATTTTACACTCACATCTAACAATGGCACCCTTATCGCTCCAGACCAAATGACCAAACTCTTGGGAATTACTATTGACAACCAACTAAAATTTGACTTTCATATCAACTCCACAATAAAAACAACTAACAGAAAACTAGGTTCTCTCTACAGAATCAAATCTTTCTTAACTCTTGAAGCCAGAACTACTATAGCTAGAACCCACTTAAGCTCCACCCTATTATATGCTTCCTCCATATACACTAATCTTTCTAAGTATAACCTCAATAGACTAGCCACATCATACAACAACATTGCCAGATTTGCTACTGCCTCTCCATATAGAACTCACCATTGTATGAATCTTACAAAACTAGGGTGGCTGGAACTACCCCACCTTATACAATACTATCAACTTACAATTGCCCACAAAGCCCTTCATCACCCTGAGAACACACCAATGCTCTCCACCCTCATAAAACCCTATAACAACATGAAGAACCTTCGCTCCTTTAACAAAATACTGATTCAAACTTCTCAATCAAATAATGTAGCAGGTGACTCCACATTTTCCAACTCAGCTGGCAAAATATGGAATCAACTTCCACAAGACCTCACATCCCTGACTACAATTCCACTATTTAAAACCAAACTAAAACTCTTCCTAACCAACCACTGGCTATGCTCTTGCAATAACCCTGGGTAACCATTTTCTTTCTCTTATTTTCCCTCCTTCCTTTCATCTGACCTCCCTTCTCCTCTTCTTCCTAACTCTAGCATACTACACTTTCCACTTCTTAAATGTTTCTGTCTCTCCCTCTTTAAATAGACATAATTCTAAATTTTGCTACTTATGTATAATGTAGAAATACCATAACTTAGTAAAGTATCTAAACTTATTCACCTGCTAAGCCTCAAATTGTACTCAAATGCCTAGACAGCCTGTAAGAGGCTTAAAGCAAATGTTTTCTTTTTATTGTATAATTTTGTATATTCTTAACTTGTTAAGTAGTAGTTAGTGGAGCTTTTCTCCTCGGGCCTCCACTGAAAATGGACATGTATCCAGTTGGACTAGCCCGGTTAACAAATGTAAAATAAAATAAATAAATAAATAAATGTAAAATTCCACAATATAAAAAATAAGATCACAAAGAAGGAATGTAGAACAGAAGATTAGCAAAGTAGAAGTTAAAACAAACAAACAAAAAAAACAAGATGAAGTTATGGAATACTTGTGAAGTGAAGGATTTAGTGTAGAGTCTGTGTCTAACACAGGTTATATCACTGCATGATGGAACGAGTCCCTCAAGTAAGGAGAAACAGGAGGAACTGGAGATATCTGAAGAAGAAATATGTACATGGGAAAGAGAAGATTTAATATTGTTCAATATTTATGCCTAGGATCAAGCAAAACTAATCAATACAAAAACAGCAACACCAAAGACATTTGAAGAGAATTATAGGCAAAGGCATCTGGATAAGGAAAATTTTACATTAAAAAAAAAGAAAACAGAGGAAAAGTAGAAAAGAGGATTGGTAATGGAGAAATTAAATGTAGAAACGAGGATTGTTAATGGAGAAATTAAAGAAATAAAAATTGAGGTTATGGATTTTCCATAAGGTGAAGGATTTAGTGTAGAAAATCTAACTTTGATAATATCACAGCAGGATAAGGCAATGGATCCCCAAATTAAGGAGAAACCAGTGGAGCAGGAAACATCTGATCAGTTGCCATATGAGGATACTTTGGAGCCTTCCATAGGAAATCAGTACAAAGGTTCAGTTGGAGTTAGGGAGCAAGGGAAGGAACAGGAAGCTGTGGCAATCCTGACACAGTCAGTGTTGTGATGTGATAGGCCAGTGAATTCTCACATGAAAGAGCAACATATGACACAGGATGAAACTGAAGAGAATGTGGCACAGGAAGATGCTGTGGAACTTTCTATAGAATGACCACAGGAAATGGAGAACAAAGAGTGCGCCCTCAGTTTAGAAGGAAATGATAAGAGTTCCTTATTTTAACAGAGACAGACAGACATATTAAGATCAATGAAAGAAACAGACTACAGAAAGTCAATAAAACCCCAAACTTAGAAGTGTGATAAAACAAATGAACACAGCAATGAGGACTGTTTAGAGAGATTCATGTAATATAACAGAAGTAAATATGATACATTACTGTGCAGCTGAATTAATAAGAAATAAAGTCTTACCACAAAAACACAGGGCAGTAAGGGAAAGAAAGTGGATAAATCAAATACCATCACGGAAGTATCAAATAGAGAAAACTATAAAGCAATTAAGACAAGAAGTGTCACTGTTAGAAAAGTATAGAAGAGGGAACAGATCAACAAAAATACTCAGAAAGACAGACGTGATAAAAGCAATGTGCTTTATCAGAACAGACCAGGATATATTGTGCACTCTCACAAATAATAAACTAAAAATATCAGCACAGGCAGAAAAACTTGGAAGATATGCAGATAAATATAATGGAAAAGTACCAAATAAGCAATTTATTGATGACCCAAAAAGTTTTATAGAGAACTGAGAAATAAAGCAACAGGAATTGAAACACCACCAAAAAAAAGAAGAAATAGATGCATTTTGGAGAAATATCTACGAAGATCCTGTGGAACATAACAAACATGCTAAATGGATAGAAGTAAAAGAAACAATAAGAAGTTCAAATTTATAGGATATGAAATGGGATGAATTAATGGCCAGAAAGATTGAAACAAAGTTAAGAAAAGCTTTAAATGGAAAACCCCAGGCCCAGATGCAGTACCTAACTTCTGACTAAAAGTATTAACATGTACATGAAGATTTAGCCATGAGAAAGAGCTATTTGTATGCGAACCCCGAACAGACACCAACCTGGTTAACAGGAAAAACAATGCTCCTAACTTATGAGCGAACCTACAAGCTATCCTAAAAGCTATAGACCAATAACTTGCCTTCCAACAATGATTAAACTAAACACTGGAATTCATGCTGACCAGAGTTTATAGTCACTTAGAAGAAAACTCAAACATGGCAATAGAACAAAAGGGTAACAAAAGAAAGTCATATTGAATAAAGGATCAATTGTTGTTAAAGTATAATGGAAAACTGTAAAAAGGGGAAGAATCTAAGTATGGCATGCATAGACTATAAAAAAGCATGTGACAGTATCCCACACTCAGGGATAAAACAGTGCTTAATGTATAAGATACACTCTATACTAATCGATTACACTGAGCATGAAACAGTGACAAACCACTTTGCAGTTAAGCCATGATAAAGGTCAAGTCATTACTCCAGGGATAAAAATTCAAAGTGGCGCATTTGGGTAACTCTTTGTCACAGCTCTTTTGTCTTGCCCTCAACCCATTAAGCTGTCTACTAAACAGATTAGATCATGGCTACAACTTGGTTCCCAGAAAACAACAACATTTAAAAACTTCTCATCTTTTTGTAGATGATTTAAAAGTGTAAAGTTCATCAGCTGAGGAACTAAAAACACAACTGTAAGTGGTCAAAACTTTTTCAGATGCTATAAGAATGTCATTTGGTCTGTATATGTGCAAAAGCAACCTTTAAAGCAGCAAAGTTGTAGCACCAAGAAAATATCAGTTTGGACAGGAATGTGATATAAAAGAACTTGAGCAAGGAGAGAGTAAAATATATGGAAAGTGATGAAGGATCAACAATAAAACATGAACAAATGTGAATAAAAAATAGTGAAAACAGCATTCACATCTAGGAACAAAGTCCAAGCTATAAACCAATTTGCTCTTCCTGTCCAAACTTACAGTTTTGGAGTGACTGACTGGCTCCAAAGGTGTTGGATAAGTTGGGCAGGAAAACAAGAAGGATGATTCACACTCATCAAATGATTTAAAAAATCAGTGTATATGAAGACTACATATTCCCTGTTCTGAAGGGGGTACTGCATACATATCTGCTGACCTCACAAGACCCAAACATAGTGAGAGTTTTGAAACATGAGGAGAATGAGTCTAAGATGACTTCCCTGCTTAGTTTAGCAGAAGCATATCGGCATCAAGCGGGAATGGAAATCAAACCAGAAGTAGATAAAAATCAGGCAGCAACTGAATATGCCAAAAAACAAAGAATATAAGGTGAATGATCACATGAGAAGGAAAGAAATTTGGAAAATGCATAAATACAGTTGCAAGCATAGAAAACTCCTGGAACAACCTCATGTTGATCAGGATCAAATGCAGGAATGGTTAAGAAGAGGTGAATTTAAACCAAAAAATGAAAGATTAATATTGGTGGCCCAAGACAGTGGACTACGTGCACATTGGTTTGCAAAGTCCATTAGACGTGAGAGAAACAAACAAATGTAGGTTTTGCAAAACAGAATTGGTAACAGTTGCACATCTTGTTGCTGGTTGTGATATTCTAATGGCAGATGGACTATATACTGAAAGGCATAATAATCTGGCGAGACTGTTCCACTGGGGATTATGCAAATACTATAATATTGAAGCAGCTGAAAAACAATGGAAACATGAGCATCAAAGCATTATAGAAAATGATGAAATTTATATCACATGGGATCACCCATTACCCATTACAAACAGTTCAAAAAACAGATGTGAGAAAACCAGATATAGTAGTACAGAAAAAGACGACAAAATTAGCATTGATCATTGAAATTGCTGCACCCAGTGACTGCAGTGTCTTATGTACAAAGACACACAAATCCATAAAATTCAAGGATTTGTAGATAGAAAAGAAGGCAATGTAGAAGAAGGATACGCATACAGTTCCAACAGTAGTAGTAGAAGCAATATGTCTTATAAAAAAGGATTTACAATAGATATGCTACCGATATATGTAACTCCATACGAATTGCAGGAGGAGCTATTATTGGGCATATTGTGGGTGCTGGCTAATATAAAAGATTGAAGCAATGCTACTAATTTCATGAACTTCAATCATACTTTGACTTAGGAATGGGGTCCATTCCCATCATAGTATTAGAAACCCAAAAGACTTGAAGAAATTAAAAAAAAAAGTAACTTCATCATACATGGCTCCCAATTAGTATGACATCAAGCATCATTCAGTAAGTTAGCGGATGATACAAATGCAGCCATACAGAAACTAGCTATGGATAATGCACATGTTTACCTCAACAGACATGCAAACTACTTGGTGAACATCTAAGTTGTATATCACATCATGGACATGTGTGCTCGCAATCCAGGAGGATATTATAATGACAGTGTGCGGTAGTCCAGTGCTCTGCACCATGCACTTGATTCAGGACTGATGCCCCATGGATGTCTGTTAGGGGATGACAGATCCCAGCTACAGTCATACCTGGTGACACTAAAACATTCCCCACAGTCACCCACATAGGAAGTCCACAATCCTGCCTATTGCCATGGATGGAAAGTACAGTTGAGTACACTTACCATAAATGTAAGATGTTCGAGTGTTTTCACTGTTGCAGTCATTACATTTGGGTAATCTGCTGGCAGGTTGCCCTCAGTCGGCCTGAATTCCAAAGTCTTGGGTCCTGCGTCAGTTGCTGTCTTCTCTTCCATGACATATATATATATATATATATATATATATATATATACATATATACATGCATCAGTATAAACTTTACCTTCATCTACAAGCAAATACACCACAAAGGTTGTAGAGGATAGAAAAGGAAAGATAAACTGTAGAATGACAGGGGGATGGCGGGAGGGTAACCTGGATTGCAGCAATGAATACACTCGAACAGCTACATTTATGGTAAGTGTACACAACTGTACTATGTTCTTCGTGTTTCAGTGTTGCAGTCATTACATTTGGGTAGAATCCCAAAGCTATGGTTGGGAGGCTGGAGCTAAACAGCATTAGGTGCGGTTATAAGGCTCTGCAGCACTGCAGTGGCAAAGCCTGCCCTGGACTTAGAGTAGAGAGGCAAATGGTAATGCTTTGTAAAGGTGTGAAGAGAACTCCAATAGCAGCCTCTAAAATGCCTTTGGTTGGTACTCCTCTGAGAAAGGCTGCCGTAGCCGCAGCTCTGGTGGGATGAGACCTAATGCCTTTGGGCACAGGTTTACCATGGTGTAAGTAGCAAAAACGAATGCAGTGGCTTATCCACTTTGAAATTGTCTGCTTTGAGATAGCCTTTCCTTCTGATCCTGCAGCATATGACACTAGTAATTGCTCAGTTTTTCTTAGAGCTTTTGTCCTGCTCAAGTAGAATCTTAGTTGTCTGTGTACGTCCAAGGAATGCAGAAGTCTCTCCCCTTTGTTCTGTGGATTTGGATAAAAAGTTGGCAGATGAATTGTTTGGTTAAGAGCCACACTGGAAACCACCTTAGGCATAAAAGTAGGATTTGTCCTCAGAGACACCCTCTCTGGGTAAAATATGATAAAAGGCTCTACAGCCATGAGGACCTGTAGCTCTGAAACCCTTCTTGCTGAAGTAATTGCTAGTAGCAGAGCTGTCTTCCATGATAAGAACTTTATATCAGCAGTAGCGGCTGGTTCAAATGGAGGCAGAGTGAGCTTTTCCAACACATAATTGAGGTCTCATGCAGGTAATGGTGATCTTCTAGGAGGCCTTAGGTTTTTGGCTCCTCTAAGATACTGCTTTAGTAAAGGATGAGAAAAGATTGGTGGCTCTCTATTGTAATGAGCCGAAATGGCACAGGCATGGATTTTGACTGATGAGAAAGATAGGCCTTTGTCAAGCATCTCAGTTAAGTATTGTAATATCTGAGGAATATGTGGTTCTGCTGTATCAGTTCCTTGTGCTCGATTCCAAGCACAGAATCTCTTCCATTTGTCAGCTTAAGATTTTCTAGTACTAGGCCTTCTGGCTTCAAAAATGACATCCATCACAGCTTTACTGAGAGGTGTCATTCGTATGATTACATGATTAGGCATGCTGCCAGGTTCAGAGTCTGTAGTTGATTGTGCAGGATATGATTGTTTTGCTGGGACAGAAGTTGTGGTTTTTGAGGCAAGGTCCAAGCTGGGTATTGAGACAAGTTCCTTAGGACTGGGTACCAGTACTGGCGGGGCTAGTCTGGGGCAATTAATATCATCTTTGGCTTCTCTTGTCTGACTTTTAGGAGGACCTTGGGTAGAAGAGGCAGAGGAGGAAAGGTGTAAACTGACAGTTTTTTCCAACTGAAGGATAGGGCGTCCACTTTCCATGCTTGTCTGTGATAAGTCCTTGTGCAGAATCTTTTCAACTGATAATTTTGAGGAGAGGCAAATAGATCTATGTCTGGGCTCCCCCATTTCTCTGTTATCATGCTGAATACTTGTGGATTTAGTTTCCACTCGTGAGGATCCATAAGGTTTCTGCTTAAATCGTCTGCCAGAGTGTTCTGTTTTCCTGGCAGGAATTGAGCTTGAAGACTTATTTGGTAGGTCAAAGCTGTGTCCCACAGTGCCATGGCTAATCTGCAAAGGGGGTATACGAGTGTGTGCCCCCTTGCTTGTTTATATACCACACGACTGTGATGCTGTCCATCTTTATCAGTAGTTGCCCTGGATGAAGTAAGTCCTTGAAGGCTGATATTGCATTTTGAACAGCTAGCATCTCTTTCTGGTTGATATGTAGATGCATTTGATTTGGTGCCCATATGCCCTGAATGCATCTTCCTGCCATGTGGGGCCCCCCCCCCAGGCATAATCTGATGCGTCTGTTGTTAAGGGTTGGCTGGCAGGGGGCAGAGTGAAGGGCCATCCCATGTTTTGGTGACAGGCCTTTGCCCACCATAGAAACTCCTGTTGGAGGCAGGGGATGAGAGGAATCATTGTTTCCAGACTGTGTGAATGTTGACTCCATAAACCTTTTAGGTACCATTGAAGTTTCCTCATATGCAGTCTTGCATATGGAATTAGGAGGATGCAGGATGCCATGAAGCCCAGAGCCTGCAGAATTTGTCTTGCAGAAGACTGGGTTTTTGTTGCCATCAGTTTGAAGTAAGTAGTCAGCTGCCTTTGTTTGTCTGGCGTGAGATAAGCCATCTGGGCAGTTGTGTGCAAGCTTGCACCCAGGAATGTTATCTTTTGAGAGGGTACCAGTTGTGATTTCTTTTCGTTTATTGTGTACCCTAGGCATGCTAGAAGCCTTTTCACAAACACCAGGTGTCGTAGAAGAGTGTCCTTGTTCTCTGCTTGAATGAGACAGTTGTCCAAGTAAGGATATATTTGAATACTTCTTTGTCTGCAAAATGCAATAACTGGTGCCAGGCACTTTGTAAAGACCCTGGGCGCAGTAGATAAGCCAAAGGGCAGTGCAGAGAATTGGTAATGCATTAAGCCAGCCTTGAATCTGAGGTATCTTCTGCATGACTGTCTTATTGGGACATGCAGGTATGCCTCTTAAGTCTAAAGTCACCAGCCAAGCATTCTTGCCCAGCATGGGCAGAAGCTGTTGCAAAGTGAGCATTTTGAATTTTGGAATGCCCAGGTGTGTGTTCAAAATCAATAATTCCAATATTGGCCACCAGGCCTTATCCTTTCTGGGTACCAAGAACAGTCTTGAGTAAAAACCTTGTCCTTTTTCCTGTTCTGGTACTGTCTGAATGGCCCCCATATCCATGAGGGACGTAACCTGTTTCTGTGCCTCTGCCCATTGTTTTTTTGGCAGGTCTGGACAACCATTTGTCATTGGCAGAGTGTGGAAATGGAATCTGTATCCCTGTGATACGATGTTCAGTACCCACTTGTCCTGGGTTATTAACTGACAATTTTGAGCAAAAAGTGCTAATTTCCCCCTATGGGTGCTGTCAAAAGATAAGTGCTTGGTGTAGGCAGAGGAAAGTCATTGGGATTGTTTTCTGTAGGTTTGCGTTTTATCTCCTCCAGATTTGGAGGTGGATGCGCCCCATTGCTTTGACCTGTATGAGTCTTGAGCCTGGTACCTGGAACCCTTAGGGCATCTGGATTTGCCCCTTTGAGCTCTGTCTGACAAAGGAAAGGACCAATTTTTTGTAGGCCAGTGTCTACTGAATCTAGGTGGCTGCACTTGTAAGAAATCTTTAACAGTTTGCATAGACTTAGCTTTGTCTTCCATTTTCTTTAAAACCTCTTCTGCCTTAATAACAAACAGAGAATCATGCTGTAAATGTGCCTCTAGCAATTTAGCTTTAACATGATCAGGCAAATTTTGTTCCTTTAACCAGGCATCCCTCCTAATCACAGATCCAGTAATTGAGGCCCTGCAAGAGGCCTCTAAAGAATCAAAACCACATTGCAAAGTATGCTTTCCAACTTGTTCAGCTGCATGCAATAATTCCTGCAATTCCTTATTTTTTTGCACATTCTGAAATAGGTTCATAGGTTGGTACTGGGCTATCTGCCCGAAGGCATATATTAGCCCAGCCACGTTGTGCAGTATTCACCGCACCTTTAGTAGTTCCCTAGACCCTTGTACTAGCAGCTAGTACCCTCGGCCCCTATCTAGTAGTGCTGTTGGTGTGATCCCCGGTGTGAATTTTCTGTTATCCATCCACTCATCAAGGTTCCTCTTGACAAGTGATAGTGAGGGGCTCTGTCTTATGTAGATCGGGACCCTGTTCCATAGTAAGGGAAGTCTCTGTGAGGGGAATCTATCCCTCCAGCATGTTCTATTCATTGTTGTGCTGAGGTTTATATCCCTAGAGTGTGTAGCTCGAGTAGATTTGGTTTTGCTAAGATGGAGCATGTTCAACAATTCTGGGTTGGACATGGCTCTGTACGTTAGACAGAGATTGCCTCTGAGAAAGCGGTATGCAACAGAGAACAGTCTTAGCTTTTTCAATCGTGCTGCATAGGGCAACTGATTGCCAAGGTTGCAGATGTATAAACCTTTTTTCCCAATCTGTCCAGCGCCCTTGAATCTCTGTCGGAGGGGGTAGGGTTTTTTGCTGTTGAGGCCTTAACTCCCTTTGGACCCTGTGAAATAGTTTCAGGATCAGCAGCAGGGTTTCTAAATAAAAAATTATGAGAGTCAGGGAACCTGTAATACCTGTCAGGCTTACTGGGAGCCGGATGTAAAGAGTCAGGGGTCAGGCTTGACTCCGAAAAAACATCATCCACAATGTCTAACACAGGGGGAATGGCTAAAGGCTTGTGCTGAGGGAGAAGGAGGAAATCCCTGAGCCTCTTTTTTGATTCTGAGAAGTCTTGACTCTCCCAGTGAAAATGCTCCCCTCAAAGTATGCAAGGTTTCTCCAAATGAATAATCCTCAGGAGGAGATGCAGATGGAATAGACTCCTCAGCATCAGAATCCTCATAGGGAGGTAAAGATAATTCCTGATCAGAAGAGGAATCAGAAGAAATAGAAACCTGATCTGAAGATTCATAGTCAGTGTCTTGCCTAGGCCTCTTATCTGGAGGGGGATGGGTACCCCTGATCAAGTAATAAGGTCTTCAGCCATTTTGATCATCTGTTTTTTAGGCATAGAGGCCTGTGCATGTGGCTCAGGCATCAGTTTTTTAGTTTTAGATGGTGTCTTTGCCTTTGGTTTTGCAGCTTTCATCGGTTTGATATATAAATGTTGAGGTCTGAATACACCCTCAGAAGCCAGTGCCCACTCAGCGGCTCTGGACCCATCTGAGGGAGATGCATCCGGTCGGTCCAATACCCTGAGTATCTTGCAGCATGCTGACTCCATATGGGTGTCAGTAGAGGCCTGTGACTCGAAGGTAGCAGGTATCAGGGGCTGCGAAAGCGTCTCACTGAGTACCGGTGAACCGGCGACTGGCTTAGGAGAAGCTTTGTCATTGGTTTTGGATCTCGACTGCCTTTCTATGTCCATTTCTTTGCGTTTTTTATGTACTCCGGTAGTCAGATTGCTATCCGACGACATCTCTGGGTAGTTAAATCTGTTTCCAAAATACTTAGATGCAAAAAATATACCGACGCTTAATAGTGCGTTGGTTAAATCTAGCACAAAACCGACAGCCAGGCACGTTGTGATCAGGGCCTAGGCAAGGAATACAGTATAAATGGAATTCCTTATGAGGTATTTGCTTCCCACAAGTAATACAATTATTAACTGTTTCTGACATCGTTAAAAAGCAAGAAAAAAGTTTCCCCAACGGGGTACTTAGCTTTATTGAAGACTTCGGTTCTGAAACTCAAATGCGAATATTTCAGTAGTCGGCCGACTGGCACTTTCGAAATGCTTCTGCTTCAGGCACCGCACGGCAAGAAAGACTAAAGAAAATGGCATCGGCTGCATGTTTTATACCCCTGACGACCTGACATAATGGAAGAGAAGACAGCAACCGACACAGGACCCAAGACTTTGGAATTCTGGCTGACTTGAGGGCAACCTGCCAGCAGATTACCCAAATGTAATGACTGCAACAGTGATATACGAAGAACATCATTATAGAATTTGCTATCTAGCACATGTAAATTCATTTTTGCTGCCTGAACAGCTATGGTGGCACACTACAGTGCACACTATAAAGGCCTGCTTTGTCACGCATAATACAATTTTGGGGAGCCTAGAGATAGAACAAGACTAATGCAGAGATGATAAGGAGGAACTTATACCACCACCACTACCACCCCCTACCCTACAAATTGCACAGGTGGCACAATAATGACAAGGTCAGTGGATAAGGGATGTCACAAACATATAGATCTTTGGATAAAGGTAGGATGTGATACTTGTGAGAAAATGCAAATGCATTAGTAACCACAGTACGGTAACAGTAAAACGCATGTACAGATACTGCATAAAATATAACAGTTTAACAGGTACATGTAAAATGCTGCTATATTTAATAAGGGTTCACAGCCAGAGTCATCATTACCTAAACTAGTTACATAATTAAAGCTGCAACAGGAACCGCAAGTATGCAGTGGTCAAGACCTCAAGGTCTACCACATGATGTAGGAACCTGGTTGCATATACGCCAGCCTCCATGACAGGTAGATGACTATTGCAGAGTTGGCCATTTCCTACACTGCACACAAGCAGTTCTGTGCCAGTAAGGCACATAAAGCTGCATCTACTGTGGGTTTTGACTGTTTTGACTGACAAATGCACAGCAAAACATATCATAAATGTGCAGAAGGTGTATCCCATGTAAGCATGGCCATCTGTGCATGGGATGAGTTGTTGTGGTATGTGCCAGGGTCACCACAGTCACATGAGATTAATAGACTAACTGCAACTGCATTGTCTATCTCTGAGGGCTGAATGCCTGAGAAATTTGTGAATGGACAAATGTGGACAAAAAAATTATATAGTATGCAATAACCAGCTGTAGTCATGCATTTCATAACACAGTCTGGACACAATGGCAGTCTGTAACCTAAGGTGTGCCTCCTTGCCAGACTATTCATCAGCTGCACAGGTCATACACTCTAAGGAGCCATCTATGATATGTAGTCCAGATGTACAATGGGACTGCAGCCACAGGCTGCACAATAGTAGTTCTACATGGTGGTCAGGGATGCAGCTGTTGTAGTCACTCAATCTCAGACCACAAAACCCTCCAATGAAGCTGCTATAAAGGCATTGCAGCAAGTCTGTTCTAAGGCAGCTGAGGTGCTGCTACATCACCTACCTGACAACCAGTTCTATCGGACACAGAAGCAGTGACACTATATGGGGAAGATCAGTCTGGTAAAGTGCCTTACCCCTGAACTATACATATCAGGCTCCCTACAGATCTGGCACAGTTGTTTGTTTGGGTAGCATGCTCCACAGAACTCAGTAAATAAGTCCCTCTTGCGCTGCTTCGGCATGTTGCACGTGGGTACCATGTATGCCATCATCACTACCTGTGCCCAAAGCAGGTCTGATTGTTGTCCATACAAGAGGGTGTGCAGCTGTTCCCTGTGCCTTCAATGGTGTAACTTCAGCACCACTTGAGGTAGTACTGGACATACCACTGCCTCATCTGTTTGTTACTGGAAAAGCTCACCCAGACTCTGCCACAACTTGCTGTGAGGGAAAAGTTAGTTTGCTTTTATTTTGTTGTATTTTGTATTACTTTATTGCCTTCTTCTATTTTGTAAATTGTGATTTGTTTTCTTTAAACTGTGCTTTACTTGTATTCTGCTTTTAATTGCATATTTAAACTAGGAAAGAGACCACAGCTGTCTCTCTTGTGAGTCACTCAGAAATAAGTTTTTCCCCACGCTCCCACCATGGTGCTGCTGAGTTTTTAAATGCAAGTGTCTTTCTAGTTGTCTGCCCCTTATGTTAATTTAACCACATATCTATTTTTCTCTCCCCTTTCATTGACTGTCGTGAGTATGCACAAAATTATCAATTTGTGAAACAACTCCCTTTCAGCTATATAAATGTATTGGTCATCCCACTGTATTCCATAGAACCAGAATAAAAGGTGCCCACCCCTTTCCAATCTATCTTCCTGTTTTAAAATTAATGACTCCCCGCTTAGATAGCTAAAGCTCAGTTACCCCCTCTTTCATATATAACTGCTTAGTGCACACTGCAGCTCTTAGAATATTAAACCATTTTTCTATCTTACCATTAAAATGTGCAACATCTACTACAAGACGATCAATCATTGGTGAGCACAGATTCTGCGTCTCAGTAGTCATCTTGGGATTAGTGCTTCTGTTTTGCTCCTGGTAAGAGAAGGAGCACAGTGATGTTACTGTCTAGACACTGTTTATCACCGGAAAACCTAATATAGAATACTTGTGCAAAATCTTACCATAACCGCAGATGTCCTTCTCTTCCATGTTGCAGTATTCCAAACTCTTGCGTTATCCTCTGCTTGCTATCCGAACGTTCGGCCAGTAAACAAAAGCTTGCAGTCACTGCTAGATACGTGGGATGCCTGATGTTGGCCTAGGGAGCTTGGGCCACAGAAGTAACATCTGCACGCACCTTTCTTCAGAACTGAATGCCCCAGTCATACCCCAGTTCCAGGATAACAGTACAAGTGCTGTGCCATTCAAGAAGGAACAGTTTAAATGGAAAGAAGGGGGTAAAGAGGGAGGGAATGAATACTGTAACATGGTAGAGAAGGGCAGCTATGGTTATGGTACGATTTTACACAGCTATTCTGTGTCCTTCTATACTCATGTTGCAGTATTCCAAACTACTGGGTGAGTGCCAAAGCTCACAGGAAAGAAGGGGGTAGTTGTATGGAACTGTTCTCCACAAAGCTATGAAGGACTGCTCTAGCAAACCCCACTCTGGATCTGGAGATGTGATCCAACCTGTGGTGCTTAGTGAAGGTATGGACAGATGTCCATGTAGCTGCATCCAGAATGGATGCAGTGTCCAGTCCTTTAAAGAAGGCCCTCAAAGAAGCCATGGCTCTGGTGGAGTGGGCCTTAATTGTTGACAAGTTGTTTCCCATGGAATGTGTAGCAAAAGGAAACAGCCTTGAAAAGCCAAGCAGAAATGGTCAGATGTTATGTGATCCTATCTCGCCTACATTCAGTACTGATGGGCTCGGAGCCGATCCCTCGGCTCCGACTCGGCACGCTATGCTATAGAGCGAAGCCTCTTATTGGCTGAGCTATTTCTTATCCCAGGATGCACCACCACTAATCCCCCAGATCTCGTTTGCCGCTTACAAGCTAGGACGTGGTCTCAAACTTGGCTGAGCTAAGTACTGTTTTCTTCAAAGTTTTCTGTCAGGAATTTTGCTATTTTTACCCCAAAAGCTGTTTTAACAGCTATTGTTGTTGTACGAGTGTGTTTTGATAACTTTTGTTGAGAAAAATTGTGTTTTGGGTTAAGGGAAGGTTTCCCATTTAAGTTAGAGGGGCCTTCCCCTATTCTTATCTAGCATCTTTGTTTTTTTCAGGAGGTCAAGTACCTGCTTAAGTTAGAGGGTCTTGACCCTCCTTTTCAGTGATTTTTCTCCTGATATTGTGCATTGTGTATTGTCTTGCGTAAAAAAAAAACAAAAAAAAAAAAACTTGGTTTTCAGTTTTCCTTGTGGTAAAATCTTTCACTGAACAGCTTCTTTAACTTGTTTTCTTAGTGACCTGCTAGTCAGCATGTCTAAGGAACATAGACCCTCTGGGTTTAAAAAGTGCGCGAGGTGTGGTTACAAAATGTCGATAACTGACGACCACTCCTCGTGCGTATATTGTTTAGGCGCCAAGCACCTACAGAAGTCCTGTAGCGTGTGTCACGCCTTTTCTTCTAGAGTCCTCCAAGAGAGGAAGAATAAATTAATATTAAAAGGGCTGATTAAACCCTCCTTCGAGGAGGCCTTATTATCTTCCTCTTCCTCTCCTACCAAAAAGAAAAAAGCGTCGGCTCCGACCAGTCTGTCGGAACCGACTGCCAAAAAACCTAGGCAGGCTTCTCCATCGGCTCCACAGACTTCGGAGCCGAGGGCGGAACGGTCTGCCTCGATGCCTCCAGTCTCGACCCCTCTGGTTTCAGAGCCGAGGACTGGGGCATCGAGAGGCGGGTCACCTTCATCGGCTCCACTGATTTTGGAGCCGATGAGGGTTGCCGGCTCAGACTCTTCCCCTTCGGTGCCGAAGTCCTCCTCGGCACCGAGGGAAATTGTTTTGAGGTCTCCCTCGGAACCGATAGTAGTCGAATCCATTCGGAGCCGGTCCCCTAGTCCTATGGAGCCGATGGAGAAGTCGGTTCGAACCCGATCGGTGTCATCTAGATCCTCCAAGATGTCTGATTCGGACATCGACAGGGTGCTCCTAAGACTTTTCCAGTCTCCGGTGTTCCAAAAGTTAGTTTTGGCTCCAGCCCATTCGGCTTCGGAGCCGATGGCCCACTCTGTTGTTATGGTTCCTCCTCCAACAGCCTCGGCACCATTGGAGCCGGTGATGGTGGAGCCGATGGAGGTTTTCGGGTCGGGCCCGACCCTTACTCCAACCCCGGCTCTCGAGTCGGAGTTCGGTACGCAGACTTCCTCTGTCGGCCCCGGGGGGGACGCTTTGGGACTGATGCTTTCGGTCCCAAGCCTTCCTCTCGGTGCGTTGGCTGCGGGGGTACCATCTACCGTTGTGGCCACGGAGGTGGGACCTTCCCAGGATTCTGGTGGTCCCACCTTCAGGGCTATGAGGAGTGCGTTAGCCAAATCTTCTTTGGCTACCTCCACGGTCTCCCCAGCACCTTCCCTGCATACGGAGACTGGGTCTTTGGCAGTCCCCCTGTCCTTAGACAGCGGAGCCCCGGGGCCTGAGGTTACCCCCACTGGGGGTTTCCCCCCTCCTGGAGGTCCCTCTGAAGCTTCTTCGGAGGAACCCCCCAGGAAAAGATCGTGCAAGAGGAAGCACGTTGACTCCCCCGATGAGTCTCTCACATCAGACACTGATCTTGATGATGCAGAGGGGTCCCCTAAGTCGTCCTCAGATGATGACTCCTTTGCAGACACCCTGGAAGCCCTTAAACAACGAGGCGGCTGGCAATCCAAACCCCCTTCTGCTGATGAGTCGGTGTTCCTTAAGGCCTTCGGGGCTCAGCCCTCTGCCTCCTGGGTGTCTCCGCCCTTCGACGAGCTCCTAGATTTGATCTGTCGAAGGGCGTGGGAACACCCAGACTCTGTGGAACCGGTGCCTGCTCATCCAAATAAGTTCCTGTCAGCACCCCCAGAAAAGGAGTTTTTGACGAAAGGTGTGGCTGTAGATGCCTTGGTGGGGGCATCTGCTACCCAGCAAGATGTAGCAGAGGCTTCGACGTCCGTCCATCCTCCTAATAAGGAGTCTAGGAGCATGGATCGATGCAGTAGCGCACCCTAAGTTCAGCGGCCTTTACTTTAAGGTCCCTGAACTATCTAACGCACTTTACGAGATTTCAGAGGGATCTGATTAAGGAACTCTCAGATACCCTCTTGGGTAACCTGCCTGAGCAGCTGGCCCAGACGGTTTGCTCTCAGCTGGCTACGCTGTCGTCCATATCAAACTCGTCCATGAGGCTCATTTCTTATGCGGCCGAAGGGGCGAGTAGAGCGGCGGGTACAGGCATTGCTCTACGGAGGCAAGCCTGGCTCCGCCTGTGTCATTTTGCGGAGGCCTTTAAGTCTTCCTTTGCCGATGCCCCCTTTGATGGGTCCTCTTTGTTTGGACCCAAGGTAAAGGACACATTGGCCCGCTGCGCGCAAGAAGATAAGACTTTGACTGCCGTAGGGGCATGATTTTCCACTCCCTTTCGGCCTTATCCCAAGGCTAAAAGAGGAGGGAAAATGTGGTTCCGTAGATCTCAGAAGTCTTACCCCTCACAGCAGGACGATCCCCCTTCTAGAGGCAGGGGAGGGGGAAATTCTTCTGGAAGATGCCGTCCCAGAGGCAGCAGAGGCCCCCGCAACACTGGAGACCGCGAGTCCTTTCATGGCTCTTCAGCCTTTCACAGTCCCTGAGGGATTGCCTGACTGTGCAGCTCCGGAGCCAGTCGGGAGTCGTTTTTCGAGGCACCTAAAAGCCTGGGAAGGTATCACTCAGGACCGATGGGTGCTTCGAATTATCGCCGGACGTTACGCCATCCCATTTTCTCACTCCCCACCTCAGTCCAAAAAAATCCCGGACCCGCCACCCAGTCAACGGGAGATTGCAGCCTCAGAAGTTTCAAAGCTGCTGCAAAAAGGAGTCATCCAACCAGTCCCCGCAGACCAGATCGGATTAGGGACTTACTCAAGATTCTTTTTGGTGCCAAAAGACCGGGACTTGAGGCCCATTTTGGATCTCAGCATTCTAAACCGTTCAGTCAAAAAGTCCAAGTTCCGAATGGTCACCCTACAATCCATTCTCCCACTGCTGGAGAAAGGTGTTTGGATGTGGTCCATAGATCTCAAGGACGCTTATTACCATATCATGGTACATCAAGCGTCCAGGAGACATCTGCGCTTCAGCCTAGGAGACAGTCATTTTCAGTTCCGCGTGCTGCCCTTTGGTCTCACCACAGCCCCCAGGGTGTTCACCAAATGTATGGCGGTCGTGACTGCTCACCTGAGAAGTCTAGGATTCCAGGTGTTTCCGTATCTAGATGACTGGCTCCTAACTGCCACCTCCAAGCATCTACTATTGCGGAGCTTACAAGCCACGATATCACTGGGCACTTCCCTTGGAATCACCTTCAATTGGCCAAAGTCTGTGTTGCTGCCATCTCAACGCATAAGATTCATTGGAGTAGAGATAGACTCAAACCGAATGCGGGTCTATCTACCTACAGAAAGGATACAAACCATACAGGCTCAAGTTCGAGCCTTACTTCCCAGATCCAACCCCCAGCCAGAATGGTCCTGCAGCTATTGGGATCTATGTCCGCCACGGTTCTTCTAGTTCCCCTAGCAAGGTTGCACATGAGAATTCTCCAGTGGCTTCTTTCAACTCAGTGGTCCTTTCAGGATCTCCCTCTCAGTCACCTCATATGGATCATGGAAACCTGCAAACGGGACCTTCGCTGGTGGCTGGTGCCCTCCAATCTGGATCAGGGACGACCCTTTGTTCCACCTCCTCCTGTGGCCACTTTGACTACGGACGCCTCCCAGATGGGGTGGGGGGGGCATTCCCTGGGCAGGTCAGTCCAAGGCAAATGGCATTCAGAAGAGACCCTACTTCACATCAACATCTTAGAAATGAGGGCGGTGCTTCTGTCCCTACAAGCCCTTCATGATTACCTCCCTCAGGGTGTAATTGCCGTTCACTCCGACAACATGTCAGTTGTCTGGTACCTGAACAAGCAGGGAGGGACCAGATCCTACCCCCTTTGCAGAGAGGCCATGAGAGTTTGGGAATGGGCAATGTCGACCAAATGTTTTCTAGTGGCGACTCATATCCCGGGCAAGTCCAACGTGATAGCCGACAGACTGAGCAGAACTATCCTCTCTCCACACGAGTGGTCTCTGAACATTACGGTTGCAAATCAGATTTTCAGCAAATGGGGAATTCCTTGTTGCGACCTCTTCGCAACTCCGCTGAATGCGAAGTGCAAAAAGTTCTTCTCCCTCACCCCGGCTCCGGGGGAGAGCCCTATGGACGCACTAGCCCATCCGTGGCCCACCGGCTTGCTATATGCTTTTCCCCCAGTTCCCCTCCTTCCCAGAGTGATCCAAAAGGTGTCTCACTTGGGGAGCAAATTGATCCTAGTTGCTCCTTACTGGCCTCGTCAGGTATGGTTCCCCTATCTTCGGAAATATGCACTGGAAGGTCCATGGTTCCTGGATCAGATCCCAGACCTATTGGTTCACCAGTCGGGACTACTCCACCAGTCCCTACACACCTTAAAATTGACGGCTTGGCTCCTCCTCTTCCGACTATAGTCAGAAATCATACCTTAGATCCGGAAGTTGTACACATTTTATCTTCGGCCCACAAGTCTGCTACTAAGAAATTGTATTCTAGCAAATGGAAGAGATTTGCTATTTGGGCTCAACTCCGGGGTCTGGATCCCATCACTATTCCCGTATCAGAAGTACTGAAATTTCTAACTTCCCTTTTCAATCAAGGCTCTTCAGTCTCTACCATCAAGGTTCAATTGGCAGCTATTTCCAATTTTCACGAATCTATAAACCCACCTTTAATGAGCAACAGATTGTGTAAAACCTTCTTGAAAGGTGCTGCGCTTTTACGACCTCCGATTTCTCATCCTGCTCCTCCATGAGATCTCGATGTGGTGTTACGTGCCTTAACTCCCCCCCCCCCCTTCGAACCGGCAGCAACATGTGATTTAAAATTTCTATCGTGGAAAACTGCCTTTCTGGTTGCGATTACTTCTGCCAGAAGGGTTTCAGAGCTTCAAGCTTTGTCTGTAAAACCTCCGTACTTGGTTTTTCACAAAGATAGAGTATCTCTCAGGCCAAATCCATCCTTTGTCCCTAAGGTTTGTTCCAGTTTTTGCCTACAACAGTCATCAGAACTTCCAGTCTTCTTTCCGAAGTATTCAAACAAAGCGGAATACATATTCCACACATTAGATGTTAACAGGCAATTGCGTTTTTATTTAGATAGGACCAAACAAACAAGGAAAACAGATCAATTGTTTGTATCCTTTTCAGATAATAAATTGGGCAAAGCCGTCACAAAGGTCACTATTGCCAAATGGATCAGGGACTGTATTACTCAAGCTTATTCCTCTTCTAATAAAGAGCTTACGACCTCTGTCAAAGCTCATTCTACAAGAGCTATGGCTACTTCAACAGCATTCCATTCTAAGCTTGCCATTAGTGACATTTGTGCTGCGGCTACGTGGTCCTCCCCGCACACTTTCATTTCCCACTACAAATTGGATGTGGCATCTAGAGGACGAGCTTCATTTGGTTCCACAGTGCTCAGGAGTGTTTTCCAGTGAGCCACCCAGGATTTAGGTGCTAGGGACGCTGTCCCATCAGTACTGAATGTAGGCGAGATAGGATCACATAACATCTTTTAGTTATGTACTTACCATAACTTTAGATGTTTGGGCTCCATCTCGCCTACATTCCCAATAACCCACCCTCCTTCCCCCTTCCTTGGAGATCAGAGGATATCAGAAGGTCCAAATCCTGTTGTTTCATCTTGAAACATCTGGCAATGTTATATAAACAAGTTGTGTATGTGTGCATGAATGTGGACAAACAAGATCTGGGGGATTAGTGGTGGTGCATCCTGGGATAAGAAATAGCTCCCAAACATCTAAAGTTATGGTAAGTACATAACTAAAAGTTTTGTCACCTCTGGAGTGAAAGGAGGCAGACAGTTGCTCTGATTTCCTAATGGCCTTAATCTTGTCATGGTAAAATTGCAATTGTCTGTGAACATCAAGGGAATGTAAGACTCTTTCACTGTCATTTTGGGGGTAAGGAAAAAAGGTGGACAGGTGGATACCCTGATTTAAGGATAGCTCGTTGAACACCTTTGGCATAAAGGAGGGGTTGGTCCTCTGGGTCACTCTATCGATGTGGAAGATGAGGAAGGGAGGAGTTGCCTTGAGAGCCTGGAGCTCTGACACTCTTCTGGCTGATGTCAGGGCCACCAGGAGTACAGTTTTCCAGGTACAATGTTTCAGAGATGCCTTAGCAGCTGGTTCAAAGGGGGCATTGTGTTTCTCAAACATAATTCAGATTCCATGGAGGTTGAACCGGCTTCCTGGGGACCTGAGGTGTAGTACTCTCTTAAGGAACAATTTTGAAGGGAGACAGGAAGCTAGAGGGGGATCAAAAGGCAGACAGGCCAAAATACCAGCAAGATGTGCTTTAATAGAGGAATATTCTAACCCTGCTTAGAAGAGTTCACACAGATTAGACAGCACTAAGAGGACTTCACTTTGAAATGGGTCTAGCTGTCTTTGTAGACACCACATGAAGAATCTCTTCCATTTAGACAAATAAGTTCTCCTGGTGTTAGGTTTCCTGGCCTCCTGAACGACTGTTAGCACATCCTCAATGTAAAGGTGTCTAGAAAGGATCAAAATTCTATCATCCACAAGGTTAGATTCAGAGATTCCAGATGGGGCTGGATTAGGGATCCCTTGTCCTGTATGAGAAGGTCCACTCTGTGAGGTAAGTTGTGATGATTGCCCCTGGCTAAATGCAGAAGGATGGGGAACCAATGCTGTCTTGGCTAAAAGGGAGTCACCAGCAACATTTTTGGTTTGTCCTGATGGATCTTCAGCAGGACTTTGTAAAGTAATGGGAAGGGGGGAATGCATATAGAAACATCCCCTATTATGAAAATGAAGAGGCATCCATTGCCCTTGCTAAAGGACTGGGTAGCCTGGTGCAAAACAGTGCCAGCTGTCTGTTCAGAGGGGAGGCAGACAGATCTATTTGTGGTGTACCGCACCTGTGGACAATGTCCAGAAAAGTACAGTTTTGTACCTACCATAAATGTAGATGTTCGAGGATTCCATTGCTGCAGTCCTGACTATTGGGTATAGTCCGCGTCCCGTCGGCCCGAATACCAGAGTATAAGGCTGACGTCGGTCAGGGCGCATTAGACTGACGTCAGTACGTCAGGGTACTAATGCGCATGACCGACGTCATATCCTCAGTCTTTTCTTGCCCCAGATGTCAGAAGACCCTAAAAAGACAAGTCCCAAAACAACCTGCACCAAAAACATGTATAATATATACAACCATATATACAAAAATATAAGCATGTAAACTCACCTACACAACCACCCCTAAATACAGAGGGGAAGGAGGGACGGTAAATTGGACTGCAGCAATGGAATCCTCGAACATCTACATTTATGGTAGGTACAAAACTGTACTATGTTCTTCGCCTTCCATTGCTGCAGTCCTGACTATTGGGTAGAATCCCAAAGCAGAGGTAAGGGAGGCTGGCAAATTATAAAGTAGTAGGAGCTGACAATATGCCTTGTAAAACAGCTGTGGCAAAACCAGCCCTAGACTTAGAGTAGATAGGAAGGTGATAATGCCTAGAGAAAGTATGTACTGAACTCCAAGTAGCTGCTTCCAGAATATCCTTAGTTGCCACCCAACTTAGAAATGCTGTTGAAGTGGCAGTAGCCCTAGTGGAATGAGGCCTAATCCCAGCTGGAATCTCCTTGCCATGATGGGAATAACAAAATGCAATGCAAAAGCCAATCCACCTAGAAATAGTTTGTTTTGACACAGGCTTGCCCTGAGAACTCAAAGCAAAAGAAACAAACAACTGCTGAGACTGCCTAAAATCCTTAGTCCTGCTTAAATAATAACGCAATTGCCTGTGTACATCTAAAGTGTGCAAAATCTTTTCCCCTTTATTTTGAGGATCTGCAAAAACGTAGGCAAATGAATAGTTTGGTTTAAAGCCACACTAGAAACCACCTTAGGCATAAAAGAAGGATTAGTACGTAATGATACCCTATCCTTATGGAAAATCAAAAGGGCTCTACTGCCATAAGGGCCTGCAACTCAGACACCCTTCTTGCAGAAGTAATAGCCAACAGAAAAGCAGTCTTCCATGACAAATATTTCAATTCAGCAGTAGCTGCAGGCTCAAAAGGTTGTAGAGTAAGTTTTTCCAACACAAAATTGAGATCCCAAGCAGGAGTAGGAGCTCACGTGGGGTCTTATATTCTTTGCCCCTCTAAGAAACTGCTTGAACAAAGGATGCGAAAACAAAGGTGGGTCACAATCATAGTGAGCTGAAATTGCTGCAGCATGAATCTTTATGGAAGAGAAGGACAAACCTTTGTCCAACAATTCAGTAAGATATTGAAGAGCCACACTCAAATTAGGCTCTGAAATCTCCAAATTCTTTGCTGTACTCCAAAATAAAAATCTCTTCCATTTTTCTGTACACTCTCCTTGTACTAGGTCTTCTAGCTTCCATAATCACATTTAAAACTTGTTGAGGAAGTTGAGACCTGCTGTGTTTCAACACAGAATATGCCAGGCTGTTAGATGAAGAGAGTGAAGCTTGACATTGAGCAGATGACCGTCCTTCTGAGATAAAAGATGAGGAATCAGAGGTAAAGGCCATGGAGGCTCCTTTACCAGACTCCGTAGTAGTGGGTACCAGTGTTGCCGAGGCCAATCTGGAGCTATCAAAATCATCCTTGGCCTGTCTTGTCTGACCTTTAATAGTACCTTTGGAAGAAGAGGTAGAGGTGGAAAGGCATACACATGAAGGTTTTTCCAACTGAAAGACAGAGCATCCACTTTCCAAGCTGTGTGATGAAACCCCTTTGTGCAATACTTTGGCAGCTGGTGGTTTAGTGGAGAAGCGAACAGATCTATGTCTGGAGTTCCCATGACACTGTCAGTTTCTGAAATACATGAAGATCCAGTTTCCACTCGTGGGGATCCATGATTTGTCTGCTTAACACATCTGCTAAGGAGTTCTGTGCTCCTGGCAGAAACCTTGCCTGAAGAGTTAGTTGCAAGCTGAGCGCAGTCTCCCATAAAATCATTGCTTGCCTGCATAGAGGATAAGAATGTGTTCCCCCTTGCTTGTTGATGTACCACATGACAGTTGTGTTGTCTGTTAGAATCAACACCTGCCCTGGAAGAAATAACTCCTTGAAAGCCATTAACGCAAACTGGACTGCTAACATCTCCTTCATGTTGATATGTAGATGCTGTAGTCTGGCAGGCCACTTGTCTTGTATCCACTTTCCATTTAGATGAGCTCCCCAAGCAATGTCCGAGGCATCTGTCGTTAAAATCTGACTTGCCTCTGGCCGGGTCACAGAGAGTCCCTTGTTTAGGTGACATTCCTGAGCCCACCACAAAATTCTTTTGAAGGCAAGGTATTATTTGAATGACAGTGTCCAAATCCTGGCAGTGCTGTGTCCATACATTTTGAGATACCATTGTAGCTTCCTCATATGCAGTTTGGCATTGGGAAGCACCAGAATACAAGATGCCATGAACCCTAATGCTTGAAGGACTGTCCTTGCAGTCAGCACGGACTGATGAGATAGTTGATGGAAGTAAAGTGACAGACTCTTTTGTTTGTCCGGGGTTAAAAAGGCCATCTGGGCTGCTGTATTCAGTCTCACGCCCAGAAAGCACATGTCTTGAGAGGGTACTAGACTGGACTTTATTTCGCTCACAGAATACCCTAGGCATCTTAGCACTGCTATAACATATTCGAGATGCTGTAGAAGGTCTTCCTTTTCTTGAGCCAGAATCAGGCAGTCGTCCAAGTAAGGATAGATTTGAATTCCTTGAAGCCTGAAGTAAGCTATCACTGGAGCCAGAACCTTTGTGAATACTCTGGGCGCAGTAGATAAGCCAAAGGGCAATGCAGAGAACTGATAATGAGAATTTCCAGCTCGAAACCGCAGATACTTTCTGCAACTTAGCCTTATAGGCACATGAAGGTAAGCTTCCTTGAGATCTAAAGTTACCATCCAGTGATCTTTGCCCAGCAGAGGTAAAAGCTGTTGTAACGCCAACATCTTGAACTTGGGAATGTCCAAAACGTGTTGAGGAGAGATAAATCCAAAATTGGTCTCCACGTGTTCCCCTTCTTTGGTACAAGGAACAGGCGAGAATAAAATCCTAGGCCCCTCTCTGACACAGGGACTGGCTGAATGGCCCCTATGTGAAGTAACTGTAAAACTTGCTTGTGAGCCTCTTTTCTTTGTAGAGGAGGAACGCCTGGCATGCCTTTGAAAGGGGCATTGTATGGAAATAAAATCTGTAACCGTGGTGAATGATATCCAACACCCATTTGTCTTGAGTAATTAAATCCCAATTTTCTTTGAAAAGAGACAGTCTTCCTCCCAAAGGAGCTGCCAGACGTGAATCTGCTGGCAGCTGAAAAACAGGTCATTGGGTCTGTTTACGAAAGGACTGACCCCTGCCCTCACCAGAAGTCTGAGCAGGTGAACTCCTGTTCTAGGCCTAAAAGAACCTTGAGCCCTGCCCCTACCACGCCTAGACCTACCCCTAGACTGAGAATCATAAGCAGGATATGTCCACCCCTTAGCAGGCCAATTTCTACTAAACTTGGTGGCTGCACCTGCAAAAATCTTTAACAGTTTGCATAGACTTAGCTTTGTCCTCCATTTTCTTTAAAACAGCTTCCACAGGCGAACCAAACAACACATCAGACTGTAAAGGAGCATCCAAAATCCTTGTCTTAACATGCTCAGCTAAATTCTGATCCTTCAACCAGGCATGCCTGCGAAGAACAGAACTGGTAGCAGCCACCCTCGAGGAGGCCTGTACAGCATCAAAACCACATTGCAAAGAATGCTTACCCACTTGTTCAGACACATGAACCAAATCCAGCAACTCTTTACACTCAATACCTTCCGCCAAAGCATCCACCTTAGATTTCAATTGTGAAAGGAGATAATTCTGATATTTTAACATGTGAAACTGACAATTCAAAGCTCTCATGGCTAGAGTGGAAGAAGTATACACTTTCTTTCCCCACCTATCCAAAGCCCTTGCCTCTTTATCAGTGGGGACAGGATTTTTAACCACAGAAGCCTTTACACCCTTAGGCCCTTGAGAAATAGTTTCTGGGTCCGCCCTAGGACTCTTAAACAAATATTTATGAGCTTCGGGCACCCTATAATACCTATCAGGCTTAACAGGAGCAGGAGGCAAAGAGTCAGGGTTCAGGGAAGCCTCTGCAAAACATCTTCCACCACATTCAACACAGGAGGAATAGCTAAAGGCCTATGCTGGGGTAAAAACAAGAACTCCCTAAGCCTTTTCCTGGAGTCAGAATAATCCTGGCCTTCCCATTTAAAGTGCTCCCTCATGGAATGCAAAGTCTCTGAAAATGAGAAATCCTCAGGTGGAGACGCTGTAGGAGTGGAATCATCCACATCAGAATCAGAATAGGTAGGATACTCCTGCAAATCTTCCACAGAAGATTCTGAAGCCTCTGAACACTGTTCAAAACTATCAAACTCCGGTTCCACCCTAGGCCTCTTATCAGGCAGGGGCATAGAACCCCTAATCATAGTAATCAAATCTTCTGCCATTTTAAGCATATGTTTCTTAGGTACAGAACCTGAAACGCTAGGAGAAGCCCCCACTGAAGCTGAAGTAGGCCTACCTCTCAAAGAAGTTTTGGCAACAGAAGGAGAGGCCCTAACTACCTTGGGAAGAGAGGGAAGAACAGTCACCTGAGAAGCCCCTCAGCCTGGCCTACCTCCTGAGAAGGCACATCCTGTAAGAGTATAGTTTCTGCCTGGGACTCCATGGAAACTCCTGGCAAAACCTCCGCCCACTGAGCCTTCTAAAGAACCGACGTCCGGGACAGCCGGTTCCTCAAGGCTAGGCTTGACTGTTTTATCCTTGCGCTTCTTGAGGAAGCGGGCCGGAGCATCCGACGGCATTTTATAATTGCAACGCTTCCCAAACACTAGCCTGGCACAGTCTAACCTCCTCTTAATAGTGCGCTTGTTAAACCTTGTACACGAGCGGCAACCAACAACGGTGTGCTCTGGCCCTAAAAATGGTATACACAAGGTATGATAATCCCTATGAGGTATCTGTTTCCCACAAGAAATACAGTTATTCACTTTTTCTGACATCCGTAAAATACTGAGGCAAGAAAAACTAAAATGTTCCCCAACGGGTACTTAGCCAACTCTGTTTCGGTCTGAAACTCCGGTTTCGGAAGTATTTCCGTACGCCGTCCTGCCCTCGCAAAACTGCTACTGCATGGGACCATGCGGCAAAAGACTGAGGATATGACGTCGGTCATGCGCATTAGTACCCTGACGTACTGACGTCAGTCTAATGCGCCCTGACCGACGTCAGCCTTATACTCTGGTATTCGGGCCGACGGGACGCAGACTATACCCAATAGTCAGGACTGCAGCAATGGAAGACGAAGAACATCACATCCCCATGAAGCATCCATTCATGGAATTGTGACATGGACCTGCTCAAGGTGTCTGCCTGAATGTTCTGACCTGAAAGGATATAAACTGCCTGCAGGGAGACTCCGTATTGGGCTGCCAGATCTCAGGGTTGGAGAGCAAGTCTGCAAATCAAATAAGATTTGCTTCCATCCTGTTTGTTCACATACCATAGAACTGTAGTGTTGTCTGTGAACAATTTCAGGGGACCTTGTTTTAGGGCACAAAGGAAGGCTGTCAGGGCAAATAGGATAGCTCTCATTTCCCTGATGCTGATGTGTTCCCACCTGAAGGTGTGCGACCAGGTTACCCTGCACTTTCAGGCTGCCCAAAGTCACCCCCCAGCTCAGATCCATGGCATCTGTGTACATTTCCTGGACTGGGGCAAATGGTTGTAATGAAAGTTCTGGGTTGAGTGTGACTTGGCTCAACCACCACAGAATGTCCATCCTTAGGCAATGAAGGAAGGGAATGCCTTAGTCCAAGGGGTGTGAGTGTTGGGTCCATGTGGATTTCAGGTACCATTGTAGTTTTCACATGTGGAGTCTTGCCAGAGGCAGCATGAGTGTAGTGGAAGCCATACAACCTACTAGTCAAAGGTATTGTCTGGCTGTCAAAGCGGTGGCTTTGAGAACGGAGTCCAGATACTGCCCTCAGGGTTTCCACTTTTTAGGGTGGAAGGAATGTCGTCATGACATCTGTCCTTATCCTGAAGCCTAGGAAAACTTGGTCCTGGGAAGGACTCAGATTGGACTTGAGGAATTTTATGCTGAATCCCAGTACCTGCAGCACTGAGATAACTTGGTGGAGTTGGTTCTGTAGGGATCTGGAGCATTCTGCCTGAATCATGAGGTCATCCAGGTATGGAAAAAATTGAATCCCTTGGACCCTGCAATAAGCAACCAGTGGAGCCAGAAACTTGGTGAAGACCCTTGGAGCCATACAGAGTCCAAAGTGCAAAGCCAAAAACTGAAAACATGAGGTACCAACAGCAAAGCGCAAATATTTCCTGTAGTTGGACATTATCAGGATGTGGAGGTAGGCATCCTTTACGTCCAAGGTGGCTAGAAATCCCTGAGGTATCAGTACAGGAAAAAGGGTCTGAAGAGTAAGCAGATGAAAGGTGGATACCTGTGAGAAAAGACTGAGGAGAGAGAGAGAGATCCAGGATAGGTCTCCAAGGTCCACTCTTCCTGGGAACTAGGAAGAGTCTTGAATAGAATCCCTTTCCTTCTCCTGCCAGAGTAACCGGTTGTATGGTTTCTTGTGAAAGGAGGCTATATATGACTGGCTGGAAAAGAGGAAACTGATCTTTGAGTGGCCAGGGAATCCTCCTTGGAGAAGGGGAAATGATCCAGGTCATAAAGTAACCCTTTTCTATGATGGAAAGGACCCACCTGTCTGAGGTGATGTTTTGCCAAACTGGAAGACAGTGAGAGAGAGCCTTAGAGACAGAGGAATGGAGTGGCCCGAAGAGGAGGCTGAGGAGTCTTCAGCTTCAGGCTGGATAATTTCCTGTCTTGAAAGGGAGGTTTCTGGGCATGAGTTTGAGTAGGCTTAGAAGGGGTCTGCTGTTTCCTACTGCCTTTTCTTGCCCTAGCATAGAAAGCCAGGGCAGAGTGTTTCCTCATGAACTGGGTCTTTGGGGGGATAGTTTCTGTGAAAATTGGGTATAGGGGAGATGAACAGGTGTTTTAAATCCTGCAGTTCCTTCCCTTTTTGCTGAAGGGCCTTAAATAGCTCAGCCACGCTGGATCCAAAAAGGGCGGAGTTATCGAGGGGTGCATCCAGTAATTTAGCCCTAATATCATCAAGTAAGGGTTGTAAGCCTAAACCATGAGTATCTTCTAAGGACTGAAGCTGAGACTGCAGACCTGGCAGAGGTTTCTGCAGTATCATAGCTGCATCTAATTGAATGTCTAGTAACTGGAGAAGACAAGGAAATGAGACTGGAGATTTGAGCCTTGGAAAATGAGTCAGGAAGGTCAGCTAAAAGCTTGGTGGCCTGGGTCAGAAGAGCCAAGGCATATTTGGACATATGCGTCTGGTAATTTACTACCCTAAAGGCCAGGGTAGCAGAAATATATACCTTCTTACCAAGGCACTCCATGGCCTTACTGTCCTTGTCTGTGGGAAGGACAGAGGTAGAGGGAAGTAGTTTGAATGGCTTGTCTGCTGACACTGAGACAGTGGTAGGGTCAGCAACAAGCCATTTTATCAAATATTTCGCCCCTTCAGGGACTCTGTAAAACCCGTGAGGCCTTCTAGGGGCAGGTGATAGTGAATCAGTATTAACAGAGGCAGAATTAAAAGCATCCAAGAAAGCCAATAACACTGGACGAATTGCAGAAGGAGCAGGGCTTTCCATCTGCAGAGTTCATGGTATCTTTTTCAAACCTCAGACATTTCAATAGAGTCCTATGGAAAATGTTCTCTCATTTTAGAAATCGTCTCCCCAAAGGTAAGGTCCTGTCCTGGGGAGTCAGCCTCAGCAGATTCATCCTCTGGGTTAGCATACCCAAGAGGAAATGGCATCTGAGAGACAAATTAGAGAGAATCCTCAGAAGAGGAGGCTGAGGAGTCTTCAGCCTCAGGTTGGATAATTTCCTCAGCCCGAGGCCTGGGACTGATAGGAGGAGGACCAGCCTGTGGTGAAACAGGCAGGTCAGGCCTTAGGGTCATGAAGGCATTAAATAGGCTCTGTGAAAAAGCCTACCAATCAGGTTGGCTTTCAGCAGGAGGGGAGAGATGTTTTGTTTTGTGTTTCTTTCTAAGTGAAGGCCTAGAAGGCGCATGCCCTAGGGCAGGCTTAGTCTTGAAGAGAGGCCTAGATTCTGTTTGCTGGGAAGCTGTGGAAGCAGTGGAAGGGCCTGTCTGGGCAGCCATAAGAAGCTGAGGTTCCCCCTCATTGTTGGCAGGCAACATATGCAAGCCTTCCCTGGACGTGCCTTCTGCCCTAGGCTCTGCGGCCTCCCGAGGGGTACCCCCCCATACCTGTAACAGCAGACTGCTCCTCCAGGCTAACATCTGCCACAGGAGGGACATCAGGTGGAGGAGGGCAGCAGGACGCTCAGGCCTGGAAACCTTGGCCTTCTTTTTAGGTGGTTCTATGGACTGACGGGACAACCCTTTCACCCCTAATGCTAAGCAGTTATGATGCTGATTCTCTAAGTAAACGTTCAAAGCATGCAGACGACTGTGGAGTGTCTTTGAGATGAAGGCCTGATAGATCGCACAAGTAATATGGTAGTTGGTAGGACCTAGACAGAAAAGGCAGGTGAAGACGGCATGAAGCACTGACATTCCACTGGTGGCACACGTTCTGAGGAAAGGTGCGTGCAGACATCAATTTTATGGCTCACACTATCTAGGCCAACGTCAGACATCCCACATACCTAACAGTGACTACTAGCTTTTATATACTAGCCAGAAGTTCGGGTGAAAAGCAGATGATAACCCAAGAGTTTGGAATACTGCAACATGAGAATAGAAGGACATCTGCTTCATAGGTGCCAGCTTGGAATTATGTTGGGAGGGTGGCCTAATGGTTAAGGTGTCTGCCTTACAAACACAAGGTGCAGGGTTTGAGTCTCACAAGGGATAATTGGCTAAGCTTAAAATGGCTTGCAAGGGCAGTTAGCTTAGTACTAATCTATGAACCTATGTTCCAGGTGAGAGAAAGTGCATTGATTCCTGACCATTTCTGGTTGGGCAGTGAATGTCTGTGCTTGACATTCCTGATGGGTCTGGTTGCTATTCAAGGCATCTACCAGGAAAAGACTGAAACAAGCCTACAGACCCTTGAATCATCTGGGACAACACTGTGGATCACCAAACAGGCCATTTCCTGCTTCTCATCTTGGGATTGGTGCTACTGTTTTCTTCTTGTAAGACCAGAAGCAAAGGAGCATTCTATCCCAGCAGAGTAAAGCTGTTGTGAGACCAGCACTACTAGTAGCCATTCATGCGACTCCCCTTTTTTCATCATTCCTGACAAGCTAATTCTTTGTTTTCAGTACATTTCATTTGTTTCTAACTTCAGAATATCTGCCTAAATACCTCATCCATAAATCATCAGGGTATACTTATTATTTTCCCCTTCAAGTGTTTGGCAGTGCCCTGCATAGACATAAACATCTTAACTGACATTTTTCCTGTAAAAGCACAATTCAATTTCACCAATATCTAGCTGCACACAGGAAACCTAGTTTGCGGTTGCAAGCACTGCCCCCAGAGCTGCAAACTGTTACTCCTGACATTACTTTATATTCTTACTGCAACAGCCCAATCAATAAAGAAGGGGATGTTGCCATAGATATGAACTTTGCCACTATCTTTGTTACCAGCTTGATGGATATGGGCATCCTGAAGCAATGCAGAAATTCCCTCATGTTTATTCACAACCAGTTAATTCTTAAACAAACTGATATTGTAAGTGAGAGATGTAGTTACATAATGCCACTAGAGGCAAAGATTTCATATAAAAGTACTCCTAATGTCAATAAGGTTGTCAGTAGTACACGCTGCACCCATCACAGACAATACAAAGCAGACGTATAGAGTCACATATGCTGAGGCACTTAAATTTAACCTTCCTAAACTCCAAAGACCTCCTAGGTGAAGTACACATAAAAACCCTTAGCAGCCCTGAATGCACTCTTACAAAACACCACCCGTATCAACACATACAACCATATTTCATGGAGCCTCTACTTCTAAGCCCATAAGGCAAGCCACTACACAATCCAACAATCTGGTCACTGGAGACTCCATTGTGAGATAAACTGATGTCCCTCTCACCAGACTAAGCAAGGAGAAAGTGACAGTTGTTTATCAGGGCCTAGGATCTGCCACATTGTGCATGCACTCAGGTCATTGGACCACAAGTACCAATATGACTTAGTCATAGTCCATGTGGGTGTAAGTGACCTGAGATGTACCTCCCTAGACTATATGAAGAGAGACATCATGGAGCTCTTGGAATATGTGTCCCAGGTTGGTATGAGCCTAGCATTGAGCAGCATTTTAATTTCTCCAAGGATGATGCCACAATATGAACAAAAGATGACTGACTTTAATAACTGGCTTAATTTCTGGTGTTACTGTAAGCGGGTGCAATATTTGTCAGCATGAAAAGAGGCTGTCAAAGGACCATGCCACTTTGCCAGGGCTGGTCTGTACCTCTCCCCTCTAGGCTTCTGAATATTAGCTAAAATGTTGCCTTCCACCATACAGCCTTTTTTAGGCAATGCCCAACTGAAAATAGTTCCAACATAGCAAATCAAAAAAATAATTCTAAAGGTGTTATTGCTCAATGATAAGAGTCTAAAGAAAAAAACTCCACTCCCTAGAAGCTCTCTTCACCCTAGAGAATGCTACTATCTGTGTGGTCACTGAGACATGGTTTAAAGCAGCGGGCAGCACACTGAGAGTGCAATGTTATAATGCCTTCCACACAACTACTACACAAACAGGAACTAAAAGTGGATGTGTCTTGACTTACATCAAAAATAAAAATACCTCAAGACTGGCCAAACAGGAGAATGCACTTGAGCTTCTCCATGTTCAAATCACCAAAGTCAAATCCAATACCACTTCTTTACAAGCTACAGGTCCCCCTCTATGACCCAGGAAAAAACAAACCATGTATTTAAACTTACTGGAAACACTCACCATCCAACCCAGTACCATATTCACGGGTGACTTTAATTACCCCACTGTTAACTGGGAATCCTACACAACACCAAACATACAGGCACAGAGATTCCTGGATTTTGTAAACACAAACTCCCTGGACCAGATTGTCAATACACCAATGAGAACTGCAATCATACTGGATCTGGTCCTCACTAATATGGGAGAGTGCTGCACACCCCCTAGTGCATACCTCTCAACCTTACCGAATGCCTTGGTATTTACCAGATTTGAGGGCAAAATAATGGGGTGCCATGAGAGTAGCCCTTTTAATTTCCGAATTTCCCAGGGGTTTTTTTTTTTTTTTTGGAGAAGTTGCTGCAGGAGCGTGCTCAATGACACCAACTTTGTGAGGAAGATGCCAGCCTGTCGGGCTAGAGGGGGTGTGTACTCTCTCTGTTTACCCAGCCTGGCTGGCTGTAGCTTCCTTGTGGTTGCACTTGCAAGTTGCAGCACTGGATTTGGATTAACTGGATTGTGCAGAAGTGGAGTCAAGAATTGCCATTTGCCTGGCTGGATTTAATTAAGTAGCAGTAGCAGTGCCAGTGCATCAGCCAGCAAATGGAGTGGCGGAGGACGACTCTCGAGCTTGTCTTTTTGTTTTAACTTAAAAAAAAAAAAAAAAAAAAAAAAAAAAAGAGCCATTATTACTTAATGTGCAGCAGTCGAGCTGCAGAGTCGGACCGGTCTGTGGTGACCAGCGGCTAAGAGTCTTCAGTCAGTGCATATCACAGAGACAGAATCATCAGATAAGGAGAAGAAATGTGAGGAAAATTAGCCTGACTTCCTCTTCCAGCTCCTCCAGGTAATAGGACAAAAAAAAAAAGAAAAAAGCAACTAGATAATTGATAGGCAGCCAAACCATAGCTGAGAGGGGATTGAAATGTAATCCTGCAGTGTTCATGCAATGCATTGCTGAGAGATTTTTAGTTTGTGACAAAATCATGACTTGAAGAAAATATAAAAAACTGAACTGTGTCACATGCTCCAGGTAATACTTAGCATGCAGTCAAGAAATTTTTGAAAACGCTATTCATTCAGTCATTTAGTGACCAGGCAGAAGTGCAAATTACATGCCCATTTTTTTTTTAAACTTCGCTTGACCAGAGACAAGCTGCAAACTAACACGAAGCACAAAAGTGACAGATATGACATCACTAACTTAATTGTGGAATGCTGTGTGGATATTCAAACCATAGACCCTGCATTGTGATTGTGATACATTTACATCAATTCATACCTATCATTGAGTGGGAAGAGTGGCTGCTGCATCTGGTTTAGTGACTTGCTCAAGGTAATATAGAGAGCAATGGCATACTTGCACATCTCCAGAAAAAAAAAAACTCACAGTGTGGTATTTGTACAGTTCTGATCAATCACTGAGACAGCAGGGTTACCCCCACAAGCTGCCACTTCCTAAACCACACACTAAGGCACTAAATCATACATACAGTGAAATCCACTTGCTATTCCTTCAGGTGAAGCAAAATTTATAACAAAAAAAATGGACTAGCTAACGTGCCAAATCATGTTCTATACATAACTGCCCATGTAATTAAAACTAACCCATTTTAAAGGTAATCCAAGCCTGCCCACTATGGGGAGCATGTGCTCTACAGGGCTTCAATACTGCCGGCTTCGAGAAGGGCACTCTAAAATAAAATGTACTGGAAAAAAATACAAATAAAGCAACACCTACTAAAATCAACAGTATCGTTTTCCTTCTGTTCTGAAGATGCTGCCGCAAGGTTACTCGGGGGGGGGGGGGGGGGGTCAGATAAAGTACAGTTGTGTACACTTACCATAAATGTAGATGCTCGAGTTTATTTACTGTTGCAGTCATCACATTTGGGTTATCTGTTTGCAGTAACCCTCAGTCGGCCTGATTATTAGAGTCTTGGGTCCTGCGTTGCTTGCTGTCTCATCTTCCATGACGTCAGCTAGTCAGGGGTACAAAGCATGCAGCCGACGCCATTACATTAATTTTTCTTGCCCCAGATGTCAGGTGCCCCCCTAATGGGAAGCAACTCTATATATATATATATATATATATATATATATATATATATATATATATATATATACATATACATATACATATATATATATATATATATATATATATATATATATATATATATACACAAGGTTATACTTCCAACAAAACAGCAAATACACCAAAAAGCTTTTATGCATAGTAAAGGAGAGTAGAGGTATAGCCAAAAGAATTTAGGGGGCTGGAGGGAGGGTAACTAGGACTGCAACAGTGAATACACTTGAACATCTACATTTATGGTACGTGTACACAAGAGATTGGTCCATTGGAATGAGAGAGTATCCACTTTCAAGCCAGGGGGTGGAACTCCCTGGTGCAGAAATTGTGCAGCTGATTGTTGTGTTGTGAGGCGAAGAGGTCCACCTCTGCTGTCCCCCAGGCCTGGATGATTTGGAGGAATGTCCCTTTTTGGAGTTTCCACTTGTGGGGGGTCTAAGTAGTTTCTGCTCAGATGGTCTGCTAGGGTGTTGTTTACTCCTGGGATGTACTAGGCTATCAGGTGTAGGGCCAAGGAGGAGGCCGTCTGCCAGAGGCTCGTGGCTAGACGGCAGAGAGGGTAGGAGTGTGCCCCCCCCCCCGTTTGTTGATGTACCACGACTGTGGTATTGTCTGTTTTTATGAGGAGGACTCCTGGTTTTACGTTGTCTTGGAAGGATGTGACAGCCTTGTGAACTGCCATCATTTCCTTTACGTTGATGTGCCAGTGAAGGTGCCAAAGGTCCCAAGAGCCTTGGGTGCACCGGGTGTCTAAATGAGCTCCCCAAGCCAACTCTGAGGCATCTGTGGTGATAGTCTGGCCTTGAGGAAGGTAGGTGAAGGGAAGGCCCTTGTTCTGAGTGCAGGCCACTGCCCATCAAAGAAACTTGTTCCTTATGCATGGAAAGAGGGGGGAGAGTGGTCTCCATAGATTGAGAGTGTTGGCACCAAAGGTTCTTTAGCTACCACTAGAGTTTCCTGATGTGCAGCCTGGCCAGGGAAATCATCAGAATGCAGAATGACATGCAACCCAGTGCTTGCAGAATTTTCCTTGCTGTGAGGTGTTTTCTGAGACCTAACTGGGAGAACTAATTTGGCAGAAATCACTGTTGTGCTGGTGAGAGGAAGGCTGTTTGGGAGACTGTCCAGGATTGCACCCAAGAGTGTGATCTACCTGGAGGGGATTAGGTTTGATTTTTTCCTGTTGATAGTGAACCCTAGAGAGGTTAAGGTTGTTTGTACAAAGAGCAGGTCCTGTAGTAACTTCTCTTTGTTGTCTGCCTGGATTAGGCAGTCGTCCAGATAAGGGTAAATCTGGATGTTTTGTTGTCTGCAGAAAGCAACCACTGGGGCCAGGCATTTTGTGAAGACCCTGGGAGCTGTAGATAAGCCAAAGGGTAGCGCAGAGAACTGAAAGTGTTGTGAACCTGCTCTGAAGCATAGGTATTTTCTGCAAGACTCGCTTATGTGTATATGAAGGTAGGCATCCTTTAGGTCTAGGGTGGCTAGATATGCATTTTTGTTCAGCATTGGCAAAAATTTTTGAAGAGTTAGTATTTTGAATTTTGGGACCTCTAGGAAGGTATTAAGAGTGGAAAGGTCAAGGATGGGTCACCAAGTGCCTTCTTTTCTTGGCACTAGGAACAGTCTGGAGTAAAACCTTTTTCCTGCTTGCTCCTGTGGCACAGGCTCCACTGCCCATTAAGCATGGAGTATGTGCATTTGTTTTAATCATTCTGGCCACTGATTTGGAGGTAGATTTTGGTAACCTGTTAAGGTTGGGACTTGTTGGAAGGTAAATTTGTAGCCCTGAAAAAATGATTTTTAATACCCATTGGTCCTTTGTTACAGATAGCCAATTTTGTTTGTAAAGGGAAAGCCTTCCTGCTAACCTCTGATGGGAGGGTAGTGGGAGTCACTGCATGTTCTTAGAGTAGTGAGTGTACTTACAACTCCATGCTGTGGGAGTGGTGGAGGATCACTGCTTAGTCCTTCACTGGCTTTGGTTTTGTGGTCTAACTGGTCTGTCCCTGCGAGGCCTCCCTTAAACCTACTGGGGGCTGAGAAAGACCAGTGCTTAGAAGGAAAGTTTCTGCGAATCTGGGAGGTTGAACTTGGCGGAAGTCTTTAACTGTCTGTATATATTTAGCTTTATCCTCCATCTTTTTTGATGACCTCCTCTGCTTTTGATCCAATCTTTTTGTTTTTTTTGGGAATATCCACAGACTGCTGACTGGCGGATGCCATTTCATAATGCGAGGAACTACTTTGAAAGTGCCTCGCTACAAATTTAGCTCTACGACAAATAGTCCTAGAATTGAAAAGTGAGCAGAACCAGCAATGGGGGATGTCGTGGTCTGGGCCTAGACAAGTAACTCACAAGGTATGGAAGTCTCATTTTCCACAGCGGAGACAATTATTTACTTTTTCGGACATTGGCGAGTGCAAGAAAATGGTCCCCAACGGGGTACTTAGCTTTAGTTGTTTTCCGATTCAATTTCCACTCTGGCAATGACCGACATGCACACACGCAAACTGCTTTTGCTTCGGGCTCCACGGCACGAAAGCCTGGTGTAATGGTGCCAGCTGTTCTCCTTTATACCACTGATGACCTGATGTCATTCCACAGGCAACAGCAGCCGGCGCAGGGGAAAAGCTTGACTATGGTATTCTGGCCAACCGAGGGTTACCCAGCAGAGATAACCCTACAAGTGATGACTGCAACAGTGAAACACAAAGAACATCTTCCTGCTATTAAGTGATAACTTGGCAAAATTTTAAGATCTCATAAACCTTGAGAACAATGTTGCCTATGCAGAAATGTTTGCAGAAACTTTATACAAGTATGTTAATTGCTGCACAGAGGCAACTGTACCCAACAGGAAGAAGTACAGAACTAACTCAAAAAACAGTGGAATCACAAATCATTAAGCTGTGTAACAGAAGGAAGAAAATCATGGCAAAAGTTAGGAGGAGCAGCACCCTGCAGGATAAAAGCACTCTCAAACTAAACAAAAACTCAGAGGACAAATAAAGTCTACCAAAGCCAAATCTGACATAAATTTGACTTCCCAGGTCAAAGACAACCACAACGCATTCTTCAGCTATGTCCCCAAACTCAAAGGCAATACGCAATTGTGTGCAGAGCTCATTGCAAATGGAGCTACCTATATTGAGCCAGAAAATATAGCAAACCTACTGGCCAACAAATTCAGCTTCAACTTTGCCCCTCTCTCTCCCTCAACCTTCCCTCAAGAAATACCATCAAATAGAATTCCCCTGCTATCACCAGGGAACAGGTTACTAATGCCAAGGACACTGCATTAATGGGCCCAGACAATATCCCAGGATGTCTTCTAAATAGCAATGAAACATGACATATCTGGCCCTCTGGAAGTGCTGTTTAACTGTAGCCTCCAAACAGGCGTTTTGCCTCATGAATGGAGAACAGCAACAGTCATCCCTCTGCACAAAGGTGGGTCATCTACAGACCCTGGAAACTACAGACCCATAAGTCACACTAGTCTCATATGCAAAGTCATGGAACAAAATCATGGAAATGATCAACAATGATATAATAACCCCCAGACACTGGACCCAACCCAATTTGGATTTGTCAAGGACAGGTTATATCTACTCAACATGGTGGATTTTTTGAGAAGGTCACCAAAGCAATGGATGAGGGCAAAATGGTTCCCACTACCTACCTTGACCTGGCCAAGGCATATGACACAATACCTCACTCTGACATTGTTGACAAACTCAAGAGGTTAGGTATAAACCCTTATGTCACCCGGTGGATAGCCAACTGGCTCATAGACAGGACCCAGGGAATTAGAACTGGGGAGTCCACATCTAGAAAGAGGCCAGTCACAAGTGGAGTGCCTCATGGATCAGTCCTGGGGACAGCTCTTGACATTTACTTTTCTAAAGTCAAGGTCAATGTCAACAGCCTTTTGCTGACTAAATTTACAGATGATTGCAAATTAGGAGCTATCTCTGAATCTTACACCGATGGAAATGTTTTCCACGAAGGGCTGACACAGACAAACAGCAGGTGTCAGAGCCATGGACCAAAACTAAATGCCAGCAAATACACAATAGTATCCTTTGGGAAGTCATGCACCCCTTGTAACTATCATATTGACAACCCACCCCTTAGAGATGACCCAGTAGTCAGGGACTTAGGGACACAGTCATCTAGCCTTTGACCATCATGTTTGCCATAGTGAGGAAATCATTCTACGTTGCACAACTTATAAACAAAGGTATGGCATCTAGGTTAAAGGAAGTCATTGTTGCACTGTATTTGGCATTTATCAGGCCTATCATTGAGTACAATGCCTCCTTTAGTATGTACATAACCAATCATATCCAACAATCGGGATGTCCACAGAGGTTCCTCACTAAAAGAATACAGAGTGAAAGTAACATGTCCTATGCTGACTGCCTCAAGGCCCTATCCCTGTATTCTGTCTCCTATAAGCTATTGAGGGCAGATCTATGCTTTGCATACAGGGCATTGTCAGACCCCAATTTGATGGACCTCTTGCATATCCGCAAAACATGCATCACTGAAGAAGGCATTTTTTGCCAAAACCGTCCGGTCAATAAAGTCATGTTTTTTCTGTAACCCTCAGTGTTTTCGTTAATTTTTTACTTCGATTCACTTTTCTGCTGGCCTACAGTGGTTTTCATATCCGCAAAACAAACAGCACCAGCCTTACCCATTCTAAAGACTTACACCTTGCCTGTGATATAAATAGGGTCTGCTGGAGGGACAAGTATGTATCCCAGAGACTATCCCATCTCTAGAGCATGCTCCCCATCCATGTGAAACAGAGTTCCTCCCTAACCCAATTCAAGTGTAACTTGGACAACTAGATGGGGAACAGGAAATCTATCCCTGGTTGTCACCTCTGCCTCTATTGGACACAGGCAGCCTGTAAACAGTTCATGTCCCCGGTTCCTGCTTGCAAATGTTTCATCTCCCAAGTCCCTGCTTACACTTATCAAGAGTACTAGAACTTGCAAGAGATTTGGGATGCATAGCTAGGCTTAAAAAGGCCCTTGGGTAATTAGCTTAGTAAACACCTATGAACCTAATCCAGGTTATAGGTATAAGGATGAGATGCCCCTAGAAGGACCTGTAAGACAGTATGACCTGCAGTGTCTAGATATCCATGTCCCTAATCCCTACACATGATGTGGTAACCAGACATGCATACCTGATATGTTAGAATGTCATCTCACTGTGGGCAGAAGTTGGCTATCATTCTGTGATGTACCACTGATGGCAACCCTTAAAGAGGAGAGGGGAGAGAGAGACAGGATCATTAGTACTGAAAAGAACATTAAATATGCTGGAATATGTATGGAAACATGCCACTGTTGTGCTAGATACCCCCACACACCAGTGGCGGCTGGTGACTTCAAATCAAAAGAGATCTGCAGGAGACAGCTGAATGGGTGGGGCCAATGTGAAGGGGTGTGGCCAATTAGAAAAGTTTGGGGCTATGTTCAAAACCACAAAAAATGGGACTTGAATTAAATACGTTGCCCTGTGTGCTAAACCATCATTATGAGAGTCCAATCAAGACAAAATGAAGTGGAGAAGAAAAAAAATATTTCAATGCATTGGCTACATGACAGCGTACTTAATATCTAGATGGAAACAAAAAGGTTGTGAGGCATGAACAAATAAATTACTTTTTAAATACATTACTGAAATGCCAGTCAAAATCAAGTATAAAAAAAACAAGCAGCACTCAGTTGAAACCACTTCTTCTTGCACTGCAGTTCTAATTATAATTTACATTCCGCTTTATAAAAGTACCAAGTAACATGCTGAAAGTAGCAATCTCTATGATAACCCACTTGTAAAAATACTTCTTATCCAAAAAATACCTGCTGCCTGACAACAACTATCTACTTGTTTCATGGGGAAAACATGATCAAAGTAAAAAATGAACAGCAAACAAGAAACAAGCTTAAGATAAATTGTTTAAAGGATTACTGCAACAGGTTATGGACCACACATGATAGACTGGCATTTTGTTTACTTTACGGGTAAAGCCTGCAAAGATGACTGCAAGTCTCCAACAAATTTAATGAGCTTCTGAAAATACTGCAATCCTGTCCTTTATTACAAATATTGTCATATGCATTTGAATACCTAAGGCTTATATGTTATCTAGTTATGTAAATATTCTCTGCATGGCATCAACAAAAAGGCTTTCAATGTTGATAATTCTTTAACATTATGCTTATTAAAGCTTACTTGCATCTTACAATCTCAGACAAGCTTACCTGATGGTCATTAAAGCATTATTACTTAAACATAGAGCAACAGGCATTGAAACGACATATATTTTCTGAATAATAAGAAGCATAAATGAACAGTATAAAAACATGACAAAAATCCAGAACATTCTGCAAAATCAAGGACAGATGAAAAGCCACTGTAGTACTTGTGTCTACCTTGGATGGGGGGATACACTGCACACTTACACGCATAACTGCTCCTTGCCTTGCCTGGACACATCCAGAGTCACTACACGGGGGAGTGGGGGTACAACAAGTATGGCACAATTTGAAATGTCTCTGGCTGACAGTGATGACCCTGACACATTTGTCATGCCTCTCAACCTCAGAGCAAGAAATCTGGAAAAAGACATAAATAGAAGTGGGACAAAGGCCCAAAAATAAGGATTTTTTAAAATATTGCTCTTATAAACTTAGAAAGATAATAGTAGATTTTGCATTATTAGTATGGATTTTCTGAAGGGTATGAAATCTGAAACTCAAATGTCTGCCATTATTTTAATGATTTGTCACTAATTTGCCAGAAAAAACACAATTTTATGAAAAACAGACATTTTCTGTCAGACTCTTCCCATCTGAAATGAATGTCTCTTCAATGTTCACATTAACTTTTATAGAAAAAAAGTCTCCCTAGATAGTCTGTGGCTTTTTTGTATATTTGTTGTACTGTCCTAGGAGGCTAGGGAAAGTTTAAAAGGCATTTATCATACAAGGGTCAACAGTTTTTTTTTTCCTAGCAAAAAACCGTCCAACTAAAAAAATCTACATGCATGTGCTTTTCAAGGGCTATTTATCTTTTTGTCAGTGCATCATTAGTTAACTGGCTTAGAAACTGATCTGCATAGATTTTTCAACTAAGGCCAAAAGAAATGGGTCACAATGGTGATGTGCATCTATCTATACAGACATAGATATAAATATATATTTATTTCTCTTTCTACACACACACACACACATATATATATATGTAAATATATTTGGTGCAGAAAGCTGTGGGTTCTATTCCCATACCAGGAAGATAGATTGCTGACACTGCAGTGCAACATATGGGGGCACCAAATTTCCTATAGTATTATAAATACCACTTTGTGTCGCCACTGAAAACAGGCTACTAGCCTAACAGGATTAACCTGGTCAACAAAGGATAAATAAATGAATAAATAATAATGAAATAAAAGTATATATACATATACATAGATCAATACACAGATATGGATCTAGTGATCCATGTCAACTTGACTAAACTTCTACAATGCTAAAGTCGATATATTAAAATCAACACATTTCTGCATAATCTCAGGGATTAACCTTGGACCATGCAAATTAAAAAACATGTTTTTTTTGGAAGAATGGCAAGCTCCCACTGAAACCCCTACACCCACTGCTAATTACTTGAAGACTGCATTATTCCAAGGGAAAGGGCATATTCCCCAACCCAGGGGAACTGTCAGTCTCACACAGGTTTTGACCATCTGTTTTGTTCCCCAAATAGACTTGACAGAACAGAGGTCAACTAAAACACAAATTGACCTATGGCAGTATACCCCCTAGATAAACAGATAGATAGATGGATAGACAGACAGATAGATGGACAGATAGAGATCTAGGCAGTTTAGCACATTCAATCAAGCAGCATGTTTTTGGAAACCTGGAAGAAACCAGACTACCCATTCACACCCAGTGATTATGTTACATGCAGACAATACTAGAAGTCAGGCTTGAACCCTGGAACAAATATATTACTAATGAACCAATGTACTGTCTAATTTCCAAAGTAGATTCTTGTTGATTACTTGCATCAGGATATGCTGCATTCTGTCCTATAACAAACAAATGAGGTGTTGACAGGCATTTACCACACCATATTATTCTACGATACTGTAAAGTTGTCTTCTTTTCTTATTTGTCTGTTCCAGAATCAATACACAAACTATTCTTTAATGGTTTCTGCAAATAATTAGAAATGAACTACAGAAAGGTGCAACAGCATACAATTCATAAAGATACAGCAATGTGAAACACAGAGATTCTTGTCAGGTCTGACGTTTGATTGTATCAATGGGTCTACCAATGCGTGAATAATGTCCTGTGTTTTTATTTATGTATTTATTTGGGGGGGGCTATCTGGATCTTGCTTTACTTTTCATCTTAAGGCTGAGACCATCAGATTGAACCCTATATGTTCGGAATCTAAATATACATTTTGTGTTGGATTAAAGTGTCATTGCATAGCCATCTTTTGCCTGTACTTTTTACAAATACTGAATGTATGTATTAATAATAATAATAATAATAATATAACAATAAAAATGTGCAAAATTAAATATCTTGATTATTGCTTTGCTTTTTTGTATGTTACTTTATAATCCTCTTTTTTAATACCTAATCTGTATATTTTAGTTATTATGAGAGTGCTGAGTTGTTTATAATAAGGTATTTAATTCTGTTTATTACGAATACATTTGCCCCAGTAAAGCATAAACTAATGAAGTCAGTATATATCAGAGTCTTAGCACTGCAGTTCTTTTCCTCATTTGCAGTCTGTTATAAAAGTGATGGGCGGCCGCAGTGATGCAGCGGTTAGCATTGCTGCCTCACAGCAAGAGGTTCTCTGGTTCGATTCTCGGCTGGGGTGCCTTGTGTGTGGAATCTGCATGTCCTCCCTGTTGTTGCATGGGTTTCCTCCCACATCCCAAAGACATGCCATAGGTGGACTGGGCGCTATAAATTGGCCCTAGGCGTGAGTGCGCCTTCTGTGGAAGGTAGGGCACTGGGCTGGCAACTTGCCACTGTAAAAAGCTCCACTGCTAATCATGAGTGGACAGGTAATCCGCTGTGGTGACCCCCTAACTGGGAAAAGCTGAAAGAAGAAGTCTGTTATAAAACTGATACTGCCCCCATTGTAATGAAGTATTTGCTATTTTAAGTCTTATCTGAAAACAGGTTTTGTCGAATTGGTAACTCTTATACACCACTAATCTACTTACTCATTCAAGCTTTTCATTCCAGTAATAGTTTCCTGGTAATAGAATAAAAGTCATACAATAATGATCACATTGAAATAAATCATGCAATTAGTCTAAAGTTTAATATACTCTGCCTTGACTTTTTTCTTTTATCTTCATGCTGCATCTTCTTTTAAGGTTTTATTTTGTCTTTAATAGATAAACATGCAGACTAGTCAAGTGCAGTATTTGCTTCATTTATAACCAGACATATGAGCACGCACACACACACACACACACACACACACACACACACACACACACACACACACACACACACACCAGCTTCTTTGAAATACAAATTCTCTGCCCGTATTCCCCTTGCAGCAGCTTCCCTTGTTGTAAGACAAACAACAAAATCTCATGCAGCAGCTTCTCATTCCTGAAACCTTCCCTTGTAAAAGAAATACAAATCCCTTGCAGCCAATCATGTTGCAGTCCAATTTCCCCCTACGTATGTGACTGCAGACGTTGCATTCTGATCCCCTTCCAGGCTATGCGGTTTTTAACCACATAGACTTCTGGGCATCAGTGTACAGATGCCTTCACTTTGTAATCCAGACTGGGTAAACAGCAGTCCAGATTCGCACACATGCGTATTTTGTTCCGGAATTTCAGCACGTGCATGCGCAGTTCGTTCCAGAATCATAGCACTAATTATTTTATTTTTTAAAACTTCTTCTTTCGATTTTTACAGCTGGGAGGCTGCAGTCCGATACCAAGAGCCACCCCTGCCACACACACGCACACACATAAGGGAGCCCTGACTTACAGTCCTCCAGCATGCAGCTAATGGAAAACCCTGCCAAGCAGCAATTTCTCATCTTCTTTCAACTGCACAACTGTGGTGGCTGTGCAGTCAAGGTTCATTGCACCATGCAGTATAACTGCCCTGTTCTTGGCCCTCAGGCATAACTATAAGCTGCACTGGCATTCAATGACATTTCATACAGTTACCTCTCCCCTGCGTCATTGCTTCTGTTCATGGTTTCTATCACATCCCATGGGGGGGGGGGGGGGGGGTGATACTTTTTTTTTTTTTTAGCAACCACTACCACAAAATACAAATAAACATGCCATTGAGCTGTATTGGGAAGTGGTACAGCACACACAAAGGCAAGGAAAAGTATTTAATACAGAGTATCCCAACAAATAGTCGTTTGTCAGTCATTCAGGTTGTTTTTTGGTAATACAATATTCAAAAATATAAAACAGTGTAGGATCCAAAGTGGATGCATAACAAGGTGTGAATGTGATTAAAATACCACATAATGTACATGTACACACAATGGGCCTTGTGACTAGCTACATGCTCCCATCTTAAAAGCTCATATGGTATACTACAGCAAGGAGTGCAAAAAGGACTTTCAGAGGTTCATAAGTAGTTATTAGGCCAACAACCTCAAGGGGCCTTTTTAAGCCTAGCCATGCTTCTCAAAGCTAAGAATCAAAACCTGTACCTTGTATCTTCAAAGTAAACACCTTAACCATTAATGTCAACTCTCAAGACAATGGCATGCCACTCTATCAAGAATGTCTCCCACATGTATGTATATACCATCAGTGCTTCATGGACCATAGAGAAACAGCCAGGGGGACAACACCTAGAGATCTCAGTGGTTGGAACTGACAAGTAGGTCATCCAGCAGGTTTAAAATGGGTAGGAGACTGTCATACGTGCACTTACCTAGCCCCTACGTATAAAGATGACAGTACAGTCAGCACATAGATTTTCTCAGTACACAAGTAGAGAAGTGTGACTTGTTAGCCAAATGTTACTTGTAAACAATATCTTATATGGCAAAGTCCCACTGTCAGGATGACGCTTATACATTAACCTGGCCGACTTGCAGAGGAAAAAGCCAGAAAGGCTGTGTACAGCATGAATCCAGGAACCTTTACATGATACCAAGTCAGTACAACTACAGTCACCATATATAATACAGTCTGTGCTGTGTGCAGTACTGTAATTTTGTAGTTCTTGCCCTTTACCCCACAGATGCAACAGCCAGCAGGCAAACAAAGAGACCTACCAGGAGGAGGAGAATGAATGCATTCTGTGGTATCAGATTAAGTAAACTTGCAAAGTAGTATGCATGTGTTATATATATAATGACCAACTGTAGCTGTCCGTAGTGCATAACCATCACATTAGGGTAAGCACTGCACACAAAGTACCTGCTGCACTGAGCAAAAGTCAGAAGAAAGCGTGTGGTGGGTGTCATGTGCAGGTATGGTGCATTACTGGTGCCATGTTGAGTAAATGCCTGTGTACATTTACAATGGTAATTTTAAACATGCATGGATCTCTTTTACAGCCACACTGTATGGCCTACTAGACAGGATACTCCAAAGTGGTATATGCAAAGCAACAGCAAATGCCAGAGCCACACATGTACATTACTACAGTAAGAGTATTATATACAGCTTTACTATGTGGCTATACAACTTGTCAGTGCACATAACTTTCAATAACAGTAGTGTAGATGGCGGAACAGAGGAAATGAGGTTTGCATAACTGTTACATTTTTCTGTATACCAGATCTAGCTGTGCAGAACAGGGGATCCCAGCTCCTGCAGGAAGTAAATCGGTGGGGATGTGCACCAGGCTGTCTATTCTCTTCTGCAGTATTTTTTAAACACCTTTATTAAATTATCACTTAAGACACAGGCAAACATACATCAATAGAATAAACACAAACCATAAACATGTTTCATTTACATAAATAATCACATATATTTTCTTTGTAATTATCATCAATCCAACATCATGCAAGATGCTGAATTCCTGCCTTCTTTTAAACCTCACTCCTCACCTTCCTGAACATTATTCTGTATGCACTGTCCCTACAATTTTTATTTATTTCTATGTAATTTGTATCTTCCCTTTTCAAAAGACCCCTCTTCCAGCTTTTATCTATTTTATAATAGTCAGGACTTCAAATACAGTTAGTTTAGACTTCAACTTCCATTTTCTAGCTATTGATTTTATAGCATCCAACAGAATTAAACTTATTACGGCCTTATGTCTAGGCAAGTCAGATCCTGTATTGCACCTCACAAGAAATCATATCCTTAGTTACAGCCATTTGCTCACCCAATATTTCTGACAGAGTACCCCATAGGGATTTTTTTTAAATCTGCAAACTCATTAGACCCCCAAAACATATGTCCCCAGTTATCTGTTTCGTTCCCACCATGCCTCCAACCATTTGCTATCTACCTGAAGAAAAATTCTTTGAAGTTTGCTTAAAGTATAAAAATACCTATTCAAACACTTCCAAGCAAAGATCCTAAAACTTCTGAACTTTGTTACACACTTGGTAGCCATATACACATCCTCACATTGTTCTCTTGTAAATTGCCTTTCCAGTCTCTTCCCAATCTTTTTAAACCTCGTCTGATTTTTATAGTGATCATGCAATACTTTATATGCCCTACTAAATAACCATTTTCTAACAGCAACTTCTGTTCTAGATTTGACTAAAAACCCTACTAGTGCAGGTCTGTCACTTAAGATTCCCCTATCCCTTTCTCTTTTCCTACACTTTGATATCAATACCTAGTAGGGAAGGCAGTCTCTAGACTGCAGTCTACACATCTTCTTGACCTCACCCCACTATTTTACCTTTCCCTCTCTAGTTATTTGTTCCCAATACCTTGAAACCTGGTTCCTTTGCCAGTTTTCCCCTATAAATTCCAGCCCCTTATGACTATTTTCTGCACCCTTACTTGCAGTTATCACTACTGGTAAAATCACCTTTCTCAATTGTCGTGTTGGCTTAGTTTTCTGAATACTTTCTACTACTTTAGGAATATATTCTGCATGGTTATTATGCTCCTTAAGGATCTGCATCCAAAATCACAGTCTATTTCTTGAACTCCCTCGCCCTCTTCATCATCTCTTTCTATTTTGAATTATAACTTTCTGCTTGTGTTATGCATATATGAGCCTTAACTGCGCAGCTTTAAAATATCCCTTCAAATCAGGTAATCCTGAACTACCTTGTTCAACTGGAAGCATCAACATATCCCACATTACTCTTGCCCTCTTCCCCTCCCAGATAAATTCCTTCAACTCTTTAACAATTATTGTCCAAAACTTGCCCTCTGGTTGATAAAAAATATTGTCTGACCCATATAGAAAACTAAAAGGACTTAACATTTTCACTGCTTGTATCTCGCTATCTATATCCATAAACAACAGCTTCCAGAATCTCAGTTTCTGTATTATCTTTTCAGTCTCTTTCCCACATATCTTTAGCTGCCATAACAGAAGCCTTTTTAATCCATACTCGTAAATACTTCATCTTATCATGCTCCCATAAATATGGGTAATGCTGAAACAATTTGTGTATGGGAAAATAATTTATGACTAGCCTTTGTATTGTCTTCGTTAATTTTATATCCCAAAAAGACTTGAAACTGTCTCAAAATGTTCCACAGCACTGAGATGGCCTTTTCTGGATTGTTCAGGTACAAAATATCCTCATCTGCAAATAAAGCAAACTTTTCTTGAATACCACACTAATTATATACTTGCATTTCTGAGTCCCTTATTTTCTTTGACAATGGCTCTAAATATATATAAAAAAAAAAAAAAAAGGAGGGGGGAGAGGACATCCCTGTCCGGTTCCTCTGTTCAGACACAATTTATCAGAAAGGAACCCTTCTAGTTTAATTCCTACCTCAGATCCTTCATATATCCTCCCAATGAACCTAATTATTGTATCAAGAATACAAATGCTTCCATTTGCTCTAATCATAAAATTCCAGCTTATTCTGTTGAATGTTTTCTCTGCATCGAGACCTACCAACGACAGTAGTAATTTCTTATAATGTGCTTCCCCCCTGGATCATCACTGATCTACTGATGTTGTCAAATGTTTGTCACAACTCCATAAAACCAAGCTGATCTATACATACCAGTTTGGCAACAACTTTGCCATTCTTTCAGCTAGTATAGGCATGAACACTTTATAATCATGGTTTAAAATTGAAATGGGTCTGTATGAAGCTGAATCTGATGGGTCTTTACTATCTTTAGGTAATACAGCCATCATAGCTTTCTTACAAGATACTGGTACATCACTTTCTTTCCTCTTAACATCCCCAAGAATACCATCTGTCAATGGAGACTTTCCCGAATATTGATTATACATCATTTTTATCTCATCTCCCAACTTAATTGTTCATTGTTGTGTTTCAGCTACTTCTAACCTTGGCATCATTAAGTCCTCCGTGAATATTTCCATTTGTGTTTCTTTCTTGATTTCTACATTTCTCTACTTTACAAAAAATTCATAACATTTCCAAAATACCTCTATAACATCTACAGAATCTCTGGTTATTTTTCTTGTTCAGGCAACAACCCTTTCTACTTTTTGCTGTTTAAGTTGTTGAGCTAAAAGTTTTTGTACTCTGGATTTATCAAAAATATCTGCTCATCAGTAATCTTTCTAAACTCATGCATATTATCCAGACACTCCCTAATTTTCTATTTAGTACTCTGCATTTCTTCTTCTTGTTCTGTTAGATTCCCCTCATTTTACAATACTTTAACCTATGTCATCAGCTCCTCTAAGTAATTTAATTTCTATCACTTCTTAACAACAACTATCTCTCTTTTACTTCTACCCTATTTTTAAACTCCATTTTCATTCTATCCCACTCACTAGCTATAACATTTGAAGATATTTCTATCTTCCCTAATAACTGTCTGATAACTTCCACTACCTATTCTTTAAATTCCTCTATCTTTAACAGGTAAGTGGGAAAGCAACAGTGTCACATTTTTACCTCATTACTCTGCATTTTCATCTTGGTATTTAATGATGCATGATCTGACATAATTACTGGATGTGTGTTGAAGGTTCCAATTAAATGCAAATGTTCCTGTGAAATACAACTTCTATCTTGTCTAGCACTTATACTTACTGCACCTTGGGGAATAATATGCACATTTTGTGTGAATTCTTACTACTGAATTTACATCTTCTATACCAAATATTTTCATACATTTCTTCAGAAATTGACCTTATTTTGATGCATTTTCCCTTCTAGATTGCCCTGATACATACTCACTATTGCAAATCAAGTTCCAGTAACATTCCCTGCTGAAAGATGATTATTTTCTCAAAAATTTCTTAAGCTCCATAATAGCAGTTGTTGGTGGAATGTATATACACACTTGGGTAATCTTCCTCCCTTACCAGTAGCCCCTTACTAACTCAAATATACCATTATTGTCTTTTTTTCATCTTCTATCACTACTGGAGGCCCTCTATCAATTGGTATATTTACTCCTATTTTTCATTGCCTCTGATATTCTGCTGAATATCAATCCTGACATCCTTTCTTTGTCAAATGTACATGCTCATTTCTTTCCAAATGTGTATCATGCAGCATTATTTGTACTCTGCATTTCTTAAAATAATTAAGGGCTCTTTTCTTTTTGTCTATACCTGTAAGGTCATTTATGTTTCTTGATAGTATGAATGTGGTAACCATTATGACAAAAAGCTATTATTCCCACCTATTATACATGACAGTTTTTTCAATGCATATTTCCAACATTTGTTTTACATGCACACACTGTTTGGCAGGCTGATCATTTCTACAGTGGTTTCTTCTCATCTGCATTTGAACCACTGTCATATTTTCCAAGAGTTCTTGTTTTAATGAAAACCTTCAAACAAAAATCTAAATATATTTTCAACATATGCCATTCCCTATTAACTCAGAACAAACACACACAACTCAGAACATCTTGAAAAAATGGTTTAACCCTCCAGATGGGAACATTTACCCCAAATCAACAGATGCACCTGCAGGTATTACCAAACCTAAAATTAAGGTTCACATATACTAAAGCACATGCTATAGCATGTTTTCCCACTGACACTGCCTGATGTCTGTTCATTTCTTATCTCTACTCCTCTCCCATATGTGAAAAACAGTTTGTATGCTCTCAGAAAGCATTAACTTTTAGCCATAAGAAAAAAGTGCTTTGGCTATTTTTAAATAAAATTAAACTGCATACTGTTCTATTAAATTCATGAAAATATTAAGGCTGCTCTCTCTTATTCAATTCTCATAATTTCAAACTTTATTTTTCACTGAACTGCTTGCAAATGTTCCTTTAAATTTTGCATTTCCCACAACAAAGAATGCTCAGAACTCTCAAGATTAATTGATTGCACCTGCAGACAGCTCATCTTCATGGAAAAATAGTCAGCAATGAATACTTCTCCACTCCCACTGAACATTTGCTAGTGGGAAAAAACAAGCTAGTACCTTTTCAGATGTAAGAAACTGCATATTTATTATGGTTTTTATCATTTTGTCTTATTTTTAAACCCTACTTGCTTACAGAAAAAAAAACACTTGTTTATAGCACAAGTCAAGGGCATCAATCCATGCGTTTACCGTTGCAAAAAAAAAAAAAAAAACTAGAGAAAATATCTTAGTTTGGCATACAACATAATCATTGCACTTTTACTCCACTTCCCCACCCCATCAGTCCAAGATCACAGCATATTAATATTAAACTTGCTTTTGGCCAGCCTTTATTCTCCTGTTATACTGTAGAGCCTATATTTATAATTAAAAAGGTAATTGCTTACTTTAATGTTTTTAACACATACAACAGTTAATGAAAACTCTCTCCCCACATTTAATATACCCCTGACTACACACTACACAAAACTGCTTTAGTATATATATGTATATATATATATATATATATATATATATATATATATATATATATATATATATATATATATATATATATATATATATATATCTATATCTATAAACACATGCATCATTAAATGCTTTATACAAATACTAATAACAGTAAAAATTGTTTTACTTAGAGGTACTTCTTCCCCTTTTAGGGACCTTCTAAACATTAACAACATAAAGTGGAGTATATACTTAACAGTCCACCCACAAGTTTAACACCATCAACAAAAGTGCACCCTTAATGTTCATAATTTTTTTCTTTTGTTTTTCTCTTTATACTTAATTTCATATTTGCATTGTTATTTTTAAGAGTTTTTGTCCTGTATGTTTATATTTGCTTATATTTGCTGGGGCTCTTTCTCCTTGGGTGTCCACTGAAAATGGGATGCTTACTATCAATGCAATGCAAATAGTGAATAACCTTTTCTTTTTTACAATTATTTTGTATTGTGATTATTTAAAATTTGTATATTGTCACTTTACTTATGTTTGCTGGGGCTTTTCCCCTTGGGTCCCCACTGAAAATGGGTTTGTTTGCAAACTCATAAGAAAAGCAAACCCAAACCAGGAGAAACACCAGCTTTAATGTAGATAACCCCACTGACTAAGCACTTTCATCCACAATTGGGCTTAATCAGAGTCAGTAAACAATATAATAATAATCACTTAAATACTGAATTAAAAGCAAACTCAGTTGGACTAACCTAGCCAACAAATGTGAAATAAATAAATAAAGTCCAGTCTTTTTTCATCAAATTTTTCTTGCAAAGCTATGCTTCACAACTGTGATTGATGCAGTCCTCCCATACATTCATAAATTTTAGTGCTGTTGGTTGTCTTCTTATACATTTCCATCTCCAACACCAGACTTTGGTTCAAGCCCAAGGTACCCCTGCTTCTTCTGGTCAACTCCTGTGCCTTTTATCTGTCCCTCAAGCACCTTCCTTTGGAAAACTGGTAAAGGTTTCACTGGCAAAGTCTCTCTATGAACTTTATTGCCAAGTCCCCTTCAGCTTATTGGTTCATTTTTTGTTGGATAATATTTTTTATTTCCTCCTTAGCCTGCAATTCAAATTTTCATTCTTTTTCGTGTGCATGTGTGTGTGTCTATAAAAAAAATATGTGTGTGTGTGTGTGTGTGTGTGTGTGTGTGTGTGTATATATATATATATATATATATATATATATATATATATATATATATATATATATATATATATATATATTAAGAGAGAGAGAGACAGCTTCTACAGACACCAATGTTGCATTGCTGTTAGGATGTTTTTTTTTATATTTGTTACATAAACTATTTTCACATAAATACTGGTTTTCCATCTGTACCATGTCCCCAGTTATTCAGGTGTAAAGAGGTATGATTACCTATGTGGCGTTTGTTAGGGTAACATGCCAGATCACTGCCACAGTGGTAGGGACCCTGTAGCCCAAGCATTCTAGCTTGGTATGTCAGGACAGTATATCACATCTGTGCAACACTGTACACCAACAAAGCATGCCAATTCTGCTGCACACAGCTAGTATGCAATTCCAACATCTCTATGTGTGCATCAACATGTATATCTCAGTTTATGAAATGATTATGACATCATATGTGCACATCTCTTTACATGCATCACTGTGAAGGCTGCCAGCCCAGCTAGCTGGAATTTTGTAAATAATTCTATGGTATTTGTGAATAGTAATATGGTTTGTATTCTTGTCTTACAAAATGTAAGAAAACTGTATATTATGTATTGAGCTTCAAGAATGTAAATACAGTGTACCTGACTGGAAAAGAACAGAAATATATATGAACTATATGTCTATACAAATGTAAGTTTTGATAATAAGAAGCTGGAACATACACAGTTAACTTGCAAAACTCTAAGAAAATAAGTTGAAATTGTTTACAACTGTGGTATCTCTCAGTTTCAGCTAGGAGACAGGACGTCTACAGCTAGAAATCCTTTCTATTGTCTGGAAAAAGAAATAACTACAGGTTTCAAAGGTAAAAGTGTGTAACTGTTTTATGACTTCCAGTTCCAGGCAAACGTCTAAGAGATAACTATTTTTGACACAGGGGTGCTAAAATTTTAAGTTTCTGTTAGCCTGGAAACTGAAGGCAGAGGTGTCGAATACTGATGTCATCCAGCTAACCCAGCAGTAATGTGTATTATTAATTTAAGAACTCTCTCTCAGAAAAAGTCTGTGCATTTGTATCTTGTCTTGGATCTAGAAACATCCTCTAATCAGCACTTCTGCCTTGCTAATAGTCAGTACCAGATTACAGTGACTTCTCTTAGAAATAGAGAGGAATATAGCAAGAACAGTTTAGATGTTTTCTGCATTTATTTGAGAATGTCCTGCAATGTTGTTTTAAAGTATTTCCTGTGATTCTGAACTCTGCTGTCACTGTATTGAGTTATTGACTGTTGTCTTATGCTTTTATTATTTATTATTAAATATATTTAAACCTTTTAATTGTGGCTGGTTTGTTTAAAGATATTTAAGCTCTTGGTGTACTTGCATATGTATTTGGTGACACTGTACAGGCCACTCTTAAATAACCTAAGTCTTGGTCACACTTACCATTTGGATAATAGTAAGATTACACAGTAGAATTGGTCACCCTTTGGGAAAGCCTTATAGTAGCTGATAAAGGGTGGCTGGTGGCAGCTGGTACTACCTTATAGTCTGGAGAGAAGAGGGCATAGTTAGGAAACCTGTGACACCCTTCCCCAGGAGTGTCTATGTATTTGTATATAAATCAAATCTCAAAGTCTGTGTGTGTCAGCTACTTTGGCAGGGACTTGAAGCACTGGTTAGACAGCGAGGGTGCTGGAGGTTTTGGCTTGACCACTCGGCTGAGATCTTAACCCTATAGCTGTGCCAGTGGGGAGTCTTACTGGGGATCTGGAGAGAGAGAGAGAGAAACCAGTCTCAGACTGACTGTGATCTCAGTGCACTCCTAAGGGAAATTGTACTTTATTGTGTGTGTATTTGTCATCCTCCCAATGTGCACGTCCCTCATTGGTGTTAGTGGTGAGGATTGAGGTTCCTTGACTACAGGGCCAGTGCAGGGGCATCACAAAATTGTTTGGCAGTGGTGAAATAGCCACATCACATATTAATTGTTTGGCAGTGGTGGAATAGCCACATTACATATTAATTGGTTGATAGTGGTGAGTTAGGCTCATCACATATTAATTGACTTGTAGTGGTGTGGATACTGAATTTTTGTAGCTTGTGTACAGTAGTCACTGAAGGTGTTTTTGTACTCTAAATCAGCCATGCAGTGTAACATTCAGAGTTCATATCACAATTGTTTTATTTCTTTTGTTAGCTTAGTTAGTCAAGGAGAGCAGGAAAGCATGTCAGCAGAGAAGTATGGCAAGTTGACAAGGAGCCAGCTGCCTGAGATGTGCCAGGCTAAAGGACTGGAGCATGCCAACCTAACTAAGGCAGACATGATTGCAGCTTTAGTCACAGCTGCATCAGAGAACAGCAACCAGGAGGACAATCAGACTGGCCATGGAAATGTACAACTCTCAGAAAATGGACAACTCAACCTTTCCACAGAGGACTTAAACATCTGTCTAGAGTTAAAGAGACTTTGCAGGCCAAGGGTTTGGAAATAAAAGCAGCAGAGAGACTGAGGTATCTAGAAACTGATAAAAGTGAGAAACTGCAACACATGGACCTTGAGGAGGACAGGTAGAGGCAACACGAAAAGAAGGTGCTGACTCTTTGCCAGAGTCATGGAGGTAATGGAGAAAGGAGTAACCAAACCCCAGAAGCAACAAAGGTCAGTAAATATCTTCCACAATTTAGAGAGAGGGATAATTTTGATAGTTTCATTCATATGTTTGAGAGAGTATGTAAACAGCATGATGCTGACCAAGGGCTCTGGGTACGGTTCCTGACCCCCTTACTCCATGGTAAAGCTATAACTGTAATGTCCAAACTATCTGACAATGACTGCTTAAATTATAATATTGTAATGAACTGTTTGTTAGAATTTTTTAAGTTAACACCTGAAGCTTATAGAAAAAGGTTTTGTGAGCATAGACACAAGGCAAATGAAAGTGTGTGTGAATACGTTGCTGAACTAAGCACTTATTTTCATAGGTGGTTGAGTGGATGTCAGGTCAGCACTTCTGAAGGGCTGGCAAACCTTTTGATGAGTGAACAAGCCCTCAGCACTTTGCGTGAGGAAATAAGAATCTGGTTAGCTGATAGATAATGCACTACTGAAGATGAGTTAGATAGGAAAGGGACACCCAGTGCTGCTTATGAGTCTAAGGGAACCCATGGTGAACATACCAGACTGCCCCAGTAAAGTCTGTCAGTAGCAGTGGAAGCCACTAGTCCAGGTACACATCTTGGACCTAGGGTTGAATGTTTAAAATGCAACCAGTGGGGCCATGTAGCATATAGATGTCCATGGAGGCAAGGTTGGGAACAAAAAGTAAGTGGGAATGACAAAATGCCAACAGTAGGTTGTCTTGATACAACAAGGGTACCAAACTACCACCCTGCAGATGTCCTGATAGGGAATGATTTTGGTACTGCAGGACCATGTGTTCATGCAGTTATGTGCAGTCAGGCTTGGAGACAAGCGTGTGGGTCTGGTAGCCTAGGGGGAAACCCAAACAGACTACACACTTTCAGCCAGGACTGGTGAGGAGGGTACTTCAGGAAGGGAGCTACCCTGTAGCAGTGAGACTGAAGGTGAGCCACAGCTGCTTGTGGGTACTGATGTTCCTTTGGACAGAGTGACTGCAAGGGCAGAAGTGAGTAGTAGCACCCAGGCTGACAGTGAGGCACCTCTGTCAGAGGATACAAGACTTCATGTGGAAGGGGAGCTGGGATGGGTTACAAGAAGACAGTTGAGACAGACTCAGCACTCAGACCCTACATGGCAAGGCCTGAGAGAGGTAGCTAATGAAGCACCTGATTCTCAAGGGAAAGGGGAATCTGTATACTGGGACAAAGGGTTATTGTATAGAGAGTAGACCCCTCAGGGAGGGCTAGAAGGGTACATAATACAACAGTCAGTAGTACCCAAAGCCTACCGTCTGGCACTTCTAGCCATAGCCCATGATATTCCCTTTGCAGGTCATATCATATGGGCATAAAACATACAAAGGGATGTATTATACAGAACTTCTATTGGCCTGGGATTTCCAGAGATGTAACTGGGTATTGCAGTACCTGTGAGCAGTGTCAAAAGGTAGGCAAGGTAGGAGACATGGTGAAAGCTCCTTTGATGCCTTTGCCTGTGACTGAGGAGCCCATTTCACAAGGTAGCTATGGATATTGTGGGGCCTCTGAGTACACCAAGTTCCACAGGTTAAAAGTATATCCTAGTGGTAGCAGATATGCTACCAGATACCCTGAAGCAGTGGCGCTGTGCTCCATTAAGGCAACATAGGTGGCAAATGCTTTGTTAGAGATTTTCAGCAGGGTAGGATTCCCAAAAGAAATACTGACTGACTGACAGAGGTGCCAATTTCATGTCAGACCTGCTGGTTTGTATGTGGAAGTACTGTGGGGTGATGCACCTAATGACCACCCCTACCATCCTCAGACTAATGGTCTTGTTGAGAGGTTAAACTCCACACTCAAGACCATGCTATGGGCATTTACAGACTAGTTTAAGAGGGACTGGAACAAATATCTGCCCCATCCACTGTTTGCTTACAGAGAGGTTCCTCAGGAATCCACAGGTTTTCACCCTTTGAGTTGATGCATGGGCATAGGGTGAGGGAACCTCTAGATTTAATTCAAGATGAGTGGGAGGGTGTGAATCCCACAAGGAGTCTGTTGTGGCATATGTCCTAAACCTCAGGACAAGGCTCAGAGAACTCATGGACTTGGCCAAGAGGAACCTGGCAGAAGCCCAACAGCAGAAAAAGGTCTGGTATGACAGGAATGCTCAAGCTAGAGAGTATGCTGTAGGGCAGCAGGTAATGGTTCTCATTCTTGTCAGACACAAGCAGCAGGCAGCCTGGGAGGGACCCTACAACATGGTAAGGAAGGTCAGTGATATTAACTACATGTTGGAACTTCTAGGCAGGAGGCAGGGTTACAAATTGTGCCATGTTAACATAACAAAACCTTACCATGATAGGGAGGCCCTTGTGCTGAGTATTTGCAGTGGACTGCAGGAGGAGTCTGAGGGATATCTGGTGACTGATCTCCTCAGTGAGGCTCGGACTGACACCTTAGTGGAAGGGGTAGCAATGTCCCAGCAGCAATCTCTTACCAAGATTCGAGACATCTAAGCAGTGATACAGGAGAGTTTGGGGGCATGTTCACTGGGAAACCAGGGTGCACCCACCTGGTGCAGCAACATGTGGATATAGGACCCCAAAGGCCTATTAAGCAGGCCCCTTATAGGGTGCCTGAGAGAGTCACTCTGAGGGAGGAGATACAGGAAATTTTGGAACTAGGGGTAATTCAAGAGTCCAGCAGTCCCTGGGTCTCCCCAGTGGTGCTGGTACCAATGAAGGATGGCAGCACCAGGTTCTGTGTGGACTACAGAAAACTAAATAGTCACACACAGTCAGATACTTACCCAATGCCTAGGACAGATGAAGCCCAAGAACAGCTGGGTAGGGCTAAGTATCTTACCACTACTGATCTTACCAACAGTTATTGGCAGGTGCCCTTGACTCCCAGTGCTAGAGAGAGGTCAGCCCTTGTGACCCCTTTTGGCTTGTATGAGTTCACAAAGATGCCCTTTGGGATGGAAAATGCCCCAGCGACTTTCCAGAGGCTGGTAGATCATATCCTAACAGAAGTAGGAGATTTTGCCCTTGCTTAAATAGATGATATTGTCATCTACAGCCATTCCTGGCAAGAGCACCTTCAGCATGTCAGGGAGGTGCTGGGCAGACTACAGAGGGCAGGGTTGACCATTAAGCCCAGAAAATGTCAGGTGGGTATGGCAGAGGTCTCCTACCCAGGACATAGAGTGGGGAGTAGAAAGATCAGGCCAGAAACTGCCAAAGTGGAAACCATTCAGGCATGGCCTGCACCTGTACCAAACAGCAAGTGAGGGCAGAAAGTTTGTCCCCAGTTATAGTACCATAGCTGCTCCCCTCACAGACCTGACAAGGAAAAACAGGCGAGATAAGGTACAGTGGACCCCAGCATGTGAGCAGGCATTCCAGAAGATTAAAGGAGCTTTGGGAGGACCCCCTGTGGTAGCAGTCCAGATTACAGCAAATAATTTTTTGTGCAGGTAGATGCTTTAAACCATGGGGTGGGGGCTTTACTTAGCCAGATTTCTTCAGTGGGAGAAGACAACCCAGTAGTTTATCTCAGTCATAGGCTCCAAGCCGGGGAGGAATGCTATGCAGCTGTAGAAAAGGAATGTCTAGCCATAGTTTGGGCACTGGAGAAACTTCAGCCTTATCTGTATTGAAGAAAATTCACTGTGGTTACAGACCACAATCCCTCAACATGGGTACATCGATCCAGCCAGCAAAATGCCAAGTTTCTTAGGTAGAGCCTAGGGTTGCAAACATATGATATGACAGTGCAGCACCGCAGTGGGGTTAGCAATACCAACGCTGATGGGCTCTCAAGACAGGGAATGGAGTAAGGTATTCCCAGATAGGCTCAACCCTCTCGAACAACGTTTCTCAAGGCTCACTTAAAAAACTAGCTTTAGTCCTCGTGGGGGGTGGGGGGATTGTGAAGGCTGCCAGCCCAGCTAGCTGGAATTTTGTAAATAATTCCATGTTATTTATGAATAGTAATATGGTTTGTATGTTTGTCTTACAAATGTAAGAAAACTGTATGTTATGTACTGAGCTTCAAGAATGTAACCACAGTGTACCCTACGAACAGAAATGTATATGAACTCTACGCCTATGCAAATGTATCTTTTGATAGTAAAAAGATGGAACATACACAGTTAACGTGCAAAACTCTAAGAAAATACGTTGAAATGGTTTACGGCAGTGGTATCTCTCAGTTTTAGCTAGGAGGCAGGATGTCTACATCTAGAAATTCTTTCTATTGTCTGGAAACAAAAATGATTACAGGTTTCAAGGGTAAAAGTGCATAACTGTTTTACAACTTCCAGTTCCAGGTGAACTTCTAAGATATAATTAGTTCTGACACAGAGGTGCTAAAAGTTTAAGTTTCTGTCAGCCTGGAAACTGAAGGCTGAGGTGACAAATAGTGATGTCATCCAGCTAACCCAGCAGCAATGTATACTATTAATTTAAGAACTCTCTCTCAAAAAATTCGGTGCATTTTGTATCTTGTCTTGGATCTAGAAACATCCTCTCACCAGCACTTTTGCTTTGCTAATAGTAAGTACCAGATTACAGTGATTTCTCTTAGAGATAGAGAGGAATATAGCAAGAGTAGTTTAGATGTTTTCTGTATTTATTTGAGACTGTCCTGCAATGTTGTTTTAAAGTATTTCCTGTGATTCTGAACTCTGCTGTCACTGTGTTGAGTTATTGAGTATTGTCTTATGCTTTTATTATTTATTATTAAATATATTTAAACCTTATAATCGTAGCTGATTTGTTTAGAGATATTTAAGCTCTTAGAGTAATTGCATATGTATTTGGTGACACTGTACAGGCCACTCTTAAATAGCCTTAGTCTTGGTCACACTTACCATTTGGATAACAGTAACATTACACAGTAGAATTGGTCACCCTTTGGGAAGGGCCTTATAGTAGCTGATAAAGGGTGGTTGGTGGCAGCTGGTACTACCTTACAGTCTGGAGAGAAAGCGGCATAGCTAGTAAACCTCTGCCAGCCTTCCCCAGGAGTGTCTGTGTATTTGTATATAAATCAAATCTCAAAGTGTGTGTGTGTGTGTGTGTGTGTGTGTGTCAGCTACTTGGGCAAGGACATGCAGCACTGGCTGGACAGAGAGGGTGCTGGAGCTTTTGGCTTGACCACTCGGCTGAACTCTTAACCCTATAGCTGTGCCAGTGGTGAGTCTTATTGAGGATCTGGAGAGAGACGGAGAAACCAGCCCCAAACTGACTGTGATCTCTGTGCTGTCTTAAGGGAAATTGTACTTTACTGTGTGTGTACTTGTCATCCTCCCAATGTGCGTGTCCCTCACTGGTGTTAGCGGTTTGGATTGAGGCTCCTTGATTACTGGGCCAATGCAGGGGCATCATAATCACCTATGTGCATGATTGCATAATATGTTTCTCTACAGCATTGAAGGTATTTTCCCTTACTAATGAATCATATGCCTCACCAAATTCACAGTCTTTGTTTTTTTTCTTCAACCACATACCAAACATCTATAATCTCTGTAGAACCAAATGCCTTTGCACATAACAAATGTCAAATTAATGACACGCTTTTTCTGAACTCTTAATAATTCTTGAATTTCTCTCCAAGTGTTATTTTGTTTTTCTAATCTTCAAGAAAAGCATCATCCAGCAACATGCTTGAATACTACACACAGTATGCTTTCAGGCTTCCAGGTTAATTCACTCACAGTGAGGAATAAACTGAATTTCTGGATCCAAAACTTCCACTTTTCTGTCACATTTTCTTGCAGGGAGAAAATTCCATGGGCAGATGCAGCTGAGACATTTTCACTAAGAATTACATTTCTGTACTTCCAAACACAGGCAATGTTGAAAGCAAATATTTTTTTCAGTTCTTGCAAGTATTTCTCCTCTATGGATATCATGTCAAGTCAAAATGCTTAATAAATATATCAGAGACACAGAAAACGTAATATATCATTCCAAATAACAGTTATTTAGATATTGCTCCACATGACAGGCAAATCACTATCTCCTTAACATTAAAGTTACTTGTATCCCAAATGTAACAGTTATAATTAAAACTCGTACCTTGAAGGGAAAGAGCCAGAAAATAGTGAGGATAAATTTTCATTATATGAAAAGAAATACTGCGGGAGAGGTTCTGAAATTTAAAGCTATACTCAATCTTAAATGAAATTCAAGAAGAAGGGTTCCTGATTCTTTTGGATTACTGAAGGGCCTTTACTTACCAACTGTTCAATCTAGATATCTGACCTATGGCGGTCCTTATAATATATCAGCAATTGTACCAAAGAATTATCTGTATAGGCTGAAAGCTTCACCTTTGCCAAGTTTTTATAAAATGTATTAATGACAAGAAGAGACCAACACAAATGAGCCTCTTGTTTAAATACAGACAGCGTCAGAAGGTTGCAAATTTTCAGCCCCCCTAAGGAAATATATGGCTTAAGATCCTACACTTCCCCAACACTGCTTTAGGGAAAATTGACTTCAGGTCCTTTTTTTTTTTTTTTTTAAACAAGAAAGATCTTTATTAAATTATCACTTATGACACAGGCAATCATACATTTATATAAATGAAAACAAACCATACTGACATAATCTTAGTTGCAAGCATTATACATCACAAACCCTACTAATATATACATCACTTATAATCTACCCAATCATTGTCAGTCAAACATTACATAGTTCATTTAAATCCTGCCTTCTTTTACACCTCATTCCTCTCCTGTATGTATTGTTCGCACAATTCCTATTTTTTCTATGTAATTTGCTCCTACTCTTTTCTAAAGATCCCAGCTCCAGTTACTGACTTCAGGTCCTTTGTCAGTACTGATGAAAATGTCTGTTTGACTCTGAAGTTACCCGCAAATGTCAACAGAGGCTCCCCAGCACTAGTAAAACAGAGAGACAGTTAGTAGCACAAATAAGGCAGCCATCTGAACACATTGGAAGAGAAATACCAGAATCTTTGGGTAATGAAAACTGCTTCTGATAAAGCTGCCATTTTCCGAATTACCTCTGTAACCTTCTCAGACTTCACAAATTCAACATGATATTTTTAGATGCATCTTTTAGAGATATAAGCCATTTTTCAGTAAGAAAAGCTGATAAAGCTTTCTACCTACAAAGTCTGGTGGTCTGGCTGAACTTTCTAGAACTGTCACAGATGGTGAACTTACAATCTAGACTAAACAGACAAAACACTAGGTGTGGAAGTTCTCAGGGGCTATGAAGTCTTAGAGGATATGTACATAAAACATTTACACTTTTTATGACCTTGAAGCTAACAAAAGATCAGGAATCATGCCATACTTGTTCACTGAACAAAACAAAAAAGAGCCACTGAAACTGAAGATTTGATAACATTTACAGTTAAAATTCTCTTACAGTAACTAAGACATGAGTGAAACATGAAATAGTAATATGTGAAGAGAACATATACTACCACAGGATGTGAAAGGAAGCAACAAACATACCAATGCCAATGTACTCTAGCATGGGCCTGCACTGGTACTTACAGGGCAGAAAGCCAATTCATTTAGAATTTAAGGCTGGGAGATAACACAGTTAAAGTGGGATACAACCCAAATACCAAACTTATAGGGACACTCCCTGTAGAAGATCAACACCAATACAGGGACTATTAAGGTCACTTATTAAAGCCCCTCAAGCTGAAATATATCTTATTATAAATTGCTTGGTGATCTTGAATATTCAAAGGTCTTTGACATTTCAACATATAAGAAGACTTGCATTAACACAGAATGCTGAGTGTTCAACATTTTACACAGCTCAGACAAAATAGACAGCAAAAGAAATCTTACCATTCCTATCTGGATACCGAGCTACAGTGGATGAAACAATTTTACAAAGCTGGATTTATCTTAGCATAAGATTACTGGCAAATAATTTATCCCATAAACAAGGTGCCCAAGTTCTTCAGGTTGTTCTTTAACCAAAACTACTGAACAGATTATTGGTTATGGATGACCTAAATACGAATGCTTCTGGGAAAAAATACTCACACTAAATGCAGGTATGCCACCAGTCACATACCACTGTGCTGTGCCACTTAATATAGAATGGATGTAGAGGCCAAGGTACTAGCACTAGCCACCTTTTCACATAGGCCAATGTATACATCCCATATTCTGACCTCTCAAACATGTTAACATGGCAGCAGCCTACTAGATGTTTTCGGTATCATAACATCAGTTAATTAAAAATGAAATGGCCTGATCACCATTTGCCCTCTCTATTGGACCAGCCTTCCACTTAGATTAAAATATGGAGTAAATCCCTATGTACACTAAGTGGAGCAGTGCTGGTACATATGCAGTACACCTGAATACCAAAGCTCTAGTAATTCATAATGAGTAATGTATAATGGGGCAACACAGCTTACATATGCAAATAACCCCTCCTCTGACTGCAAACAATTTGTCACTGCAGCACTATCAGAGTACCATTTGCTCACAAAGATGTAACCAATGGGACAGCAGCAGCATGTTGTTGTTTGTCTTTCGGCTTTTCCCAGTAAGGGGTCGCCACAGCGGAACTCCGGTCCGCTAATGATTGGCAGTAGATTTTTACAAAACGCTGAGGTGTCAGCTCGAAGCCCAACCTTCAACGAAGGCACGCCCATTTACACACGCATGTCTTTCGAATGCTACCCAACCATGGGGAGGACATCCAGACTCCACACAGAGGGCACTCCCAAGCCCAGCCGAGAATCGAACGGGAGAACCTCTTGCTGTGAGGTAACAACGCTACTGCCGTACCACCGCGGCATATGATATAACACCACAATTTCACAGCTCAATGATCCCCTTTTCTTGCTAAAAAGAACACTTCTGTTGCATGGTAAGAAAATACCTACCGGCAATGAGTTCTCTAATGAGCAGGCAAACCTCTTCTTTCAAACAAACTTGTCCTGACACTAATGTGAGCTCACACAACTCCAGATTCCCTCATTAACATATTATATTAATAAACCTAGCTCCACCATCAAACCTAATAATTGTGACAGCTTTCTGAATCACCATAAGGAACAATGAAGGAGCGTAGAACAGCACACAATATCTGTACACAAGTATGACAAGCATGTGTTTCTATTACAGATGATCTCTACTGTAATTTGTTGTCATGCACCACAAAACAGCACAGCAGCTACTGGGATGTAGAAGGGAGAGGAAATTCAATGGGATCTGGAGCACTGTAAAATGCATTCTTGTACACAATTTATAAAGAACTGGGGCTGGTTGTACATTGTTATTGAGGCCTGAGATCCACTCCTGTAAATTGTGATCCTACATGGCGGCGTACAATGCATAACGCACAGAGAACTTGAACAATGTGTACTGTGTCAGCAAAAACCAAGGCTTATGTTTGAGAAAACTATACAACAGCACTGTTTCCAAAATAAAGCTGCAGTCACCTAACAGCAGCACTTCTAAATTTACATCATATAAATTTACACAACAGAAGCTGAGTTTTCTGCTATTTCTTATACTGGTCACATCAATAATTAAAGCATAACTTGTGCAGTGAATTTTAATACGAGAATAATGGATATGCATTATTCTACCAACATGGTGTCCAAGTGGTACTGACTCTACCGTTCTTACAGGCACATTACGACTAAGTAGAACAGCAACAAGTTTAATGAAGGCAATTAGTATACGACTAAGAAAAGAAATCAAAGTGGCTACTATGAATTATAACTGCAAAACTCCATGGAGTAAACTGAAAAATGTTAAGACACTCATTTTTTCATGAAATGACTAATATGTTTTAATATTTTGTTTTCGGAGGATGGCAAAGGGGTACAGCAGTTTGAACCTCCTCTTTATAATACATGTTTCAAATGAGGTACATTCTTCCTGTCTGTATAGGTTTTTGTCTGAGTTTTAGCCAAGGTAATAGTTCATCAGGTGCACAATACAGAGGGGTGTTCCCACCACCCACAACTACTGATATGACTGTTATAAAAAAATAAGTGGAAAATTATCCTGGGAAACAAAGAAATGTCTGATGTAATTAGAAACCAGACATTCTTTAATTATAAAAATCTACAAATGTCAAGAGCATTTTGGAAAGATCTCATATTTCAAATTTAGATATTAGAAATAATTGTGGGACATACAAGTATTGTAGATTTATGGGTAACAGTTCTAGCATTCAGTCAAAGGCAGTTAAGACAATAGTGGCCAGGGACAGATTTAACTGGGACTCCCGTGGGGTTATTTGGCCTGTGAAACATGCCCAAGCTACTACACTGGAAAGACCATTAGGAAACTAGCTAAAAGAAGCTATGAGCATGTTTCTGCTATAAAAATAAGGATGTTAATACTTTAGCAAAACATGCAGCTTCCTATCAGCATTTTAGAAAGTTTGATTTTTTTGTATTAGATAAAGCTGATTTAACAAACTTCACTGGAAATCAAAATGTGTTATTAGAGTACCATGAAGCCGAATGGTAAATAAGATTGGTTGCTGACAAAAGACCAGGGTTAAATGAATGTATAAACGTAAAATATTTTTTATTAGCTCAAAAGTTGTAATGCATGGCATTGATTTGTTGTATTTTAAATGAACAGTATTTGTCATTCATCATGCATTACTTGTGGCTTTAATGAGCTCTCAGAGTAGTTCATTCAAAAATTGGTGTTAAATGCTTACTGGCTAAGAAAATCATGTTATTTTAGGATTTGGGTTTTAAAATTCACTATGAGTGTTTTACTATTCATTTTCTGATAAAGTTCTAAAGAAACGAAGGATGAAAGCGTTCAAATTTATTTTTAGTCTCCAGCTTACAGTCATTTCAGTAGAACCAGTCAAGTTGTTTTATCTTAAATATGCCTTGTTTTACATATTATAAATTAAAGTTGTGTGTTATTTTTCTGCTGTCTGTTATTGTTTTTAATATACTTACCCATACAAGAGTCCATACATTTTCTAAACTGCTTGACCGAGTTCTCCATGGCAGCAAGCTGAACAAAACAGACTGTTCCCAGCAACAGTACTGATCTCATTCAGTGGCATCCTACAATCCAGAATTAGATTTCCTCAGCCTCTATTTGTCTATTGTGGGACTCCGAGCAAATCATTTATGACATTGTTCCTTGTCAGTATCTAAAAAAGGTTCAAGTGGATAACTGCTCTACTCCAAACAACAAACAAACAAACAAATTCCCAAGTGTTCCAAGACAAGGCGAGAGCTATAATCTTTCCAGTATATAGCCATCTTGTATTCAACTTAAAGCCAAGAATGTGGTAATAACTCGTATTCCACATATACAGGGGCAGAATGGCATGTTTAAGAAGTGCAGGGACCTAGTACTATTGTAGCACCTTCCACAAGACTTCCAGAACACACAATCATGGGATGTCGCCAAGATGGCTAACTGAAAGCAGGAACTGCTGAAAGCTCTGTGACTGAAAACTTTTCTTTGACAGAAAATATAATAAAAAAAATAAAATGTGGATATACTTGTTAGCTAATTTTGTTCACTAATAGTTAGATTTATAACTTCAAGTTCTTCAAAAGCTGTCATTTTCCTGTGAAAATTTCAACTGTTTGGTTAAGAAAGACTTCAACACAAGTCACTCAAGTAACTGCACAGAGAATTCTTGTGTTAAAAAAGACAAATGGTCACTAATATCTAATATACAGGATGCATTACTTAAAAAAGACAAACTGGATACCAAACAAGAAAGTTTCAAAGAAGACACCAGAAAGAAGATGGAAACTTTAGAAATTCTTATGAAACAGCAAAGTACATAAATCAGCAGTATGGAAGAAGCTTTAAATTATCAAGAGGGGAGAATAACTGCAGGCGAGTCTTAAATTTCTTTTAAAACAAAATAACCTGCTCATAGAAAAAAGTTGATTTAGAAAAGAGAGACAAAATAACAGCGTATGCCTAAAAAGAATGAGGGAGACAATATAATAAACTTCTTAACAACATGGCTACATAAAAGATTAAATCTACCTGAAACTTTATCTTTTGGAATTGAACGGGCACACATATCTGTGACAGCATCTTCAAAGAAGAAAATCTCACCACCACTTTCAATTACAGTTAAGTTTATGTCTAGCTTAGAAAAAGATCAAATATTAAAACAGCATGGCCCAGCCCACCCATTAAAATATATGAATATGTTGTGTGATTTGACAATGATTATTCCAGTGAAGTAATGAGTAAAGGAAAATTCTGTTGATCACTGATCAACGCACTTAACAATATTAAAGCCACTCTGCTGTTTCCTGCAAAGATCAAACTATTTCTTTCTGAATGGACCAAAACATTTGACATGCCAGAGGAGGGATCTACTTTTGCTAACAATAAAATCTTTAATAATACTGAAGAAATGGAGTGGAAAAATACATCCTCAAGAGACAGAGTGAGTTGAATTTCTGGAAAACTGCTTCTAAAGTTAAAATGATTAAAAATTAGCGACTTTTATTCCCTGATTGCCTGACTTTTATTTTCTGAAGCAACAGATTTGCCCTGGACTCTAAGCTTCAAAACATATATAAGTATTTATTAATATTTTAAGCTAAAATATTTTTCATGATGAGGAATATAAATGGCTATTTTTACTATAATTACAGTGAAAGGCTTAATATATTTCATTTAACTAAACTTATAAGTGTATTCCTAAATGTTAAATACTTCCTGTACGATAATGTCATTAAATTATAAGCAATAGAAGTGGCAACTTTAAGACTATATAAGTTAAGAATTTTGTTTTATTTGTTCAGCTTTGTTTAGTATGTGCATTGCTGGGTTAAATGAATGCCAGATCTGAAGTGCTGGTGACTGTCTTTGCTCCTGTGTACACATTCCTTCCACAGATCATTTTATGAAGCAACTAACACTTAAATAAAGCTTGAGAACAAAATAATGTACCAGTTGTGTCAGAATGCTGGTTTCTTGCTTGCCTTGTTTCCTGTCTTGAGCTATTCTTAAGAAAATCTACATCAAAGTTCATCACTGATGTTCATGAACACAAAAAGGAACTTTCCTTTTCTTTATTTTTCCCATATATATGTGAGAAATTTACTCAAAATAACATTTTTTTCTTCTTGTCTTAGATGTGAAGAATTGGTAAAACAAAAGCTATATCAATGTTTTATAGTAAGTTGTTGCTGACACAATTTGCTTACATTTTGCTGAGGTTAACAGCTTATGTTACAGTGTTATTAACTCTCACTGTACATATTAATGGAAAGAAGTACAGTTAGATGTCTTTTACTGACCAGAACAGCTTAAAAGAACTAAGAAGAATGAGAAACTTAAAGGAATTAGCAGCTGCTGTGTGCTGTGAGTCATCACTTTTGCATGTTGTAATCAAACTCTGATGTCAGGATGTGAAGCTTAGATTAGAACAGCATTTCACAATGGCTAAAATACACATTCATATTATAAGGATTTGTATATATAATCAAAACTGCTTGTAATACTGGAGTTAATAAGAAGAGCAAGCATCTTGTGAATAATATGCAAGTGCACAAGTAATGACATACCTAATATGTAATATTAATAAAAGAGCAGTATCAGTAAGTTAAGAAATACAAACACAAACTATAATCTTTAATAGAGAGCTGATGATTAAACAGCTCTTTCATGGGAGATTTTAGAAATACAAATTATACAGAATAAGGTATAATATTAGTGGGAAAATAAGACAGAAAAAATTATATAAATGGCAAGCTGACTATAAGCACAATGTGGATTACGCATACCTGAATATGGCAGAAATGTGAATGTACAAGATCTCATAAGTTACAAAGAAAAAAATATAAAAAATATTTGAAAATAAGCTGAAATTTGTAGCTTGGTCATGTGAACTGTGGATCATGTTGTATGTCATTATATTCACTAAGGCTACCTGAAATAACTCATTTAATAAGTCAAAGCTGTAATTTGAGTGTTATATTGCTAAATCAGTAAAGTAGATTTTTCAATATGTTTGAAAACAGGAAGTGATTTAAATTAAGCATACTATAACTTTTGAATACAATATAGACTGCAAATATTTTTTAACGTCATAGAAATAAGCAAGACATTCTCTTCCTCTTCAGTAGTGTATATATTTTATTTATTTTATTTTATTTATTAATTTGCATTTGTTGACCGGGATTGTCTCCTGGACTGAACTGAGCCCATTTTCAGTGGAGGCCTGGGGAGAAAAGTTCCATATTAATAAGTACAAACAATAGAATGGTCATAGCAGAATACGCAGTTGAGACTAACAATTGTATACATGATGTAAAAGGTTGAATTAGACAACTGCATTCATTATGGGAAAATATAAGAGATACAGTTAAATATACATGTCAGCAGTCACAGTTGAATATGCTGAAATAAAAATGTCAATAACTTAACTTAAGGAGCATAGCACGCATACTAACAACTTGTGAAAAAAACATTCTGCAAGAACATCAATAGAGATCTGTCTGAAAAATACAGCATAGGAGTAGATGTAAATCATATCAAATCAGAAATAAAACATAAGAGTGCATGTTGGATGATTACATCAGATCAATATAGTTATCCAGTAGGTATTACAACATAGCAGACCTAGATGATATTTTCATATTTGTATGAGTAGTCATATTTGTAGAGAGTAGCGTTTGACTTGACTGAGAGTAAGACAATAAAGGTGATAGTAAGGGTAAATTTGGAAATCAGGTTTTGTGAGGTGCAGAATTGGCACATGTGCAGTGCCACAGAGTGGAGAGGTGTTGCCGTAGGGACTTTTTGAAGGAAGATGCATTCCTAGTAGCCCTTACTGGGAATGGGAGGGCGTTCCACTGTTTGGAGATTGAAAAAGAATAGAACATCTAGCCAGCTGGAAGGTTTGTTTTTTCTTCATTGAGGAGAAGTTGGTTCTCAGATCTGAGAGGCCTATTAGGGTGGTAGTGAATAAATGTAGAAGTAAGGGCTGGGCAGTCTGATGGTTTGAAGATAATTTTGTGTGCTCTTGTTAGTTGTAAGTATGTGAGGTAATGTGGGAGTTCGAGCCAGTTCAGTAAGTGTAGGCAGCCACAGAGATGGGAGGAGTACTTTGCATTAGTTACAACCTTGGCTATTATATTGTAACAGGTCTCAAACTTTGATTTCAGCAAGGACAGAATATTAGTAAGTAGAGGAAAAGAGTATAAGAGAGAAGACAGAAGAAAGGTTGAGGCGAGGGTTTGTTTAGTAGAACGGCTAAGGAAGTGTTTATGTCTATAGCAGATACCCAATTTGTGATGCATTTTTTACACTGTTTTGTACATGCAAGTCAAAGGTTTTGATCTAAGATTACACCTAGAAGTTTTGTATAAGACACAGCCTCAATAACTGTTTTGTTTATAGAGCATATAGTAAACTCAGTCTTATTTAGGGGAGTGGCTTTCTTAGGGGTGAATAATGCAAGTTTGGTTTTGTTAAAGTTTAGGGCAACATGGCTGTTGGTCATCCTAGTTTCGGTAGATGAAAAGGCATTCTGGGTAATTTGTTGAAGTTTAGGTATGGAATTGGCAGAGCAGATGATGGATGAGTCATGTGCATATTGTGTTACAAAATCTTGACTAAGTGTGGAGTGAAAGCCATTGATGAAAATAGGCTAAAAGGAACAGGACCTAGTATAGAGCCTTGGGGAACACCAGTAGAAGTGCTGAGAAATGGAGAAAAAGCATGCTTCCATTTGGTAGATTGCTGTCTATCTGTGAAGTAATTAGAGAACCAGTTTAAAGTAGGGGGTGAGACACCTATTCTAGACAGTTTTGTAAGAAGTAGACGCAGCAAAATTGTATCGAAGGCTTTAAAGAAAGAGTGAGGACACAATTTTTCCTGCATCTCGAGCTTGATTTACTGTGTCCATGAAGGACATAAGAACTGTTGTAGTGCTGTGGCTTGTTCTGAACCCATGCTGAGTGGGTGAAAAGATTTGGTTATGAAGCAGATATCTTAGAAGTTGAATGTAAATGCATTTTTCCAAGATCTTAGAGACGGGAGAAAACAGCAGCAGGGCAGAAGATGGAAATGTCAGTGCTACTCCCACCTTTATCTAGTGGGAGAATATATGCTTTTTTTTCCAGATGGTGGGTTCACAGGACTCTTGGATAGATCTGTTAAGAGGTATGCTGACAGGGTAAGCAATGGCTCTAGTTGACATTTTAAAGTATTCAGATGGTTAGTAGCCAGGAGCGTTAGACCTAGGTTTGAGTTTGAGAAGTTTAGTTATAGTAGTAGTACATATAGGAGAGAAAGAATAGCTAGGTAGAGTGGGAGTAGTAGTCATAGTTTTATGAAGTAGTTTAATAACCTAAAGGATTTTTAAAAATGTTAACATCTGTCATGTTAAGAGCGATACACAATTTTGAGATAGACACTTGCACTTTAAAAATTAATTCAGAGATTTGTTAGATCTATAAAATATCTATGTATCTTTTAGCATGATAAATATAAATGTGCATTAATTGCCCTTTTGCATTACAGTTTAGCATGATAAGATTACCTGTCACCTGTAAGTTTACATATGCCTTTATATCTTCAGGCCCCGCTCTGTTGTACTTATTTATTTAGAGATTTAAGTATAACAATGTTGAATGACTGAATCATTCAGGAATATTAACTGGATACTTTATACTACTATTACATAAATATGTATATAGTACACTATTTGCTGGATTATTTAATATTTGTGATTAGCAGAAGAAGATTATTAAACTTTTATGTAGTAATGAGGGAATAGTTTTAAATTGCAAAATATATAATTAAATGAATAGTCTCATTATTTTTGACATTTTATTAATTATTTGTAATTCGCGGTAGCTTTAGGCTACATTTTCGACAGATTTTTAGGTACTAGTATGTAGAAAGATATATAATATTTTCTTATTTGTAAGTCAGAGTAGCATTTGGCTAGTTTTTTTTTTTTTTTTTTTTTTTTTTTTACAAATTTTTAGGTACTGGTATGTAGAAAGATAGTATAGTAGTACATCTATTTGATATGAAAACTAGGAACTTTGGTATCCATGGTAGGCTGTGTTTTATTAACCATATATACAGTTATAGACTGTAGACTTGTCTTTGTTTTTTTTTTATTATGAGTTTTAGTAGTTTAATTTACAGAAAAGAAGAGTTACAAAAAATGTGGAATGTTAAGATAGCGTTGGAGGAATGCATTACAGTCTTGTATATAATTAAATTAATATGGTAGATAAACGTGTCATATCTTTTAAAAGAAATCCTTTTAAATACACAGAGTGGACAGATTTAATCATCTATTAATGTAAATGGGTTAAATAATTGCAACAAAAGGAAATTAATGAGCTACATAAAATTAAACAGAGGAGACATTATACTCTTGCAAGGGACTCGCTTGATAGATAAAGGTATGCAATATCTTAGGCTACAAAATGTTATCATCTATTTCTTTTAACAAAAAGAGGGGAGGAACTGCTACACCTTGGAGTAAATCTACATTATTTTCTAAGGTCAGGAAATCCATTAATGATCTCAAAGGAGTGCATTCATTTGTAATAATCAAATATAAATGGCAAACTCTACCCACTACCTAATGTTTACCGGATCCCTGGAATAAGTACAAGAATAGATAAAGATCACTTACATTTACTACAAAGTCATTGGAAGAGTAATTTAATTTTAGCATGGGTTTTTACATGCATATCTAGTATAGAAGATACAAGTGAACAGAAGAAAGCTAAAATACTGGCATCAGCTGAAGTACTAAACAGGTGGATTAGTAATAATAACTTAGATGATTTACTAGTAAAGGCAGAAGATAAGTCATTGTTCTTCACTCATTTTTATGCACTTTGGATACAACTAGAATTGATAGGATTTATGCTTCTATAGATTTACTTAATAAAGTGAATTATTTTAAAGCTATTCCTTATCATTTATCTAATGATAATGCACTAAATAGTATTATATTAATGAATATAAGTAAATTTCAAATTTATAGAATCCCAGTATATATATGAAATTAAAATAATTTAACTGTTTATCTCAAGGAATAAATCAAGAATTTTGTATTTTTCAATGATATTGGTCAGGTTAGTAAACACATATTATGGGACTCCTTGAAGCTGCATAATAAAGATAGAATGGGAAGATGAGCTTGGAAGAGAAATTATCCCCCAAAATACAACTGTTTGCTGATTACCTACTAATAACTTCTAATGATATTGAAAATTCAACAGATCACCTATCACATGATGTAGACCTCTTTGCAAACATCTCCGGTCTAAAATTCAATCACAACAAAATTCAGGCACTTCTAGTGAATAAAAATGTTACTACAAAACCAAGATCAAAACGAGACAAACTGGGAGGGCACACATATTAAATATCTAGGTATTATTGTTGAATCTAATTATAAAAAAAATCACTCATCTAATTACCAACAACTTATAAACTCAATTACTAGTCTAATAGACAGTTGGAAAAGACTCTTCTTCACATCTGAAGACAGACTAACTTTAATCAAAATGATACTGTTACCTAAAATCTTATTCATTGGCCAAGCTCTAATAATTCTCCCACCTGTCAGAATCAAACAGAAAATTAATAACTTACTAATTAACTTCCTTGGGTATCCAAAAAAAGCAAGAATTACTCTTCTCTGGCACACCACAAGCTGGAATGAAGGAGGAACAGGATTTCCAAATATTGATTTTTATTTAAACTCCACATTTATTAATATAATGTTGCTTTGAAATAATACTTCTTATGCATCATATTGGAAATCAATACATAAAACCTTACTTCTTAATAGTAACAGGACATTGCTTTAACCATATTCTCAAATACATACAAACATCTTTATATGGATTTTAAAAATATACATTCAAAGTGAGAAGTCAAAACTTGTTCTCACACCTCTTATAAACCAAACGTTGCTGCTGTTTAAAAAGCTTATGTTTTCTAAACAATTACGAATTTATTAATAATTGTTTCCTATTGCTTACACAAAGGAATGTTTGATATCTTTTGATACTAAGAAAATGTCAGAATTTAAGAAGGGTGACCTATTATATTGGAATCAATTTTTCTATGCTAATAAAATAAGTTATGCGACTATTTGATCAGCAGATACAGTTTGTAAAACTGCAATTGGCTGAACATCCAAACTTGTATGTATTTTATACATACTAAGCTCGTACCCTTATTAGAGGCATACAATAAGAGTAACTTAAAAACCTTAGATTTCTTTCTCAACAATTATTAATAGCTCACCCAAGAATACTTCATACTTATCTGTTATTTATAAAATTCTCAGAAATTATTTTAGCAAAACAGTTGTATCTTTTTGTAATTTTGGAATTATTCAAGTGAAGTTAATAGACAGGTATTCTCAGAAAAAGAAAAAGCTTTGTTTAAAGTCGGTGAAGGAATCCACATCTTCCCTGTTCTGGCGTGTATACATATGGACATTTTTACATAGATGTTTTTTCACTCCACATAGACTAATAATGTACAAGAAAGATGAAATGTAATGCTGGAGATATGGACACCCCAATGTTGACTGAATACATATGGTTGTTAACTGCAAAATAATTTCCCCATTTTGGTTAGACTTTAAATATCTTTGTAAAGCTCTATGGAATGACAACTGTACAATTTCTGACTCCCTTATCCTTTTCAATGTTCCTGAAGTCATTCCTAAAAACCAATCATACTTTACTATGGTCTATTCTCTCTATAGCAAGGAAAATTGTTACTAAAAATTGGAAATCCCAATCTACTCCTGTCTTTAAAGTTGAGTTTATTCATCTTGTGAAATACATTTGTAAGAATGAGATTGCTACTATAAAATCAAGGACTAACAAGACAACCCATCATTTAATTGCTTGGGCAAACCTGTCTAATCTGTTAGAGAAATATTAAGTGTTTTCCTATGTATATTGCTTTTTTAGTTGTTATGGACATCGCATACAGTTTATTTGTTTTTTCTTGTTACTATGCTGTTAAGTTGGATGTAGTTCCTTCTGGCCAAAGTTTATTCCAAAACACGTTGCACTCAATAAAAATTAAGCTCGTTGTACAAGTTCTATTTTAAAAGCAATATAAATATAAATATAATAAATAATAAATATTGCTTTTAAAATAGAACTTGTACAACGAGCTTAATTTTTATTGAGTGCAACGTGTTTTGGAATAAACTTTGGCCAGAAGGAACTACATCCACTGTTTCTCCGCTTCTCTTATTGGATTTTTGGTTTTGGATTTCTGTTTTCACCACCTGAATTTTGTTTCTTATGCTGTTAAGTTATTGTGTTATAAAATGAATAAAACATTTTGGAAAAAATAAAATGAAAGAGTGGGATAAAGAATTGTTAGAAATGCAAGATGAAATATGCAAAGCAGGTCTGAACAACAAACAAATTAGATAATACTGACATTATGAAAAATTAATGACAAAATACAAAACAGTTTTAACACATGAAGAGGAGATAGCTTTAGAAAAAAATAAAATTATACAGTCATGCAACGATTTCAAAAAATCTACATAGATTAGCTAAAGTAAGACATTAAGCAAAAAGGCACAAATCAATAATATCTGAAATCCCCATACTAATAAGCTTACTTCAGACATAGAGGAAATGCTTAATATTTTTTTAAAAATTCCATGAAGATCTTAATAAAGATAAAAATAATAATCCTGATGATTACAAAACTGACAGGTATTTAAAAATGACCAACAAATATCTCTGTTGAATAATCCTATCACCCTGACAGGAGTTAAAGAAGCTTGATAAAAAGGGAAAAATGGTAAAGCTTTAGGGTTAGATGGTTTAAGTATGGAATTATATAGGCCGCTTCTGTTAAATATTTTAGAATTACTGAGTAACATTTTCAGGATAATTCAGAGTGACAAAAAAATTCCACCCTCATGGAAATTTTCTGCAATCTCACCTATACTTAAACAAGGAAAGGATAAGAAGTTAATGTCCTCACATAGACCTATTTCATTATTAAATGTAGATTATAAAATATTTACTTCAATTGTCACTACAAGATTAAGAGATGTCAGGTCAAACAGGACTTACAGTCAATAGAGCAATGTACGACAATATAAAAAGGGCAATAACTATTTTAGATTTAGCAAAAGGAGTGAATAAGAAATTGGCCCTAATTAGCATGGATATTGAGAGAGCTTTTAATTCTGTAGATTGGAACTACTTGTTTAAAACTTTAGAAGCATTTGCATTTCCAGAACAGTTTACTGGAATATTAAAAAACCTACAGACAGACTCTAAAGCATTGGATCTTACATTTCTCAAGGATTCACTTTAAACAAAGCCACAAAGCAAGGGTGTCCCTTGTCCCTTCTACTATTTGCATTAGTTATTGAACCCTTACATAATAGCAAAAGAAGCAATGAAAAAAAAAACATGGATTCTCAATTAACAGAGATTGTCAATCTAAAATACAGCATTTTGCTGATATTTTACTAACTATATGAGATTTAAGTTATTCAATTGAAGAAACAGACGAGGAAATTGAAAAGTTTCAGGAAGCATCTCTGCTGAACACAGTATATTGGACATGAAGTCGGAGATTAAATATCAAGATGCTAGCTAGATTTAGTTTCATTGATACTTATTTAATTATTTATCCATTTCATGATACATATCTTTCATATTTCATAATCTTGCAACAGATATACAGAAGACGATATTTTTTCTTACTTGGATAAAACTGCACATATACACGCAACAACCCATTAGTTAAAATGGGTTAGAGTGGAATATGACTTAATAAAGTTTTAATTTGTTTTATTTTATTTTGTTTCAGGGAACATTTACACTTAAAATTCTATGTTGACTAATTATAATTATGCTCATTAGTAGATATTATTTGATTGTTCTTCTATTGATGAAATACTGCCTTAATATATGAAATGTAAATATCATCTTGAATTTCTGAGTTAGAAGCTCAGTGCATAATAAGAGGCATGTTTTCCTTCAATCAGTTATATTTGAAAATTCTTCTGTATAGTTAACTAATTATTTAATTATTTAATTGCTTAATGATTTTAAGCTTAATTGGAAGTACTGTTGGTATAAAAGGAACAAGGATAGACACTGTTTTATTGATCTGAAGAAGCGTGCAAGCAGCACGCGAAAGCGCTTATCCCTGTTTGTTTTACTGCTTGGAATAAAGGAATTTCGTTGAAGAAAGTGTTCTCGTGGTGTATCCTGCTTAGTTACTTTTGTTAATCTCTGCTGAAATATAATAAAACAAACTTTAGTGTTAAATTACTAGATAATACACTTAAAGATAAATATACATATAATTGGGAAGGAAAAGAAAATAATTAGGAATATAAATCTATCAAGATGTAAGATTATTAATAATAATTGTGAAAATACAATTGAAGAACTATTACTTATTAAAAAACGGAATTACATTTTTTTACTTTTGAGGACAAATTAGTACTAAGTAAAATAATTATATTACCGAAGATTCATTCTCTCTCTCTACAGACACACACACACACACACACATATTGCACTTGATAGCTTTAATACCCAATAAAAACAAATGGAAAAAATGTTATCTTCATTATTATGGTATCCTAAAGAGTCGAGACTTGATTATGGAAATCACAGAAGATTATGGGAGTATTGTGGTATTAGCTTCCCCGATATAAAATCTTATTCTATTGCAGCAAATTGTAACTCTATTTTACTCTGGATAGACTCAACATACACTAGTTAAGGGAAAACCATTAATGATCAGATTATACTAAATTCTTATAAATTTAAGAAGTATGATAAATTAGAAATATGTAACAATCCTTTCACCTGGTTAACAAAATTTACCTTAGAAGGAAATTCATTTCAATCTTTAGACTATGCATATATGAAATCAGTTCTTTAAACAGTTAAGAAATATATTTTTAAAAACATTAATATCAAAATGGAAATTTTTGCGCTTTCCAATTACACACACCTCTAGATTTAAGGAAATTCAGAACAATGTTAAAATGAATTTAATAAAAAGGAATGGCTTAGTATTAACGTCTGATTGCTCTGATAAAGGAAAAGTTAGGTCACCAGAATATTTATAGCATGACTGTAAGTTAAAAGATTCTGATAAACAGTTGATGTTATCCATCAGTATGAAATTAAAAGATATGGTAGATAATATGAGTGAAGAGGAACAGAATGCTATTCCCCCATTATATGAATATATGAATGCTATAATCGAAGGTAGATTGACCTAAAAAGGAAGCTTGTCCAAGTTATATAAGTTAATTATAAATAATAATAATTTTGATGTAAAATTCTGGAACATTTTAGACAGTAGTGGACTGAGTGACTCAATAGATGGTAAAATTAAAGCTTTGTTACTTAAATCAGTTAGTCAAACTTCAAGTTTATACTGGAAAGTTATGTGGAACTATATACATAGAATGTCTGTTACTCCCTATAAAATCTTTAAGTTTAGTAAAATAACTTCTTCAGTTTGCTAGAGATGTAGCACAGATATAAAAGCTGATTGGGCACATATTTTTGCATTGTGAAAAATTAAATGTATATTGGGAACGGATAAGTATGTTTTTATGAGGTTATGGTCTGATAATTGTTCTTTAAATCAATAATACTAATGAATGCTCCATTTCCTGTATCTATAAAAGCCAAACAATAAAAATGTATTCAGCTTTCTTGGCAGTTCCTATAAAAGTTATTACAAAAAAAAAAACTGGAAAGCACACTCCGTTTCTACGTTTAAAGAATTTTTAAATTTAACAGCAATACTATTTAAAACTGAAAAAGAAATGATCTGAATACGATCTATAAATCATACTAAGACTTTTAATGGCTAGGATAACCTTAAAATGTTATTGAAATACCAAGACTCCTACTGCATTAACTGTATAAGATTACCTTGATGATTCAATATATTCCTGTCATAGTATAACAATGTATGATGTTGAATTTCTTCCTGTGTATATATTGTAAATACATTAAATAAGACTTTTTTCATATAAAAAAAAGAATACACAATCATATGCTTTTTACAGCTCTACAAAACATACACTGACCATAAGCAAACTCCTACAATTTCCACATTGTCTGTGCAATCATAACGAGTATATCAACATCTTCATGGCCATAATGGAACATGCAATATTCCTTCTGAATCAAAGAATCCATTTAAGTGTGCTCTGGTATAAGGTCTCCAAGAAAGGCTGAGAGGTGTGATCCTTCTATATTTGGAACATACCATTTTGACCCTCTTTTTTAAAGAGACACAAGCCACTACCTTCAGTTTGCCAAAGTATAGGCACTACTTCTATCTTCCATTCAACACTAAAAATAAAAATTAACCACAGCATCTGAAGACTCTCCAACATACTCATCATTTCCAGCTGGATGGCATCCATTCCCAGTGCTTTGTCATAGCTGCCACACTGACCTCATTTGTAAAAATGAACCCAAGCCCACCATCTGCTCCTTCAAAAAAAGGATACACACAGCTGGTTGCAGAGTTTATAAGTGTGTTCCTTCCACTTTCTGAAAATGCCTACAGTCAAAATTAACATTCCTCCATCCATACAGAGAGAAAAACTCTGGACTGCCTCATATACTATAGCCATTGGTTTGCCAGAACTCATCTTGACACCATACAAAAATCATTCTCCATGGCCCCTGCTAAAATTTGTTTACTTTTGGTATGCTGTTTTGGCAAGTTCCAAAGCTGTTGCCTTCTTGAACTGCAAGCACCTATCAACACTAAAAAGAAGGTCATATAATTTAAATCTGACAGCTCCCTCAGCTGCTGAGTCATGTGGTTACCACCATGACAAGCAACAACCATCTTTTGGACAAAGCTCCTTGCTGTCACTAATATCCTTTCACACCTCACTTTAATGACCTCTCCCAGTGCAGGAAAGCAGTTATGCCTGACGTAGGAACTGAACTCATCCTGCACACAGACGTATGTTGAAATGTCTAGAGCCAAACTCATTACATGCATAGATAAATAAGACATGAAAAATCAGTCAGATCTTATCAGCACACAAGAGCAGTTTTAATTCTTTCCTCAGATGAGCTACTTGATTCTTATATCTCCAGACAGAACACTTAACCACACTGGTTTCTGTTGTCAAGACCTGGGTGATTCCTACACAGGGTATAGCACAATAATAAACAGGTCCTATATATTGGATGGCCTAAGAGTTCAATCAGATTTGGGGGGGGGGGGGAGCTGGATTAAGCAGACTACATCTCAGCCAACTGACTACCCAGCAGCCTATATGGGCTTACATGCTGACCTGTTCTATTTCTCATGACATGACTAGTCAATGGCATACAGCATTCAGCTGCTGTCTGGCTTGCATACATGGACCGATTGGCAACTGACAGCTAATAGTCAGAGTATTTTGTTATCGGGTGAGAAAATGGTGCATTTGATTGGGATTCTGACCTTTGTCTAATTACTAGCTTGCAAAGAAACCTTTTTAATGCTTACAGTCCAATGGTTAATGGGCATGTTTGCTGTGTATCCTCTCACATTCAGCCAGGATGTATATCGGTTATTTTTCCTTTCTTCCCAAGACACCCTGTTTTCCCATTCACACTTAATACTCAGGGAACACTCATTCTGAAACAGGCCCTTGATATGACTATACATGCGTATCATGTTTTTTTTTTTTTTTTGGGGGGGGGGGGGTCTGTTCTAACATGAGACAACCCAGGTCCATGTATGTTCATAAGAGATACCCAGTTCCTTGAATGGCAGACACTATGATCACTTCATTTAACATGTCTTTGTAAGAAGAAGATGCTCTCTATAACCGCCTCTCCTCAATGGCACATTAGTGATCAGTGATCTCCTGAAAGTGGTTTCCAGACAACACGCACTGATACTCCTACAAGGTGGAAATCAATATCAACAATGATTATGGCATCTATTTTTCTGCTGGCTGATGTAATATTCATAGTGACTACAATTTTACAATAAAGAGACAGAAATCAAATTACATGAGATGAATGCTGCATACTTCCTTCTAAGTTTTTCTGAACGGCACTCCACAAGAAGCTTGTACTGAGAGATTTTCCTCCCTAAAGATATACTACTTTTGGCAACCCCCTATTACTATTATTATTAGGCAAGCAAGCCATCTATTAGTGTTTACAGCTTTTTTACCATATACATATCTTGTCTATGAAACTAGCATGCTTACCTCTGAACTGTTCCTGAATTTCAGATGTGGTCTCAGTTCTAGCTCATAAGTTTTGATCTGTCCCTCCTAAAATTTGTGACTTCTGAAAAATAGGCTGTGGTTTATGAAAAGGAAATAGTCATTAAAGACTTCCCTTATTTCAAAAATGCATGTTAATTAAATACTTCTTATTAACTTTTAAAATAAATAGTACTACTACTTAAAAACTGTCCTTGATTTGTTTGAGCATTTGTCTCCGAATACCATTGGTTATGTCCTTCACTTTGACCATAAGAGGCTATTCCGGCAAAGAAACTAGCTCTTTCTCACATTCGGGTTTTCTTTAAGGACATAAACCAAGAGAAAGTCTACTTTAACTAATTACAATTCCCCACATCTGGGTCTGCTGGCCCAAATTCCAATGGATGCAACAGCAAGGTACCCAACCTGGAGTTTCAAAAATAATATTCTTTTTTACTTAAAAGTACTGTTTGTGTGTTAATGTGTGTAACCATTACAATCTGTTCCCTTTATATCAGTTAATATTTCAAGTGGGAATACGAAACCAGAGGCTAGCTAGTTATTTTGCATAAAAAACAAAAAACATTTAAACCCTGAAAGACACACTGTGTTGTTCATTTGATGACATCCAGGTGCACATGATAGAAGTGCTCCGTACATACATGTATTTGCGTGTGTGTGTCCCCGCAATGTACGTGGTCTACTAAGAACAAATGACCACAGAAAATTCCATTAACTGTAAACCAACTAAGCAAAAGTTATCAAGGAAGACAACCCTAAAATAGTAGTAAAAACCCTGATTTTTTTTTGCAGAATGCAAGTCCACCTGCTGCTCTCCCACAAAGAAACCCTAACTTAAATATATTAACTTCATTGTCAAAAAGATGTGAGGAAAGAAGCAACATCCTCCCAGGGTGAATACAGTGCACAAACTGCTATGTTGCAGTTCAACTATAACAATGACAAACATGACTGGAAAAAACAACAGTTTTGGAAACAGGAGTAGGGAGTTAGTGATCAACACACTGGATACTGATCTTGCACAGCAGAGCAGCTGTGTGCGCACATTTTACGCACTCATGCACAGAAACAAAACAAAAAATCTATGTTTTTGCAGGGGAGCAAGATCCCTTGCACCCCCCAACCCCCCCTGCAAATTATACATGCCAACTCCAAGATTGCACTATAGTGGAGAAAAGGGTAAATTTCCCAATCCCCACTGTACCATGATCTCCATACAAATGCTTTGAGTTTTTGCAAAGTCGAACGTATGATCTCACTCAACCATATAAAGTTTGAGTTTCCAAAAACTCAATCATCTGACATAAACCCCCACCCCCACACATATATGTATGCATATATACATATACACACATATATACAGTGGATATAAAAAGTTTACATACCCCCGTTAAAATGCCAGGTTTTTCTGATATAAAAAAATGAGACCACAACAAATAACTTCAAAACTTTTCCCACCTTTAATGTGACCTATATCCTGTACAATTCAATTGAAAAACAAACAAATCTGTTAGGGGAAAAAATATGAAAAATAAAAAATGTGCAATATGCTGGTTGCATAAGTGTGCACACCCTTAAACTAATACTTAGCTGTGTGCGCACATTCATAAACTAAGTACCTTTTGGTTTCATTACAGCATTCAGTCTTCTTGGGTACACCTGCTATTAATTAAAGAGAGTCTGATTAACCCCAAAGTTCAGCTGTCCTAGTAGGATTTTTCTGCTACAGCAAAAACCATGGTTCACAGAGAGCTTACAAAAGCATCAAATGGATCTCATTGTTAAAAGGTATGAGACAGGAGAAGGGTACAAAAAAATTTCCACATCCCTGGATATATTATGGAACACAGTGAAGACCGTCATCAAAAAGTGGAGAAAATATGGGACAACAGTGACATTGCAAAGAACTGGACGTCCCTCCAAAATTGATGAAAAGACAAGACGAAAACTGGTCAGGGAGGCTGCCAAGAGACCTAAAGCAACACTGAACAATCTGTTGGAATTTCTGGCAAGTACTGGTTGTGTACTACATGTGACAACAATCTCCCGGATTCTCCAAAGAGAATGTAATAGCCTCTGGTTATGATTTTCTGCACACACATATCTTTGGCAATGGCTGTCCAAGCTTCTGGGTACAGAGATGAGATTCTCCCACCAACTGCGTCCAGGGAATCTAACTTCAGAAGTGTGCTGGAAGAACCCCTGAGACTTCCATAATTACAGCTTCTTGTTCTTTTTCTGGTTTCTACAGAAGGTCCTCTGTGGGGTAGAAAAATATATTCCTATAACAGGAATGGTTTTCCTGTTCTATTGACTTCTGGAGAGTGTCTCTTTAACCTTGGGTCCAAAAGAGTTGAACAATCATAACGGCATTAAAAAGAAATGTCTTAAAAGGCTCCACAAAGTCACACAAATGCATCCACGCATGTCTCCTTATTGCAATGCCTGTATCTGCAGCCCTCTAAGTGCCCTCAATTGCACTGGATATAAGATGCACAGAGGGATTTGACAGGGACTAAAGGGTGGCCTGCTGTGAGTTCATGGTTTTCTCTTCTTCTGCAGACATGGACCAAAGGACAAATTTGGAGAGTTGCTTTGTCAATTTCTCACTTTGTAATATGTACCAAATAATTCAGCAACCTTGAGGCAAACATAGCTGAAGTGCAGACTCACTTCCCAAATGTATCCAAAGTCTAGACTCTCTGTTGGGGGAAGGATAGATGAGGTTCATTTTCTGCAATGCCTTTTTTGGTGGCTGGTATCACTATGGTGGCATCCACCACTGGGCCTTTGCTCCAACACTGCCCATCTTTTACAGGGACAAAATATTTATGTTTTTTTTTTTTTTTTTTTTTTTTTTGGGGGGGGGGGGGTATTTTTTCTATCACATCCAGTTCCATCCATGCCTGCTAAGTAATCAAGTCCATCTCATCAGAAGGAGGGACACCCAAGAAGTAGCTGAGACAGACCAAAAGGCATCCAGAAAAAACAATTCCTTTTGGGAGGGGGCTTCAGAAGACCAACCTCCTTTCTGTCTGAACAGCTCCAGGATCTCCCTGAATGAGACATCCTCAAGTGGTGGTCTGGGGGATCCTTCCCCTTCATCAAAACTGGTGTCTTTTATGACGGACTCCTGAGGGGAGTCAATGTGCCTCCTCTTACATGAATGTGTATGAGGAAACTTACTAATGGGATGCACTAGAGAGGACTCTGAAGACTGTTAGATGTCCTGCATGTGGAATATCTCAAGGCTATTAGTAGCTGGCTGTCCCGATGGGAAAGATTACAAAGGATCAGGACCCAGAGTTTTCAGCTGTGAGGCAGGTGGAGCCGAGAGAAGAACAGAAGTCCAATCCCCCACTATGGACAGAGCTCACTTGACTGCCTCAAAAGCTGAAGCTGAAAGAGAGCCCCGAACCATATTGGTAGAAGCTGAGACCTCCAAACTGGAATGGCTAAAGAAACCACATCAACTCCACTCCGAGACAAATGCCAGAGCTGAGAAATCTAATGGCAAAGCTCCGGCAGAAGGGAAGGCTCTGGCAATTTCAGAGTTGATCCCTTGCTCCAGAACTGGCACTGAAGTTTCTGCACAGAGATCCCTCTAGATTCAGAGCTCAGAATCAGTCAGATCAAGAGAACTCGATACAGCTGAAGATGATCTCATCGTAATATCTGACATGAACATCTCTTGAGGAAATATCATATTGAAAAACTCCAAAGAGAGTGGATGGATCTGAGGAGGAGCAACCATCAGAAGGTTTGAAGAGTCAAAGCTCACAGGTCCAATGGGAGTCAGAGCTGGGAGGACTCCTAGCTGAATTTGGGTCCTGCTGAACTTCCTCATCATTATATCCACATCTGTTTCTATCAGGCTTCTGGTAAACCAAATGGGCCTTAGGGAGGAAAACATAGATGAGGGTCTTGATAATCGTTGTACCAGTCTTTCTCTTGCAGAAATGGAGAATGCAGCCTGGGAGAGAGATCAGCTATGGTAAAAATCTCAGCTCCAGTGAAGGTGGGGTTCTGGATTATACTGGCACTGTATCCAAAGAAGTAGTAGAATCCAAAGATCTGGACAATTTTGAAGATGAAGATGATGACAAAGGAAATCAGTCAGAAGAGCGCTTCCCTGTCTCCTTGCCCTTGTTCCTGGGCTTGTAACTCTTGCCCTCTAGATTTGTCCAAGGATTTTTATTACCAGATAGGGAGGGGCTCCAGAAAGTGAAGAAACAGATTTTGATGATTCTCCGCAGAAGGATGGAGAAAGTCCCATAAATATCAGCTTATTTTTGTGCTCAAAAACAGGCCGGCGGCCAACGGCCACACAAATGGGGCAATCCTCATCCACATGGGCAGGGCCCAAACAAATACATTTCTGGTGTGCATCCAAAATAAGAAGTTTATGGCTACAAGCCACACATTTTTTGAACCCTGATGGCATGATTAATTAAAAAAAAATTAAGAGAACATTTGACAGAGAAGTTTTATTTTTAAATAAACTGGAAAATACCAACAATGGTAAACTCAATATAACAATATTAAATGGCAAACTCAGCACAACGATACCAACAATGGCAATAAACTACTAACCAATAAAAGGTAACCAAATCCTAATAGGAAAAGGGTGAGGAGGTGCTAAAAGTGCGAAACAAATGGAAGAAACCATTTGCACCAACTAGAAAGTTTACGGGTAAGAAAAAAATTATCAAGAAAATGAGGAAAGGTACTCTATAACAAGCAGAATGCTGATAACTGTCAAACAGTATCAAAATACCAAAAAAATAGCAAGAAAGGTAAATAGCTTAGCTAAGACAAGCCTGAGAAAAGCGGACCATGTCTGTACACTACAAGCAGCACACAAGATCTGAGATAATCTTGGGGACAGTAGGGGATTATGGGTAAGAGGAGGAGCCTGAGCTGAAGATCCTGAAGCCTAAAGGTGGCTGAAGTTGATCTGAGATTGTACCCAAAACCCATCTGATGAAGAACAGGCGGAACAGACATCAGATCCTTGGATATCAGTGGAAAGTCATAAAGGGACATTACTGTCCATGGGAATAAAAATGCATCTGCCCTCCAGGCCTGTTTGCAAGGAGTCATGGAGCAGAATTTCTTTTGTTGTCCGTTCTGTAGAGATGCAAACAGATTAAACTTGAGGTGCTCCTCATACTTGGGTCAGTTCTTGTAGGTAAGTTTCCATTGTTGAGGGTCTGCAATCAAGTTTTGCTCTGACAGAATTTATAAAGCCTGATGAGAAAAACTGGGCTGAATTTCTATCTCCCATGCTATCTTAGCAAGTTTGCAAACAGGCTATGATCTAGTACCCCCGTTTGCTTACCTACTTCCTCACCATGTTGTTGTCTTTAAAAATTTGCAGAGGTCCTGGGGACCATATATAATTTAAGGCTTTCAAAGCATTGATTACTGCCAACATCTCTCTAACATTTATGTGCTTCTTTCTTTTGTTACTTCTTAATTCTACAGACCCTGCACATTTACATCACTGGAAACCACTCTCCACACCAAGTTGGATGCATCTGTACTGACCGACTGGAAAGGGGTCAAAAGGAAGAACAGGAGACCTGGATTGCAAGAAATCTTGTCCATCCAAAGTCAAAGTCAAAGTAAACTTTGTCATTCAGAAATTACACAAGTGCAAAAACTGAACGTAATTTCGTGTCTCCGGACTCAATGTGCAGACAACATACAGACTATTTTCACAGACATTTACACATATAACACCTAGCTATTACATCACAGACATGCAGGTAGGCAGACTAATATTGCATATAATTAGAAACACATCATAACACTTTTCAAAGTGAACACTTACTTGCATGAGACGTTAGTATTGCAAAGGTACTTGGTTAAGACATTGAACTAATCCATGCACAGAAAGAGACATTATAGTACTTCACTGTGAACATTAAAGTATTGCATTATGGACCTTACAGTATTGCACTATGGTTAATTTATGAATTTGCAACATGTACTGCACTGAAAAAAGATATTTTACTGCACTGCTACTTTCCTAGGTGGCCTATAAGTTACAGTCATGGTGAATATTGCACTAAGTATTAGATGAGACTGGTAACCAGGTTAATGCATGCTTTGAGACAATTTCTGCTGACCCAGGTGGACATCATGGAGTGTAGTGGTTACTAGAGTTCAGCAGCCTGATAACATTAGGGAAGTAGCTGTTCCTGAATCTCATAGATCTGAAACTTACGCTTCAGAAGCACTTTCTGGATGACAGATGCAGGAACAGTCTGTAAGCAGGGTGAGTGCAGTCTTTAATTATTCTTCTGGCCCTGTTGAGACATCTGGAGAAGTACAAGTCATGGATAGGTGGTAAGGTGGTCTTAATGATCCTCTCATCTGTCTTCATCACTCTATGGAGGGATTTACGCTCAGAGGTAGAGCAGTTTCCATACCATACTACAAGGTTGTTCGTTAGGATGCTTTCTATAGTACTTCTGTAGAAGGTAGTGAGAAGTGTTGATGGGAGATTCACTCTCCTCAGCCTTCTTAAAAAGTGCCATCTCTGGTGCTCTTTTCTTGACTATGGCATTTGTATTTGTGTTCCAAGATAAGTCCTCATCAATGTGTACTCTCACAAACTCAGTGCTTCTCACTCTTTCCACTGTTACTCCATTGACAGTAAGGGGAGAATGTTCCTTGGGAGTTTTTCTGCAGTCCACAATTATCTCTTTTGTCTTGTTCACATTTAATGCCAAGTTATTTCCACACCAGGTAATCAGTTGTTCCACCTCATCTCTATATGATGTTTCATCGTCGTTACTAATGAGGCCCACCATTTTTGTGTCATCAGCAAACTTGATGATGTGATTTGTACTGTATCTGGCTATACAATCATGTGTTAACAGGGTGAACAGCAAGGGACTTAGTACACATCCTTGTGGAATTCCAGTGTTAAGAGTAATGCTACCTGAGGAGTTAGTTCCTGCGCACACTTTCAGTCTGTGAGAAAGTCAAGAATCCAGTTACAAAGTGGAGTGTTGACGCCTAGTTGGAGTAGCTTCTTTACCAGATGAAAAGGGATGACCGTGTTAAAAGCAAAGTTGAAATCAATGAATAGTACCCTCATGTAGGTGTTTTTATTTTCAAGGTATTCCAGCAATAAATGGAGTGCTATACAGATGGCATCTGCCACTGAGCAGTTTGCTCGGTAAGCAAACTGCAGCGGGTCAAGATCAGCAGGCAGCCCACATGTTATGGCGTCCTTGACCAGCCTTTCAAAACTTTTCATTACTGTGGAGGTGAGGACTACAGGATGGTAGTCATTTACGCAAGATGGTGGAGACTTCTTTGGTAATGGAATGATTGTTGCATCCTTAAAGCATTTTGGAATTATTTGCTGACTCAGAGAGATATTGAAGATATCTGTGAGGACATCTGTTAGTTGCACTGGACAGTCCCTGAGCACAGACCCTAGGATGTTTATTTATTTATTTTACATTTGTTGACCAAGCTAGTCTAACTGGATACATGACCATTTTCAGTAGAGGCCCGGGGAGATAAGCTCCAAAATTAAGCTAATGTCACAGGAGAAAAAAAACTGAAAAGAAAAGAAACATAGAAATAAAATGTTGAATACATTATTGCTGGAAGATAACATTGTAGAAACTAACATCAAAAAGAATCTTGTGTACAAGGTCTAGCAATACAGTAGTTCAAGAAGCATATATCTTTGGTTTAGGGTTTGATATTTGACATGTAGAAGAGTAGGAAAGAAAGAAAGATTCAAACTAATTATTAAGTTTGTTCATAATTATACACTCAAGTAAAATAGTTAGCATACATACAAAGCTGAAATACAAGTGCCTGGAGCAGGGGTAAGGTTCCAATGTACATACTACGGGGTAGTTCACAGAAAAGAGAAGACTAGAAATTAGAGTAAAGTAGGCTTAGTAATCCCACTAGGCGGAAAAACAGTAATACTGTACAGTTAGTGTTAATCTGGGTTACTGCATGGGCACATCCATTGTGTTTTAAGGAGTAATTTTAGTTCATATTTGAAGAGTGGTAATGATGAAAGTAATGCTAGGTTGCTGGAAAGCCTATTCCAAATCTTCCCCACAGAATTAGAGAAAAGAGAGTCGTCTCCTGCTTTATTATAGGACTTCTGGATGGTTACTAATAATTTATTTGCTGAGCGAAGGGTAGTAAGATTTCTATAGGGGGAAATTAGGCTACTGAGAAATAGGAGTATTGTTGGGATGATAGAGTATCTTATGGGTGATAGTAAGTTGTTGAAATAGTAGCTGGTTATGCAGTTCTAGCCATCCTAGCTGTCTGAGATTTAGACAATGGTGGCTTCTAAATGGTGAGCCAGTGGGAAATCTGGCAATGTTGTTATAGGAGGTTGCCAGTTTATTGAGGTTACTTTTGGAAAGATTAGTATAAATGGGTGAGGCATAGAGGAGGGTAGAGATTAGGTGGGTGTGGGCAATGGTGGTTCTGGCTTCAGGGGTAAGGAAAGACTTTATCCTGTAGAGAAAGCCAAGTTTTCTGTTAACAGTTTTAATAGTTGTGTTAATATGCGAGTCAAAGTTAAGGTTTTGATAAATTGTTACACCTAATAGTTTGGTGGTCGGGTCAGGAGCAATGACAGTACCATTGTTGGAACAGTGAGATCAATTGGGGAGGACTTTAGTGTTGGAGTAAATAGCAATAATTTAGTTTTTTTGGCATTTAGTAGGAGGAAACATTGTAGGAACCATTTTTCAACTGAGTTAAATACAGTTTGAGTAATGGTTTGGAGTTCAGCTGATGAGGTGGCAGTACACACTAGTGTAGAATCGTTTGCATATTGAATGCTGGTGGTCTGAGAAATATTTATATTTAGATCATTAATGAATATCGAGAAAAGGAGAGTTCCCAGGATAGAGCCTTGAGGGACCCCAAGAGTAATAGGAAGATGAGTGGAAAGGTTATTGTCCCAGAGGACAGCTTGCTGTCTATTTTCTAAATAGGACTTGAACCATTGTAGTGCCTGTGAGTTGAGTGAGAGTGATTTTAGTATGTCTAGAAGTATTTGATGGTTCACCATATCAAAGGCTTTAGAGAGGTCAATAAAGAGTACAGAGGAGAGCTTATTATTGTTACGATGTTTGTTAATGCAATCAGAGAAGGATAAGAGTAGTACTATGGAAATGCCTAAAACCATGCTGACAGTCTGATAGTAGGCTATTTTGGAGAAGGTGATCAAGTAGTTGTTGGTGGATGCATTTTTCCATAATTTTGGCTAGAGGAGAGAGTAGGGCGATGGAACGAAAGTTAGAAAGTTCGGTTGAGTTACCACCCTTGTAAAGTGGGATTATTTGAGAGATTTTCCAGAGAGATGGGATGGAGCCATCGGTAATGGTTCTATTAATAAGTATGGAAATAGGATGGGCACTTACTTTTGCTGCGATTTGCAGGTATTCAGCTAGTAGGAGATCGGCTGAGGGGGTACATGGTTTAAGTTTGGTAAGTAGGGTATAGATGAGGGATGTAGGAACTGGTTTTAAATGAAAGGTAGGGGGTGTGCTAGTCAGGGGGGATGGGAGGGATGAGATAACAGGTGGTAAGGAGTTTGCAACAGATTGGACAGTTTCTGTAAAGAAGGTATTGAAAGCATCAGCAATCTCATTGGGAGTGTTTAGGGAGAGACCTGATGGGGTTGTAAGTCTTGGAGTGGCCTGGGTGTAAAAGTCTATTTATAGCTGACCAGAAAGTTTGTGGGTTTTGTTGATGCTTGTGCTGGAGTTTAAAGTAGTAGTTTTTTGCCCAGGAGTATTGATTTTTTAGTGGCATTTCTCATCTGTTTATAGTTCTGGTGATCAGTTGGGTTTTTAGTGTTTCTCCATTTAGACCAGATTTTATTTCTCAATAAGATTTTATGCCTAGTCTCTTTAGTGAGCCATGGAGCATTTACTTCTAGTTCTTATAGAGCGAGTAGGGGCATGGTATTCCAGGATCTGTAGGAATCTGGAGTTTAAATAGGGTACTGCTTCCTCAATGGAGAGTTGTTTTAAGGGTGACCAATCACAGGCTTGCAGCTCAGCTTGGAAGCTTGCAGGATTAAAATCTTTTTTGTTTCATGTAGTTTTAAAGATGGTTTGGTTGGGAATGAAGGTTTTTTTTGCCTGATTATATAAGTAAGGAAGTGGTCGCTAATATCATCAGGAAGGGTATCTGCTTTATAAGAGAGGGTATGGCTATTTACTAGGGTCCAGTATAAGGTACTTTCTTTGCTACTGGGCTTATGGATTCTGGTTGGGGTGGTGATTATTTGAGAGAAGCCACAGAGATTTATATGGACTGTAGGTTTGCATGAGGTACAGCCATTCCAGTCTATATTAAAATCACCAAGTACAATGGTTTCTTGTGGGAAAGATGAAGAAAGCCAACAGATGATACTTTCAAGGATGTTGATGTTATTGCCTGGAGGTAGATAGGAGCATATTATGTAAATGGATTTGCTAGCACTGCCCTGAAGCTTAGAGATAAGGATTTCTACATTACTATCTAAAGGTAGTTGTAGATCCACCGTGGAAACATGTAGCTCAGATTTATACAGAATTGCTACCCCACTACCCTTTTTGGTTGTACGGTCTAATCTTATTATATTACAACCTGGTGGGATGACTTTGTTGTCCTTTGTTACTGGTTTGAGCTAAGTTTCTGTTAGGCACAGAACATCAAAAGAATGTGTGTCTAGTAGAGCATGAAGTTGGCTAATTTTATTATTTAAACTCTGTAAGTTAAGATGAGCTATGAGTAAAGAATTAGGAGTTCTAGTGGGGGTGAAAGGGGTGGTCAGGCCCACCTGCTTTTCTCGGCTTAACTCTTCTTTTTATAGCCGATGGGCATTTTCTTTGCAGTTATTCTGTTCCCTTTCTCAAATCTGCTGAAATAGACATTCAGCTTATTTAGGAATTCCTTGCTGCTCTCACATTGCAAAGATAGGGGTCTGTAGTCAGTTACAGACTAGATACCCTGCCATAGGTGCCTGCGGTCTTTTTCGTCAGAGGAGTAGCTCTGGGTCTTTCTGCCATAGGTGCATTTTGCTTCCCTCACTCCCTTGTTCAGATTTGCTCTGGCTGTTCTGAGGGCTTTCCTGTCTCCAGACCTGAAGGTTGCATTCCTTGCTTTCAGTAGTTTGTACACCTCTCTCATCAACCAGGGTTTCTGGTTGACTCGTGTGATGATGTTTTTGGCGATTGTCACATCATCCACACATTTCAAGATGTAGTCCATCACTGCCTCAGTGTAGTCCTCCAGGGTGAAAAACTGGTTCTCAGTAGCTGCCTCCTTCAATATGTTCCAGTCTGTGCTCTCAAAACAGTCCTGGAGTGCTGAGACTGCATACTCTGGCCATACCTTACTTGGTTATTACAGATAAATTCACAAAATTGGGCATAAACCTCTACAACACCAGATGGACAGTCAAATGGCTCACTGATAGGACACGTTGTTAGAGTGGGAGAATCCACATCCGGCAAGAGGCCAGTCACCAGTGATGTAACACAGGTTTCAGTGCTGGGCCCCCTCCTGTTTGGGATATACTTCTCAGCTGTCAAGGCAAACGCAGATGGCCTTTAGCTGATCATGTCTGCTGATAACTCCAAGTTGGGGGCAATCACTGACTCCCCAAATGATGTTGATATCCTAGAGAGTGGTCTGACTCAGACTAATAGTTGGTGTCAGAGCCATGGCCTCAAACTAAATGTGAAGAAGTGCATAATAATACCCTTTGGGAAATTAAATACCCCTACAAATTACAGGGTCTATATTAGAAGCACGAAAGCTGAAATGGGCGAACGCTAGAACATCGACAGAAACACCAATCTACGAAAAGAGAGAAGGACAGAAACAACGAAAGTCACAACACTGAACAGATTCCTGGAAGCAACAGTGCAATACAGGTAAATAAAACCAAAGTAAATAAACACAACGTAAAACACTTTTATAAACGTTTTTGCAGGGGGGCAAGCCCCCCTGCACCCCCCACATACCACCTAGTTATATATACCAACTCCAAGACTGCTCTACAGTGGGGAAAAGGATATATTTCCTCATCCCCACAATCACGCTGCTGGCCAGGGAAATCCGTTCGGCGTTGTCTTTTGGCGTTTCCATCCTTCGCTCTTTTCGTAGATCGGCGTTTATGTGTCGATGCTGTCGCGTTCACCCATTTCGTCTTTCATCATTCTGATATAAACCCAAATTACAACATTTATAGCACCCACACAAGAGTGGACCCAGTGTTGATAAATCTGGGTACTCAGATAGTAATCTGAACTTTGACCACAATGTGCTCATGATGGTAAGGAAATCCTTCTGTGTGTCTCAGATTATAAGTAAGGGCATGGTATCCAGATCTAATGATGTAATAGTATCACTGTACTTGGCTCTCATCAGATCAATAATAGTGTACAATGCTTTCTTTGGAATGTAACTCTCCAGGCACCTGCAACAGTTGGAGCCTCCTCAGAGACTTCTCACCAAAGAAAAAATAAAGGGTATAACCAACATGTCATATGTGGACTGGCCCTATCTCTTCATTCAGTTTCCTACCAATTACAGAGGGATGTTGTGCATGACCTGCAAGGCAGTCTCTGACCCAGCCATGATGGAAATGTTGTATATTCGCAAAACTAACTGCATGAGGGTTACCTGCTCCAAAGATCTAAACTTGGTCTCTGACATGAGGAGATCATGCAGGACAGACAGATGTGTCCCAGAGATTGCCCCTCCTCTGGAATAAGCTTCCTATTCACATGAAGCAGAGCCCCTCCCTGACCATCTTCAAGTGCAATCTGGACTAATAAATGAGAAAAAAAAAGTTATGTACTCATCATAACGTTCCATCTGAGTAGTTATACTTCATTTTTCTGCAACCTGTGGGTATTCGGATCCATATCGGATCCGAGCCGGCAAAATATTTTCTAGCATCTGCTCCAAGCTCCGAGCTCCTCCCCCTACCCATAATGCACCACCATCTCCTGCCTTCCCTCAGATTGAGTTTGCTGCAACTATACACATCAGCAACTCAGCCAAAAAAACCCAACATACTTATGGATATGATAAGGTCATGGGGACGGAGGGATGGAAGGTTGCAGAAAAATGAAGTACAACTACTCAGATGGAATATTATGGAGAGTACATAACTTTTTTATCTGAAGTAGTTAATTTTATTTTATCTGCAACCTGTGGGACAGTCCCCAGCTACTTAAATCCTGGGAGGCCCTCATGGAAGGATATTCCTGAGCACCGCAGAGCCAAAGGATGCTCTTCCTGTGGAAATGAGGTCTAATTTATAATGAGAAATGAAGGTATGTGGATTTGCCCACGTTGCTGCTGCCCAAATGTCATCCAAAGAAACCCTAGACCAAAAGGCAGCAGAAGTCACCATGGACATGGTAGAGTGAGCTTTAATTACACTAGGAGGAGATAAACCTTTTGCTTTGTAAACATACGAAATGCAAAGAGTGATCCAGCTAGCTAAGGAAATCTTAGAAGTAGCCTTTCCCAAAAAAGGTTTGGAAAAAGGAAATGAACAATTGGTTGGACTTGCAGAATGTTAAGTAGAAAAAAGCTGCAGGTACTCCACGACAAACGAAGCCAACCAGTTTCTTTAGAAAAACACTGCTTTAATCAAATGAGTAAGCGCTTTCACATCTATACAAGATGCTTCATCAGACTTCAAAAAGCAGAACAAACAACCAGTTTAAAAGCATTACAGGTCACCCATTAGACCAATGATGCATCAGGTGCAATAATTCAATCTATCACCATGGAAACAATTAAACAAATTGAAAATGTTAAAACATTAGAATGTTTAAATGCTTCAGTATATTCGAAGTATTTTTATACTTTAATATATTCAAAAAACTCTCAAAATACTACTATAAAAGCCCTATAAAAACACTAAAACTTGCAGAATGACTTTGTTCTATGAAGATAGAAATTAAGTTGTCTATGAATATCTAACAAGTGAAGTTTATATTCACCCTTGTTTTGGAAATTGGGAAAGAAAACGGGTAGATTAATAGACTGGTTTATGTTTGATTCAGATGCCACTTTGGGTAAGAATGAAGGATTTGTAAGGAGAGATACCCTATCCTTATGGAAGACCAAATAAGGAGGAACGGCAGACAAAGCCCGAAGCTCAGAAACCCTCCTGGCTGATGTAATGGCCACTAGAAAGGCTGTCTTCCAAGACAAAAATTTTAGATCCACTGAAGCAGCAGGTTCAAAGGGGGGAGCCACCAATGCCTGGAGAATGAGGTAAGGTCCCAAGGAGGCACCGAATCTTTGACAGGAGGACGCAAAAGAAAAATGCCTTTAAGAAAAGCCTTACGATGAAAAAGAAAAATGCCTTTAAGAAAAGCCTTACAAAGCTTAGAAGAAGCTAAGGCGATGTTATCTTCCCCAACATGAAAATTAGAAATGGCTGCCAACTGCACTTTCACCGTGGAGAAGCTAGCTCCTTGCTGAAAGATACTAGTCAAAAAATCTAATACCACTGGAACAGGAGCTGTAAAAGGATCCAGGTTCCTGTGAGAGGCCCAAATGGAAAAACGCTTCCATTTACTGCAATAAACTTTCCTAGTGGAAGCTTTAAGAGAGGTCACTAGTATAGATTTTACAGGGGATGAAAGACCGGGAGTCCTGGCAATCAATGGAACTGGAGCAACCAAGCTGTCAGCTTGAGGCTGTCCAGGCTGGGAGGGCAGGCACCCGAAGGATGAGAGATTAGATCTGGGCAGGGATCCAGAATCCACGAAGGAGCTAGAAGATGAGACCAAAGGAAGGGAAACCAAACTTGACACCAAATAATACATCCTGTTGTAAAGGTGCATCTAATAATTTTGCTTTAACATGGTCAGGGAGGGTTTGCTCTTTTAACCAAGCATGTCTACGAATGACTGAGCCAGTAACAGCTGCTCTACAAGAAGCTTCCAGTGAAACAAATCCACATTGTAAAGTATGCTTGCCCACCTGTTCAGCTGCATGCTACAGATCCTGCATTTCCTTGAATTCAGGCTGTTCTGAGTGTGTGCTCATTTTTTGTTTTAACTGAGACATCAGGAATTGTTGATATTTCAACATGTGAAAATGGCAATTTAATGCTCTCATAGCCAGAGTTGCAGAGGTGTATATTTTCTTTCCCCATCTATCTAGGGCTCTGGAATCTCTTTCAGAGGGCACAGGATTTTTAGCCATAAAAGCCTTTGCTCCCTTAGGACCCTGGGATATGGTTTCTGGGTCAGCTACAGGGCTTTTATAAAAGAATTTGTGTGAGTCAGGTACTCTGTAGTATCTGTCTGGTTTGGCTGGAGCAGGAGGTAGAGAGTCTGGATTTAAACTAGACTCCAAGTAGACATCATCCACAATATCTAAAACAGGAGGGATAGCAAGAGGTCTGTGCTGGGGTAATAAAAGGAACTCTCGGAGCCTTTTCTTAGAATCTGAGTAATCCTGGCATTCCCAGTGGAAATGTTCCCTCATGGTATGTAATGTTTCCCCAAAGGAGTAGTCTTCAGGTGAAGATGCTGAGGGAATAGAGTCTTCAGCATCAGAATCCTCATAAGGTGGAAAAGTGTAATCCTGTTCCTCAGAAGAATCTGAGGAGAGAGAAACCTGGTCAGAGGAAGCATAATCCTCCTCTTGTCTTGGTCTTGGAGGGGATGGGAACCCCTGATAAGGGTAATTAAATCTTCAGCCATCTTAAGCATCTGTTTCTTAGGCATGGGGCCTTGACCTGTAGACTGATGAACAGTTTTCTTAGGTTTTAAAGGAGTTTTAAGCTTAGCATATGATTTAATGGTGAGAATAGTCGGTCTGAAGACACCTTCTGGAACAGAAGGTGTTTCTTCTGCACCGGTGTCTAAATCTGCTCCAGTGTCGGTAGATGGCTGTGTCGGTCTGCGGTAGTCAGGGGCTGCGTAGGCATCTCACTGAAAACCGGAGAACCGGTGACAGGCCCAGCTGAGGCCTCTGGGTCTGGCTTATTCCTAGGCTGCCTGTCCTTATCCTTGCGTTTTTTATGAATTGCGGTCGTCGGCTGCTCTGACGTCATGATATAATTGAATTTCCTACTGAAGTAATGCCGTGCGAAGTCAAAACGGCGTTTGATAGTGCGTTTATTAAACCTAGTGCAAAACCGACAACTAGTGATGTCGTGGTCTGGGCCTAGGCAAGGAATACAATAGGAATGGAAGTCTTTATGAGGTATTTGCTTCCCACAAGACATGCAATTGTTAACTTTTTCTGACATCGGACTGAGGCAAGAAAATGTTCCCCAACGGGGTACTTAGCTTTATTGAAGACTTTGGACTGAAATTCAAATCGAAAATCTCAGGTGTCAGCTGACCGGCACTTGCGAACTGCTTCTGCTTCGGGCACCGCGCGGCAAGAAAGACTGAAGAAAATGGCGTCGGATGCCTCTTATATACCTCTGACGCACTGATGCCAGGGAAGAAGCGACAGCAACCGACGCCGGACCAAGACTTTGGAATTCGGGCCGACTGCAGGACCGCCTGGCAGGCTCTATGGTGTCAGGCTCCTTCCATGCCCGCGTGGTGATAAGGTCCACCAAGGGATCAGCTGGCGGGGACACCCAGGAAGTAGATGGGCCCATGCCCAAAGGCCTCCAGGAACACGGACTCATCCGTAGAAGGTTTTGGGGCTGACCAACCTCCCCTCTGGCGGAGAATCTCCATGATGTCTCCGAAGGAGACATCTTCAGGAGGTGACCTGGGGGAACCTTCTCCTTCCTGAGTCTGTGTCCAGAGTGAGGGAGTCAGGGGAGTCCAAATGCCTCCTTTTGCACTTGCGCTTATGGTTGCCCTCGTCAGTGGGACACTCCGAAGAGGTCTCATGAGCCGCAGGGGGTTCCGCAGAGGGAATAACCTGGGGGTCCTCTGACATGGGCTGTCCTTGAGACAGGATGAAGGGAGTCTATGCCAAATGCAGCGGGGTCTGGGTGGAATCCGATGAGATGGGCTGGGGTCTTAATCCTTGGGAGAGAACCCTCTCCACCACTTCGAACGCCAATGGAGAGCGTACCTCCTTGGCACCCAGCAAGGAAGAAGCCCTCTACTTCCTTGGCACCCAGCAAGGAAGAAGCCCTCCCTGGGTCCGAAGCGGGCATTGGAGCCGAAGCAAGGGTAGCCTGAGATCCAAGGGAACGGTTCGGATCCGAACAAGCCGGAGCCAAAGAAGAATCCATTCCCTCAAGTCCGACTCCCTGTCCACGGCTCCGACAGTCACCCGGATCCGAACTAGCCAGATCCGAGGAAATCGAGGTAACAGCCAGAGTTAAGGTTGGAGGAACCGTCGGCGCTGAGCTACCAGCTCCAAACAGCCTCGGATCCAAAAACCCCAAAGCAGTCGCTCGGATCGGGGAAGGAGAGATGGGGCAGAAAAAGGGCATGGAGGTCCCCCCTCCAGAGGGAGAGGGGCCTGGCAAGACTCCCATCTGTATTTGGGCCTGAAGAACTCTCCGCATCATCTTGTCCATGTCTAAGTCTGATAGGCTCCGAGTCGATCGCTAAAAAACAACCAACTCAGATCTGGCTGGTCTGCGCAGTAAGGGTGCAGAAGGCCTCGGATCCGAAGATTCCAGCGGCTCTGGTGGGAAACGGGGTGATCGGAGTCATGGAGAAACAGGCCTCAAAATCTTAGGAGGGCTAAGGAAAGGCTCCCTGTCCGGGGATCTCTTGCAAGGCCTATCCCTACTTTCTTTATCCTCCCTGTGCCTTTCTCTGTCCTTGTGTCTGTCTTTTTCTTTTTGATTGTCCGCCCCAGCACCAGGGAGTTTGAGTCCCTGTCTGGGTGGGAAATTTGGTGGGAGTACCGGAGACCGAGGCCAAAGCAGAATCCAGCATAGAAGCAGGGAGAAGACCCTTGGCAACCAATTTGGCCTTTCGATCCCTGAGAGCTCTTGGGTTACAACCCACACAGATAGCACACTGGGTGGATAAATGGGGCACTCCCAAACAAATTACGCACAGAGTGTGACCATCAGCCGGTGAAAGCTTGTGGCCACACTCTGTACATTTTTTGAAGACTGATTTAGGCTGATCAGCCATAGTCCAAAACCAAACGCCACTCCCTACAGAAAGAATACAACACACACACACGCTGAGGGAAAATGGGCCTAGCAGCAACTGACAAGACAAAAAAATTTTTTTTTTTTGAACAGACGAACAAATCGTTATATTAATGGGGGAGGTAGGATACATTAATGATCACAGGCACACTAAATAGGAAGAACAATCCCAAATTACTTCTCCCTGAGGTAAAAGCAAAGAGACTACAATGCTCACTGTGGCACGGCAAACGAGATCTGAGGGAAGGCAGGAGATGGTGGTGCATTATGGGTAGGGGGAGGAGCTCAGAGCAGATGCTAGAAAATATTTTGCCGGCTCGGATCCTATATGGATCCAAATACCCATAGGTTGCAGATAAAATGAAGTTAACTTCAGATTCACTAATTCACTCCTGGGGCAGCGCCCATGTCCTTTATGGACAGAGGCAGTCAAAAAATCATCAAAACCGTACTTGGTGACCCTTATATTCCCCCTAGGAAGAGAAAATTGGGTAAAATCAAACTGGCTAGCCTTACCCTTTTAAAGAAAACAGGAAGTTACTGAATATTAGCCTAGTAACCTCCTATGACTCTATAACTTTCAACTGTCCAGATTTTTGCCTCATTTTCTGGGAAATTGATGAGGACTGAAATCACTAATTAATGACAGACATTTTAGTTTCAGACTTCATATCTTAGAAAATGCATGCCAATAGAAAAAAAATGCTATTCTAGCAAGTTTTTAAGTGTATAAGAGCAAAGTTATAAAATCTGTCCCTATTTTTGGGCCTTTGCCCTACCATTTGTCATTATTTCTTGAGCTAAGAGGTTGAGAGGTATGCCCTGCAGGAAAATCCTGTCAAAAGTAGAAATTTTATTATTTTTATTTATTTTGTTTAAGAAAAAAAGCTCACATAAACATTTAAACATAAATTCTTCTTAAAATGTAATGACAATGCCAAAAACATTCGGAAAACACAAGTTTTCTTCAAAAAATAATTTTAGTGAAAGTTTTTTCCCCAAAAGGGACTTATTTGTCCAGCCCTGAAAAATTGACAGTTCCATGGGGCCTACAGATGAACAGTACTTAAGTTAGTCTGATGTTTTCTGCCAATTAACTGTCTTTATACTACAGTTTCCCTTGAGCTCTTGACACTTAGAGCATGTGGAAGTTGCTCTTAAGCTTTGAAAGCTGTCTGGGCAAACAGTTTAGGCTACTGCAACAGTGATTTAAATGTTGAGCATCTTGAGGATTAATAGTGTGTGTGTGTGTGTGTGTGTGTGTGTGTGCATGTGTGTACACGCATGTGTGTGTACACACACACACACACACACACACACACACACACACACACACACACACACACACACACACACACACACACACACACACGGAAACAGTTTATAAACTTCACGTCATTTATCTGTGTGATCCAAAGGTTCACTACAAACGTCTTCAGATTTAACAGCATTTAAATTATAAATTGGCAGTAAAGTCAAGAGGCAGGATTCAATAGGTTTGCATCTACTCTACTATAAGGCTGATTTGTGTAAGGCATTACAGTGGAGTAACATAGAACCAGTTTGATGTAAGGATAATGAAACCCTCACAAGTTTGTCTATGTTACTCTAACACTTGCAGTAATAGGATAAACATGGGTAAAGAAGGTTTCAAATATAAAATTATATATAAAACTATCTCTATTGCTCCAAACAAGTGAAAAAGTCTCATACATTGATAACAATTTTAATATATGTATAATCAGCTGAAAAGCTCTGTCCAGACTTCCTCTTTGTAAAAAAAATATATACTACAGTTAACATTTATTTGGTATGGATGACTCAATGTTGAAATTAATTATTTATTTCAGTACATCTTGTTTTACTCTCAATACAGCTGAATACTGCATTAGGTTAAGTAGCTTCTTATGGTCACACAGGAAAAACAAGGATTTTGGGGGTTCTAAAGCTGTTTTTTCCTTTTTAATAATAAAAGCACTGATCCGGATTAATCTTTACACAATATACTTTAAAGGATGAGAACTGAGCTGTTTGTTTGACCAAAGAGGGCCTGAGAAATATCTTGCTTATTTAATCTCCTTCCTGTTACAGCTTGCTTAACTTGCAAGTCATACAAATGTACATTTATTTGGAATTTAATTTTTCATGGAAGGTTATAGGTTCACTTTATGAGGGAGGCCTATATCTAAGGAATTTACTTCTCTGCTCTTGACTGCTTGTTTTACTAATGTATCCATTAAATGATTAAGGAAAAAAATAACAGTTCCTATGTTTTTAATATCCTGCTTCTCAATGTAGTTTTATGTACCAGGACCTTCTGGAAAGATTAATTTCATTTATATTCAGACTCAAAAAGAAAAAAAACAGGTCCTTAAATAACATACTTCAAGGCTTTGGAGCTTACAAGTTTAATGTACATGGAAAAGATAAAAACGCATTTAGGGAAAGGAACTGTGGATGGACTCCAATCTTCCACGTCCACAAAGCTAGAACATGCACCATGCAATTTACTTACCTACAATCAAATAAGTAAGCTATCTACACAGCCTAACAAAGACCAGAAAAAAATGCTAGGACCATCAAGGTTGACAATTCACTTTGAAGAACTCAGAAGACACTGCCCCTATTTTATCTCCAATACCGATTTCAGTTGTCGCTGTGCTTATAAGATATATAAATGCAGTCCACATTACAGTAATGAAGGGTGAATGAATAATCAATATTTAGTGGACCTGAGTTTGGATCCAGCCCGACCATACACCAGTACATAGACACTCAATATAGATCACTCTGTACATTAACTCTGTTAATGAAAAAATATCGCTGCATAAGAATTAAAAAAAAAAAAAGGCTGATGAAATATAATTAAGGTTTTGCACCAGGTGCCAATAAAAGGACGGAGGCAGGCATTACTGTGAAAGGAAGAAGTTGCCTTATTTCTTCCACATTTTTTCCTTTAAAGTGTTATCCTAAAAATACTAGCTATCTCTATGCAGGTGGTTTCCAAATAGTGCTCATATGACAAAAAAAGGTCAGTTAATGCAGAAAGCTAAAGGATGTGTACAGAGTAATATGTCTTTTGTTTGTTTTAATTTAACACATTGTGTGTACTTATACTTGTGTTATGAAAGAATGCAAAATAATCCACAGGGGAAATAGTTGGTTGCTGAGTAAGAACAGAGAAGCGTGGAACCTGGGAGTATCTGGGTCAATGAAGAAATAAGGGAAAAAAAAGAGTTATGTACTTATCATAACTTGGCATCTGTGTTATCCTATGTCTTCTTCCATCACCACAGGGTCTTGGATCCGAGTCGTCAATATACAATGCATGGATCCAAGGCTCTGGGTCCTCCATTTCCCATAATGTCTTGCTGCTCTCTAATCCCCAGATCGAGTTTGCTACCATACTCCTGAGCTATTCCTACCAAGGGAGAAAGAAACCGAACTCCAGCTTCATCCACTAGTAAACCAGGAGGGGGATGGCGGTTAGGAAATGTGATGAATGAAGAGATAGGATAACACAGATGCCAAGTTATGGCAAGTACAGATGTTATCCATGTCTTCACTCATCACCAATGGTCAGAGTCCAAAGCTATCACACATCCTGGGAGGCCTCAGGGAAGGATATGCCAGAGCACTGTACGCCAAAAGAAGCTCTACCCCTAGAAATTAAATCCAATTTGTAATGGGATATGAAGGTGTGAGGATTAGACCAAGTGGCAGCAGCACAGATATCAATAGAAAGCCTTACTACAAAAGCTGAAGAAGTGAGCCACAGATCTGGTAGAATGGGCTCTAACATGACCTGGAATCTCCAGGTGGTTCAGATTATAGACCACAGAGACGCAGCTAGAAATCCATTTGGAAATAGTGACCTTAGAGACTGGAAGGCCAGGAAAAGCTGCTCTGACTTACAAAAAATCCATATTCCTATGCAAGCAGAACCAAAGCTGTGGATACACTCCCCTCTGCTGGAGTAGTTGGGAAAAACAGCGGAATGCATTGATTAAGGGTTGACATGGAAGCAACCTTAGATAAGAAGGAGGGATTCGTTCACAGACATACCCTGTCCTTGTGAAAGGTAATATAAGGAGGAGAAATGGAAACAGCTCGCAATTCTGAAACCCTCCCAACTGAAGTGATAGCAACCAGAAAGGCCATCTTCCAAGACAGAAACCTGAGATCACAGGAACTTGCAGGCTCGAAAAGGCTCCTAGTCAGAGAGTGCAGAACCAACGTGAGGTCCCAAGGAGACAAATGGTCCTTATTTGGAGGACAAAAAATGAAGACCCCTTTCATAAATGCCTTACAAAGCCTAGATGAAAAGGTGGGTTAGGAGCTCTCTTGAAAATTAGAAATCACCCCCCACCAAAGCTTAATAATAGAAAAATTTGCTCCCTCTTGGAAAAGGGAGGACAAGAACAAAAGTATCTCTGGGACTGAGGCAGAAAAAAGATCAAGCTTCCTGCTCCTGGCCCAGATGGAAAACCTTTTCCATTTACTGCTGTATACTTTCCTGGCAGAGGGTTTTTGGGAGGCCAAAATGATGCATTTAATGGGGAATGCCTGCCTGGACTGTTTAATTATCACTGGAACTGGAGAAATCAAGTGGTTAGGTGGAGGATCCGAAGGTTTGGAAGAGGGAGCCCAGACGGGTTGGAAATCAGATCCTGACAGGGATCTAGTATCCATGGCAGATACTTCAGATGAGAACCGATGAAAGGGAACCATGGTTGATGAGGCCAGAAAGGGCAATGAGGATTAGAGATATCCTCAGGCATTGAGCTTTTTGCAGGACCTTGGGTATTAAAGGGACAGGAGGGTAAGCATAGAAGAGACCCGGAGGCCAATCATGGACTAGATCATCCCTTGGACACTTGGAATGCTGCATTTGTGGTTGATCAGGGAGGCAAAAAGGTCACAGCATAGCTGACCCTAATAATTAAAAATCTGGTTCGCCACTGCAGGATTGAGAGACCACTCATGAGGACTCGAGACAGATCAGCTGAGCCTGTCGGCCAACACAGTGGAATACCTAGGTATGTGCATTGCAATAAGGAAGCGGCTAGAGAACATAGCCCATTCCCACACTCTCATGGCGTCTATGCACAATGGATAAGAGTGCATTCCTCCTTGCTTGTTGACATACCAGACGACTGGCATGTTGTCTGTCTGGATTAAAATCATCCCTCAATGGAAGCACTTCTGGAAGGCTTGCAATGATAGAAGAACTGCCCTCATCTCTAGAATGTTTATATGCAACTTGGTCTCTGTTGGGGACCACGTGCCTTGGACTGCCTTCTTCCAAAAGTGCCCTCCAACCCCAGGAGGGAGGCATCTGGTGTCACATTGGTCATGGGCGGAGGAAGAGAAAAGGGCCTGCCTAAAGTGAGATCCTGTGACTGAAGCCACCACTGGAGGTGACATCTGTACACAGGTATCAGTTTTATGGTCATAGACAGAGGATGAAGAAGAGCCAATCACTGGACCGCTATGGTCCACTGCAACACCCACATATGGTACCTGGCCAGAGGGACAAGTAGAAGGGCCGAGGCCATGGAACTGAGAGCCTGAATACTAAAAGAACTGGGAGGCGAGGCAGGTCCAAAATCTGAGTGACCTGTTCCCGAATCAACTGAATACTGCACAGAGGCAAAGTTGCAATCTCCAACACTGAGTCCAATTGAACTCCTATGAACTCCAACCATTGAGACTGGGTGAGATTGGATTTTGCCAGGTTAACGGTTACACCCCACTGGCAGAAGAGGGAAAGAAGATACTGAGGGGGGGGGGCATGGTGAGACCAAAGGAAAGGGCTCTTGAACTGATAATGATTGGCCATTAGCTGGAAGTGAAGATGTCTCCTGGAAAGCCTATCTTGATGTGACAGTAGGTGTCCTGGAGAACTAAGAAACACATCCAATCATCCCTGCGTAATAGGGGCACAATGGCCTGAGCAGTGACAATCCAGAACTTTGACTTCTTGACTGAAAGACTGAACTCACTGAGATCCAAAATAGGAAGTAGATCTCCAGTTTGCTTTTTCTGGCACTAAAAAGAAGGGACAGTAAGTACCGGATCCTCTTTGTCCTGCTGGGACCTCTTGGACGTCTCTTTTTAGAAGAAGCGGTTGAACTTCTTTGAGGGCCAACTCCATCTGACTGGGAGGAAAGTTGGGGAGATAATTTCTCACTGGGTGGGGCTCCAAAAAGGGAATGAAATAGCCCCTAGACACAATATTTAACACCCACTGATTGGAAGTAATTTTTGTTCAGGCTAGTGGGTGTAGGGAAATTCGACCCCTGACTGCCTCCAGAGCAGAGCAGCCAGGCAATGCTTCAGGAGCGCTGAAAGGGCTGCTCAGAGAAAGGTTCCCCTGGAACCCTGATTTTGCAGACCCCCCCCCCCCGCCACGAGGGTCTCATCGTCTATTGAAACCTTTCCCCCTACCTCTGGAACAGGAGGTGTCTGGAGCATCCTGAAAGGGAGACTGCGCCTTATGGACCCACATCTTTCTGGTTCCTCACTGGGTCTTCAAGAAGGACATCTGGGGGGCCAAAAGCTTGATTCCTACTGCAGACAGTCTTCCCTTCCTGCTCACTGTGAGTCAAAGTGTCCTTCATGGAGGGTCCAAAGAGAGTGGAACCATCAAAGGGAGTATTAGTAAACAACACCATAAAGGATTCCACGAACACGTACAAGTGTAGCCAGGATGACGCCACAAGGTAATGCCTTTGTCAGCAGCTCGAGAGGTAGCCTCCACAGCGTTGGAGATTAGATTCATCAAGGAATTCACCAGAGAGGTCAAAGTGGCAAGCTTGGGAAACACCTGCTTGAGGTTCTCCACCGGCAATAACTCTGCAAGCGAGATGGAGAGCTCTTGAACCAAATCACTTTGGCGGCAGATAAAATGTGTCAAATAGTTAGCCGCCCTCAGTTCAAAGTTAGCTGAGGTGTACACCCACTTCTCAAAATGGTCTATCGCTTGGGAATCCCTGTTCAGGGTATGGACTGTGGACCTCTGCTCTGCTAGCTCCTTCTTTGTGGCGATGGCAACCATGATGGCATCAACTGGTACATTCTTGTTCCAGAATAAATGGTCTGCAGGTGGAGTAAGGAATTTGCTGGCCCTCTTTGGAACAGGCTCCACCATGTCTGGTTCCTTCCAGGCCCTGCTGGCAATCAGATCCACTATCTCATCAGTAGTGGGGGACACTCAGGAGGTAGATGGGCCTGTCCCGAAGGCCTTCAGAAATACAGACTCCTCTGAAGATGGGGATTGGGGAGACCATCCACCCTTTTGTTTTAGGAGCTCAAGAATGCCTCCAAAGGAGACACTGGGTGGAGGTCTGGGGAACCCATCTCCTTCCCCAAGGGGAGTCCAAATGCCTCCTCTTTCACTTTCTATTATGATGAACCTCCTCTGTTGGGGGCTCTGGGAAGGACTCTCTACCACCTGGACTTCCAAGGGGCTGGAAGTGGGCCAGTCCCCCAAGTCTGAGGACAAAGTCCCTGGAGGGGAGGAGCGCATCCGGAAACTGCCCCGGAACCCCTAATCATACCGGTCCAGAGCTATCAAAAACTGAAGTGCCGAGAAGATGGGATCGGTCAGAAAGGATGGCACCAGACCCCCCCCCCAGGAATCTGGCACTGACCGCTTCTGCACAGGGCTCACTCCACTCTGCTTGTGGAGGAACTGAATAAGCCAGGGACCCCGGCGAGAATGAGAAAGGAGGAATACTCGGCCTTGTCGAAATCTGGCCACAAACTTCTTGGTCCCTGGAATCCAAACTCAAACTGCTTGGATGTGGAGAATGACAAGCTGGTGGGGAAGAGGCTCCCCTGGCCGAATGGGCAGGAGAAACCATCTGGGTCTTGAGAAAACTCATCATCATCCTGTCCATGTCTGAGGGCAGAATGCTCCTAGAGGACCTAGAGGAGGAAGAGGCATGAGTGGACTTAGAAGGAGACCTCCCTGACCTACTGCCAGGGTCTGGGGAATGAATCCGATGTCTTGAAGCTGACAGTGGTCTCTGCTTACAGGTGGAAGGGACTGCAGGCTCCTCCAAGATAATGATTGGATCTGACAATCCTGTCAGATCTGAAGACGTATTTGGCTCAGCGGTCAGATCCGAGAGCCTCTAATCCAGAGAGGACCTGGATCCGACAGAAAGCTCCGCAACTCTCAGCTCCAAAGACCTTGGCTTCCAGGCAAGACTGGGCTGGGATCGGATCCAGGGACTTCGGATCCGACAGCCACAGTTTCTTGGTGGGAACTGGCACAGAAGAAGGGGTCTTCCTCTTCTGGTCAAAAGGGGAAGCCTTCGAGGGGGAAACAAAAGGACCCATTTGCACCAGACCCTCAAGGAGCAACTTGTTGAGGCGCTCCGCTAAAGCCCTGGGGTTAAATTCGGCACAAAGGTCGCACTCAATCTCCAGGTGCGGAGTGCCCAAGCAATAAACATACTACTCATGCGTATTAGAATAAGGCATTTTCCAACTGCACAAGGAGCACTTCTTAAATGATACACTCACTAAAACTCTCACCAAACGCAATGAAAACTATATACAAATCCCTAACGGCTAACAGAAGAAAAATGATGCCAAAGGTTACACACAAACACACACACAACTAGACTAACTAACTAATGGGAGGGGAGGATCTACTCTATAAAAATAGCAAACTAGACTAATTTACACTAAAGCATTACAAAACAACAAAAAATTACAAAAAAGATTGAAAAGTCTTTACTTAACTAGCCAGAGGAACGCGTCTGCACTAGGAGCATGGCAAACAAGATCTGGGGATTAGACAGCAGCAGGGCATTATGGGAGATGGGGAGCCAGAACTTTGGGTCTGTCTGTTGTATACTGCGCTCTCAGATCCGATGTCGGATCCAAAACCCTGTGGTGATGAATGAAGACATGGATAACATCAGATCCAGTGATGAAAGGGATGTGGGTTTTATTTCAGTAATTATAATAACCTGTCATATGTATAGGTTCATAGGCTCATAGGTAGGTACTAGGCTATCGGCTCTGAGGCCTATACAAGCCCAGCCGAAAAGGTACCCTGGCTTTTGCCACCAAAGAAAATTATTTTCCTGTGCCACTGTCAAGCAGAGCCACAGAGGTGATCCCCGGGGTGAATTTCCTATTTCCCATCCAATCATCAAGATTTTTCTTGAAGAGTGCTAATGAGGAGCTTTGTTTGATATAGATAGGTAGTTTATTCCGGTGTATGGGAAGTCTCTGGGACAGGAATCTATCCCTCCGGCATGTTCTATTTATTGTGGTGACAAGGTTTAGGTTCCTAGAGCATGTAGCTCGGAGGGATTAGGATTTCTTTAAGTGAAGCATGTCCAACAGCTCTGGGTGTGACATAGCTTTGTATGTTAGGCAGTGACCACCTCTGAGTAGGCGATATGCGACGGAGTAAAGCTGGAGTTTTCTGAGACGGTCTGCGTAAGGCATCTGTTTGAGGCCGGTAATCCTCTTTGTGAGGTATTTCTGCGGTCTTTCCAGTTGTTGTAGCTGTCTTGTGAGGTACATACCAAAAGGGGCGTTGTACTCTACAATGTGTGTTTATTTTATATATATGCAGACACATACATACATGCACACACAATTTATACAATGAAAAGTCATTATTAAAAACATACGAATAGAGATGAACATCATTCATTGTTCATTATTAAAAATATGAATACTGACTAGTTATTCACAAATATATGCCTGCTGTAAATTGAACATTACCAGTGGGGAAAATGTCTGGCTGCAAAACAAATATATTACTGCAACTGTAGCTATAGAAACATTGCAGCTGCACTTTTTTAGTGCTGCTATTCTTAGAAATGGAACTCAACCAGCTACAAATTAAAGAAAAAAAGAAGTTATGCACTCACCACAACGTTCCATCTGTGTTGTCCATTTTCATTATTCCTCAACGAATGGGTTCAGACCCGACTCGGCCATCTTTTAAAGATTCTAGGATCAGACTCTAGAGCTCCTCCTTTATCCATAATGCCCCTGACTACTGCAATACCTCAGACTGAGTTTGCTGCTATTTTATGTAATACTATTAAAAAAATACAATAACAAAGCTATGACAGAAAAGTGAAAGCTGAAGGATCAGCAGCTCAAACAGGAATTCCTATCAGCAATTCCATCAAGTTGATCCCAAAGACATGGACGGGGAAGGAGGAAAGGAAGTTTAGGCAGGGCTCTGAACTGAAAATGACTGGCTCCCAGCCAGAAGCATAGATACCTTAGAGAGCACTTGATCATTTTGATATGATAGGGCACATCTTGAAGATCAATTGAGCACATCCTGTCATATTTCTGAGGGAAAAGAAGAATGGACTGAATCGTGACCATCAGGAATTTGGAATTCTTTACAAACTGATTTAGATAACTGAGATCCAATATAGGTCTCAAGCACCCTGTTTTCTTTGGCAGTAAAAAGAACCTTGAATGAATTTCAGATCCTCTTTGGTCTTGCGGAACATCTTGGATGTTTTTTTTGTTTGGCAACTTTTGAATTTCTAGAGCTGTGAGCTCCCTCTGATTTGGTGGGGGGGGGGGGTTGGGAAAAGGGAATAAAGTATCCTCTGGATATGATCCTTTACATCTAAGAATCTTTTGTGATGGCTATCCAGGCATTTAGGTGCAAGCGCCCCCTGACTGCCTCCAGAGAGGGACAGCCAGGTAACTTTTCAGGAGCACTGAAAGGATCTGACCTAAAAGGATTCTCAAGATACTTGGTTCTGTGGACCTCCTCTGCCACGTGGGTGACATCTATCATTGTAGCTACCCCCTATGGCCTCTGGGGGGGAAATCTACACACGATTCTTGAAAAGGACCTTGAGACTTCTGGAACCGCATCTTCTTCCCACCATGTTGAATTCTACAGAAAGGTCTCTGTGGGTTAGAGAAATACATTTTGATGGCAGACAAGGTCTTTCCATCCTGTTCACTATGGGAAAGAGTCTCTTTCACGGTGGGCCCAAACAAGGAAGATCCTTCAAAAGGAGCACTGATGAATGACTCCTTGAAAGATTCTACAAAACTGCACAATCGCATCCAGGCAAGTCTCCTTATGGTTATGCCTGAACCAGCCACCACTGAGGTACCTTCAGCCGTATGTGAGATTAATCTCATGGACACGTTTGTAATTGATTGTAGGGTCGCCAGTAGTGAGAAAAATGACTTATTTTCCTCTGTGGACATGGACCCTGGGGCAGAATTAGAGAGTTCCTTTATCAAGTCCCTCTCTAATCTGGTAAAATGTGCCAAGTAGTTCAGTGAATGCAGAGCAAATGTTGCTGATATGTACACTCGCTTCCCAAACTTGCCCAAAGCCCTGCACACTCTGTTAGGGGAGTGGACAGAGGAGTTTTGTTCATTTGTTCAGCCAGCTCCTTTTTGATGGCTGCTGCAACAACTATGGCATCTACAGGAATCCCTTTAATCTAGTACTGTCTGTCAGCAGGAGCACCCAAAATTTTGTCAGGGCATTTGGGGATTGGTTCCATGAAGTCTGGTTCCTTCCATGCCTTGCAGGAAACAAGGTCTATAATCTCATCCGTGGGGGGGGGGGGCTAGGGGGGGGGGTAACATAACATGGTCCAGACTCAAAGGCTTCCAAGAAACCTGACTCTTCCTGGGGTCTGGGAAGACCAACCACCTTTCAGGTTAAGGATCTCTAGGATGTCTCAGAACAAAATGTCCTCAGGTGGAGATCTGAGGAACCCTTCGCCTTCATCAAAATCGGTGTCTTCAGTGAGAGATTCCTACAGCGAATCTAAGTGCCTCCTTTTGCACATCCTCTTCCAAAGGACCTCCTTAGTGGGATACTCTAGTGAGGTATCGGAAGAGATGGGAACTAGGTGGAAGCTCTTTTGGGCTGGCTGCCGCTGAGGGGTAGAATGAGCAGACTAAGACATAGGATCCAAAAGGGAAACAAGGGATATATCCAATGGAGGAAGAGTCGAGACTACTCTCAGGTAACAGAAAAATCCTCTCCACCACTTTGAAGGCAGAAGGACTCGGAGAGACCAAAGGCAATCTGCTCTCAAAGTAAACAATCCCAGGCCCTCTGTGAGCCTCTGCTCCAAAGGAGGAGTTGGAGCTGAGTTGTGAAGCACCAAAGCCCTTTGGAACAGATGCCGATGCTTCAGCTCAGAGAAAGATCAGGCTCCAGGGGTGGGTAGGACCTGGACAGATCAGGGACACTGCTAGAGTGGAAGAAATAAGAATCTTCAGGTCCGACGACTTGACCCTCTGGAATCACAGATCCGAAGGCTTCAAAATGGAAGGCTGGATCAGAGAAGGAGTAACAGCAGGATGAAATGATTGTTTTAGGCTCTTGGATCCGATGGAAGACAGAGCTGGCAAGATCTCCATCTGAATCTGTGTCCTGAGGAACCTTCTCATCATCCTATTCACCTCTGCATCAGACAGAAGGATGACCTAATGGATGACAAAATGGAAAGTGGCTTCAATAATTTTTGGGAGGTTTTGTGTAAAAATGGGTATCTTAACCTCAGGGATACCAGCTCTGGAGAAAACCTAGGAGCATGTGGCTGAGAAGTGGCAAATGCCATTGGTGTTGGATCTGAAGACTTCAGATCAAAGGTATTAGAAACTTTTTTTAGGTGGCTCTAAAGGAGGTGTGGAGTAAAGAGACTGGACAGGAGAGTGCTTACAGAGCTCCGTGGGGTCCTTCGATTTTTGAGAAGGGGTTTGAGCCCCTGAAGAAGAAGAACCTGCAGAAGTAACTGAGGGTGGAAGGAGACCTTTTAAAATCAATTTGTTCCTCCTATCACTTAGAGCTTTGACATTAAAGACTGCACATATACATCAAGAAGTGCCCAGATGTGCTGGGTACTAAAGAGCAGTTAAAAGTCTATTAAATAAGAGAATAAGAAAAAATAAGATTAACTATTTTGATTAAATACTCACTAAAGAAACACAGCTCAAAAGATCATGATCCCGTCCAAACCTGAAGAGTGGCAAATGAGATATGAGGTATTGTGGTAGTCAGAGGCATTATGGTTAAGGGAGGAGCTCAAGGGTCAGATCACAGAATCTATAGAAGATGGCTAAGTTGGATCTGAGGGTCAAATCGGAACCCATTCGTTGAGGAGCAAATGAAAATGGCAACATCAGATCATCCACTCTTTCAAACACACAAAGTAATGCTGTAAAGCAAAATAAATATAAATAAAAAAAAACTATTAAAATCACCCAAAATACATTAGGAATGTGACTCCCATTAAAATTGTGACAAGTACACTCAATCTGAGGTACAGTGCAAATGTCTGCACATACACAGATACATGCATGCGTACTGAATTTATAAACCATCATCAGATGCTAAAGCTGATGAGAAGAAATGTAACGCAAATGAACTTCCATAATGCAATGACATTATTTTAAAAAGCTAAGAATTTTCTTCTCAAACAATGTCATTACATAATAGTAATACATAATGTTTGTGTGGGTAATAAAGCTTTATTAGTATTTTCCTTTGCTTAGGCACTCAGGTTTCACCCTCATGACTAAAATACTTCCGATGTGGGTAAATCCTGCAGTTTCCATACCTGAACACTGCAAAATACTTACACACGTGCTTATATATAAAACCAAACATATTAATTATCCTCATTGTTTTGCTCCAGATAAAACACATCTAATACACTGTATAGATAAAAGATCTATTGTTTGAAGATGTTATCAACAGTTTATCTGCAGAATGTACCCAATCAGCTGTATTAAAAACAGCCCTAAATCAGCCATGGTTATATTACTCAATAAAAACTGCACATATAAAATAATCCCCTGAACCCCTAAAATATAATCAGTTTAACTGAACAAAATAAAAGAAAATGTTAAACATGGAATTAATTTCACATTCATTGCAGTGTTATTAATGTAATTTTACACACTGCATACACAAAATCCAAGCATACAGTTCCAAAAAATACTGCCCATCTATATCAACCCCACAAAAACAAATGTGGTAAAATAAAATATAAAATAAAACATTAAATGCATCCAGCCAATCAGAAATCACTGACAGCAAAAATGGATCCAAGTCAATATTTAGTAACTAAAACTAAATCAAGCAAAAAAGAACTAAAGTACAAATGTAATAATTCCCAAAACAATCCTCATTAAGCTGATAAAACACACACAATTATCAAGCAATCACTTAAAAATGCCCAGCGTCAGCTATCCAGATCTCGTTTGTGATAGCGCACACTAGACATAAGTAGAGTAACCAGTTACCTAAAAACTGGTTGTCCAATACAGCTAAACAAGGAAATAGTCATAAAATACCTGGCATGTGAAGTAATAAAAGATACTCAGCCAGTGAAAACAAAAAGAAATCCTCTCAATCCTCTAGGAAGGGGGAAGGTGGGAGGGACGCAAGAAGGAAGGCGAGATGAAGACAACTAACATGGAATGTTATGGTAGGTACATAACTTCTTTATGTTGTTGTCCATCTCACCTTCATTCTTGCTGTTTGGGACAGCGTCCCTAGCACCTAAAATCCCAGGTGGCTCATTGGAACAGACTCTTCAGAACAGTAGAACCACATGAAGCTCTGCTTTGGGAGACCATATCCACCTTGCAATGAGAGATAAAAGTATAAGGGTTTGTCCAAGTGGCAGCTGCACAGATTGAGTCAATGGGCAGCCTAGACTGAAAGGCTACAGAGGTGGCTAATGCTCTAGTAGAATGACCTTTTGGTTTAGCTGGTAGCTCTTTATTTCATAACTGATCAATAAAGGCAACAGTATCAGATAACCATCTGGATAAGGTCACCTTAGAAACTGGAAGACCTTGTTTATTGAAAGCATAAGAAAGAAATAACTGGTCTGACTTTCTTAGTTCCTTACTTCTATGGAGGAAAAAACGCAATTGTCTGTGCACATCCAGTTGATGGAGCTTGCATTCTGCCTTGTTGCTGTGATTGGGAAAGAAAACTGGGAGATCTATGGCTTGATTTAAATTGTTCTCTGAGCAGACTTAGATGGATTGGTCCTCAGAGAAACTTTGTCCTTGTGAAACACCAGGTAAGGAGGACGAACACATAGTGCTTGAAGTTCTCAAGGCACGTCTAGCTGAAGTGATAGAAACCAGAAAAAGTGTTTTCCAAGAAAGAAATTTTAAGGAACATGATGCTGCCAGTTCAAAGGGAGGCAAAATTAAGGAAGCTAAAACTAAATTGAGATCCCAAGGAGGAGGAAGATCTCTAACTGGGGGTCTAAGAAGAGACGTTCCTCTCATAAAGGCATTGCAGAGCTTATGAGACATGCTAGAATTAAACATACCCATATGAAAATTAGAAATGGCAGCTAGCTGTACTCTAATGGTAGCAGAAGCCGCACCAGACTGAAAAAGTTGTGCAAGAAATTCAAGAATTTCATGGACTGGGGCTAAGAAAGGATCCAAATTTCTAGATTCTGCCCAGTAAGAAAACCGTTTCCATTTACTAGCATACGTTTTCCTCGTAGTAGACTTATGTGAGGAAACAATAATATCATGGACTGCTGGGGAAATACTGGGAAGCCTGGCTAAGGTTGGAAGTGGAGTAACCAAGCTGTGAGCTGGAGGGTTTGAAGGGATTGGTGCAACCCACCTGATTAATGAATCAGAAGATCTGGAACTGGGTCCAAAATCCAGGGTTGATCCAGAAAGTAGAGGAGTAGGAACGGGAACCATATCTGTCGAGGCCAATAAGGGGCAATGAGGATCATTTTGCAACCCAACGATTTTGCTTTCTGTATGAGTCTTGGTATTAGGGGAAAAGGGGGAAAGCATAACGGAGTCACTGAGGCCAATCGTGGACTAGAGCATCTCTGTGTATATGATCTGGAAGAGGAAGTAGGGAGAAGTAGCTGTTGCATTTGCTGTTGAGAGGAGTGGCAAATAGAGCGCTGCAAGGATGTCCCCATTTGCGGAAGATAAGATCTGCAACTTCCGGATTCAGAGACTACTCATGAGGCATGACTATAGCACTGCTGAGCCTGTCCGCAATGACGTTGGATTTCCCAGGGATGTGTGTTGCTATCAGAAAACGTTGGGAGGAAATTGCCCATTGCCACAGTCTGAGTGCTTCTCGACACAAGGGGTAAGACCTGGTCCCGCCCTGTTTGTTGATGTACCACACCACTGACATGTTGTCAGTTTGGATTGCAACGGTTCTGGAAGGAAGAGAGTCTTGAAGGGCTTGCAATGCTAGCAGCACTGCTCTCATTTCTAGGACATTGATATGCAGATGGTACTCGCAGGGTGCCAAGTGCCTTGGACTGTCCTACCTAGATAATGCCCCCCCCCACCCTATCAGGGAGGCGTCCATGGTCACTGTGGCTACCGGAGGGGGTTGTATGAAAGGTCTGCCCAGAATCACTAGTGGGGAGACCATCCACCAAGAAAGGTGCCTTTTGCATGTTTCTGTGATCAGGATCATGTGAGACAATGGTAGCTCCTGTGAAAACCCACTGCATGAAAAGAGGCCACTGAAGGATTCTCATGTGGAAACGCGCTAATGGGACAAGAACAATGGCAGCTGCCATGGAGCCTAGAGCTTGGAGGACATATCTGACATGAATCCTTTTGCTCTGCATTAGAATTAACACTTGTTGACGAATAGTGGAAACTCTTTCCTGTGGTAATCTTGCAAACATTTCTTTTGTGTTTAATTCTGCTCCTATGTATGTGACAGACTGACAGGGCAACAAGGCAGATTTTTTCAAAATTTACTGTAATGCCTACTTGAGTGAATAATGTGAATGTATAATACCGTACCTCTAAGAGTTGACGCCTGGTGGTAGCAGTCAGGAGCCAGTCATCTAGATAGGGAAACATGGAATCCTTGATGCCTCAGGTGAGCCATGACTACTGCCATACACTTGGTGAACACCCTCGGGGCTGAGGTGAGACCAAAGGGCAGAGCTCTGAACTAGTAATGACTGGCCCCTAGCCGGAAGCGAAGAAATCTCCTCGAGCGTCTGTCCATCTTGATATGGTAGTAACCGTCCTGAAGATCTATCAAGCACATCCAATTGTCGTGACCCAGGAAAGGGAAAATGGACTGCAGTGTCACCATCCGGAACTTTTTTTGTACAGATTTGTTCAATCTGTTGAGATCCAGTATTGGTCTCCAGTCCCCTGTCTTTTTTGGTACTGTACTAAAAAGAATCTTGAGTAAGTTCCGGATCCTAGTTGGTCTGTGGGGACTTCTTGAATGGCTTTTTTTTTAGCAGTCTTGAAACTTCTGTGACTGCTTGATCCCTTGGATTGGGTGGGACATCTGGGATGGACTTTTTTGATTCTATGGGGGATTGATGGAAGGGAATTTTGTAACCTCCGGATATAATGGATAGTACCCATCTGTCTCTTGTTATATTTTGCCAGGCTTTTGGGTACAGCGAAAATCTCTCCCCGAATACCTCCAGAGGTGAGCAGTTGGGCAACCCTTCAGGGATGCTGGAAGGGCTTGGCAGAGAAGGTTTCTCGGTTACGCTGGTTTTGCTGTTCCCCTCTGCCATGAGGGCGGTGTCTGTTATTGTTGTTTCCCCCTATGCCCCTGGGGGAAGAATCACCACGTGTGTCAGGCAAGGATCCCTGGGATTTTTGGAACCACATCTTTCCGCTCTTCTGACCCTTGGGATAAGGTCTGGAAGGGGTGGAAAAACGGACTCCCATGGCAGAGAGAGTCTTGCCTTCCTTTTCACACCTGGTCAATGTGTCGTTCACCTGAGGCCCAAAGAGAAAGGAACCATCAAAGGGAGTATTGGTGAAGGACGCTCGAAAGGGTTCCGCAAACTGACACAGCCACATCCAAGCATGTCTCCTGAGAGCCACACATGTCCCTGGAGCTCTGCTCGCGCCATCGGCTGCAAAGGAAATCAGCCTCATGGAGGAGTTGACTATGGAATTAAGAGTCGCAATCTGAGAAGCTAATTTGGCTGGTACTCCCTCAGTTGTAGGATCTTGAAGGGTATCTCCAAGCTCTTTCAGGAGATCCCTTTGAAGATGTGTAAAATAGCATAGATAGTTCAGGGACCTCATTGAAAAGGTCGTTGAAGCAAACATTCGCTTTCCATATCTGTCCATCTTCCGAGACTCTTTGGAGAATGAACAGATGAAGAGGTTTCTGCTAACTCTTTCTTGGTGGCTGCTGCTACCACCATGGCATCAATGGGCACACCTTTGGAGAGGAATTGTTTGTCCTGGGGGGCTGTAATAAATTTGTTTGGTCTCCTCGGAGTAGGTTCCACAGAATCTGGAGCTGTCCAAGCCTTTCGAGCCACTACAGACATGAGTGGATCGAAAGGAGGAGATACCCAGGAGGTGGGAGGTCGGGAACCAAATGAGTCCAGGTATACAGACTCATCCTCGTTAGGAGCTAGGGAAGTCCAGTCCCCCCCTCTGTCTAAGCATTTCAAAGATGTCCGAAAAGGAAACCTCTTCAGAGGGGGACCTTGGGGACCCTTCAGATTCATCTATGTCTGTATCTGAGGTGACAGACTCAGGGGTGTCTATGTGCTTCCTCTTGCACTTCTTCTGGGCAGGCTCTTCCGAGTGATCAGGGGAGGCTTTGGAAGAAGAGGGATCACCCAATGGGGTGTCCTGGGGCATAGGTTCCCTATGCTTGGAGTCTGGAGGAGGAGTACAGGTTGGAACAGACACCACGGGAGGCGGAGCCGATGGAGCTGGCAGTATAGCTGTTTCGGGGGACAGCACACTCGGCATGACCTCAAAGGCATCCCGACCTCTAGGAAGAGAAAGCTCCGGCTCCAAAGAGACAGGAGTCCTTCTCCATGTCGAGGGTGACAGGTCCAAGGCCAATATTGGTGCCGAGCACACCTGTGCCGAAGCTCCGAGGGGGAGAACGGGGTCGGACAAGGGTCCGATGCCACTCCCCCCTCAGAGCTGATGAGAGAGCCCCGATGCCCAGATCCCTTGACAGAATGTACAATCGAGGTATTCGGAGCCAACATCGGAACCAAAAGAGAGATGATGATCGGCGCCGACGGATCTACTAACTGCAGAACCATGGTCTCAGTCTCTGAGCTAAATGTAGTCGGAAGAGGAAAGGAAATAGAGGCAGTTGGAGCCGATACCTGCTGAGGTGGGCTGGACAGTAATTTTGCCAGTGCCTGTGACTTAAGCAACCTACTTTCTACTCTCTCCACATCATGATCTGATAATCTAGAGGATCGAGAGGAGTGGGAAGAATGATGGCTATGTTCACTCTGTAACAAGGATGACTGAGGTGCCGAGTGGATGGGCTTCAAAGACAGAAACCTCAGTCTCTTATGGCTCCGAGATGACTCTAGAATAGCAGATGGAGCTGACGGAGGAGTTGCCCTGTCAGTGCCAGCCGGCACCGACATACTTGGTTGGTCAAGTAAAGGAGTCGGCTCCGAAGGTGGAGCCAACGGTTTGACAAACTTAGGGGATTTTGCTGGCTGAGTACTTTTAGCTGGAGAATCCTAAGGCTTCAATAATCCCCGAAGGATTAATTCGTTTTTGCACTCCTGCAGGACCCTTGGACTAAAAGCATGACATATAGAACAGGAGTCCTGCAGGTGAACAGCACCCAAACAATATACACAACTAGTGTGCCCATCTATCAGAGACATTTTCTGACAGCATGAGTCACACTTTTTGAAGCCAGATACCTTGGTATCTTTAGACATTTTCCTAACAACAACAAACTAAAGAACCACAATAACAATAAGAAAACGTTATACTACTAAACTAAGAAACAAACAGTCTTTTTATCTAGACAAAAACTTGATAAATTTTTAAGAATAAACAACAATTATAATAGAAAAAACTATACTAAGCCTGAGCCAGTAATGAAGCAACCTCGCAGCTAAAGTGGCAAACGAGATCTGGGTAGCTGACGCTGGGCATTCTGGGATAACAGGTAGCCTCGAGACAGTAAACAGCTCTCGAGCTATAGAAGATGGCTGAGTTCGGCTCCGAACCCAAACAGCAAAAACGAAGGCGAGATGGACAACTTAACATTATTTCTTACACAGACATTCAGACACAAATTAATAAACTTAAATTAAATAAAGCCCCAGGAAATTACAGAATTATACCAGAAATTTAAAAAAAATCATGCCCAAAAGAGCTCTTACATTATTACAAAATGTCTTTTTAACGACTCGGACTGATGCTATATGCCCCCTTCTTGGAAGTACACATTTATAGCACCTATAATAAAACCAAAGATATGACAAAATGCTCCTCATATAGACCCATCTCTCTACTGAATGTGGATTACAAAAATGTTTATGAATATACATGCAGATAGACTGAAGAATCTTCTCCCAAACTTGACTGATGATAATCAAACAGGTTTCATAATAAATAGGAATACATTTGATAAAACTAAAATACTAGTTTCATTAATAGATTACTCAAATAGGAGAAAAAAGGACCTAATTCTAATAAGTTTAGATATAAATTCAACAGTTGATTCAGTGAAATGGGATTATCTGTTTATATTACTTAAATGTTTAAATTTCTCTGATAACTTTATAAACTTAATAATGTATTTATACAAGGACACCCAGGCATATATCAAAATAGGTACTTGTATTTCTCAAAATATCCCAGTATTAAAAGGAACCAAACAAGGTTGCCCTCTTTCCCCTTTATTTACTTTAATAATGGAACCGTGGTCTGCACTCTTGTGGGAGCAGAGGCTGGACTCTGCCCTTCTGAGCTGGGAATTTCTGGTTAAAGGCTTATAGTGCCTGCATATTTGAACTGCTTCTTACTGAAATTGGTACACCTTGTTTGCTGTAGCATAGACTAGATCCAGGCCTGCTGAATCTAACTTTGTTTGTATAACTTCAGCACTAATCCAGGCATTCTTTAAAGTATTCAATTGTATTTATTACTGCTTGGTAGTAACTTAATTAAAGTGTAGCTATCATTCTAAGTCTTTCGGATTAAGCACTTGGGCTTCAGACCAGTTGTTTTACATTAGGAAGGTTTGTGGCCTGCACTGTGGTGGCAGGACAGGTAGCTTACATCCTTCTAAGTTGGGAACTGCTGATTGAGGGCTCAGTGTCTGTTATTCTAAAAGTATATTAGTTCTGGTTTAAGCACTTGGGCTTCAGGCCAGTTATTTTACATTAAGAGGGTTCGTGGTCTGCACTCTTGTGGGAGGAGAGGCTGGACTCTGCCCTTCTGAGCTGGGAATTTCTGGTTAAAGGCTTATAGTGCCTGCACATCTGAACTGCTTCTTACTGTAATTGGTACACCTTGCTTGCTGTAGCATAGACTAGATCCAGGCCTGCTGAATCTAGCTTTGTTTGTATGCTTGTTGTTTGTTTGCTTTTATTTCCCTGAAAAGCTAATTCCACCTAAAATGTGGCTTTTCAGCGCTTCTGTGGATCCCTAGTGATATCTGCATTGCTTACTGTACTTATTTCCTTGTTTCACTTGAAAGAAAGTTACTGTTTGTCGTTTTTGCATTTAAGTTACCTGTAACACATTGCATTTAAGTTACCTGGCACTTGCTCAATAAAGCAATTATACAAGTCAGCACTAAAAAATTAAAAGCACTACACCCTCACAAACTCCCCTTGAGTACCTTGTTCCCCATTGGCCCTTTTTTCAATTATAAAGGAATTCCCAATACTATTCTAGCATGTCCAAAGGTCATTTGTCAATCTCCTCTCCGGTCCAGCTGGTGAATCTGGGAATCTTGAGGCAATGTTACAACTGCCTCATGTACACAGGCAACCCTCTCCTCCTCCCAACAAATTTCAACACATGTGAGAGATACAACCATATAGCCAAACTGGAGGCTAAGCTCTCTCAACTCAGTACTGGCGTAACCAGTCAGGAGGAGAAGGAAACCACACTCACTACAATTCCAGTCTCACATAGACCTACCACGACAGCAAACCAAACACATAAACACACAAAAACATACTCGGAGGCTGTAAATAAAAATCTGCCTAAGCAGCAGAGACCTCCAAAGCAGACACCCAAGCAACCGCTACCCCAAAACAAAACACGTGCAACACATAGCACACAAAGCCAGTGTGCCGAACAGTCACAGCCCTTAAGGCTAAACAACACACCTGACACACTTGTAATAGGTGACTATCGTCAGGCACACTTTTGTCCCGCTCACCAGGCTGAACAAGAAGAAGGTCATGGTGAGCTGCCTGTTGGGCGCTAGGATCCGCCACATAACACAAGCACTCAGGTCACTCCAAGGCAAGTACAAATATGACTCAGTCATTGTCCATGCTGGTGTGAATGACCTGAGACGTACCTCCCTGGACTACATGAAAAGAGACATAGAGGAGCTCTCTGAGCATGCAGCCCAGGCCGGTATGACCCTGACCTTGAGTAGCATCTTACCCTCGCCAAGAATGATGCTACAATATGAAGACAAGATGATCAATTTCAACAACTGGCTTAAGTATTGGTGTCATTCAAAAGGGATCCAATGCCTGTCAGCCTGGGATGACATGCTCGACAAGCCACGATGCTTCGCTAGGGATGGCTTGCACCCGTCACCCCTGGGCTTTCGGATATTGGCAAAGGCTCTTGCTACCTGCATAGTGCCTTTTTTAGGCAAGGCTCAAAAGACAAAACCACCTCCATAGGTATCACAAGGAATAAGAAACTAAGAGTAATGCTACTCAACATCAGAAGTCTAAACCTCAAGATGCATGCACTCGAAATTCTCCTTAGCATGGAGAACATCGATATCTGTGCAGTAACAGAAACCCGGTTCAAGGCTCCCGAGAGCACCCCAGCGCTACCAGGTTATACCTCATACCATGCTTTTCGGCCCCAAAACTTGGACCGAACCACAAAAGGAGGGGGAGTATCAATATTCGTTAAAGATACCCACACCTCCAGGTTGGTGGCACAGCACGAAGCATCAGAGACTATCCATGTGCAACTAACAGTGGGTAAAACTGCCTTCCAGTTTATAGCCTGCTGCAGACCACCCTCCCAAACCCAGGAACCCCACTCGGCCTTCCTGAGAACACTGGAAAATATGAAGGTCTCTCCAAACACCATTATATTGGGTGACTTCAACTACCCAAACATAGACTGGGAGCATTACTCTAGCTCCAACACCCTAGCCCAAAGGTTCCTAGAATTTATAAACTCAAATGCTATGGAACAACTTGTTACCACTCCCACAAGAGGGGAAAACATACTGGACCTGATCATCACCAACATGGGGACTTTATGCTCCAGACCAGAAGTGTATCCCTCACTGGTAAGATAAGACCATAAACTAATCTCACTGGATATTCACTTCACGACCCCACCCCCTGCCCAGAAAACCAGTGAAAAACTTCTCTAAAGCAAATTTCACACTCCTCAAAACCGAGGTGGAATCCTTCAAAGCCCCCGGGCCTGTAGAAAATACAGCCCAGACCGCAGAATCCTTCATAAACGCATTCTATGAACACCTTCAGGAATGCATGGATCATGCAATCCCAAATAAAACCAAGACCCAATCCTCCAAAGGCAGACGTCCTGTCTGGTGGACACCAGCCATAAACAAACTATACAATAGAAGGAGGAAGCTACTACATGATAGAGCAAAATCCCAAAAAGGGAAGGCATCTCTGATCAGTATTAGCAAAAAACTACGGGCACTCATAAAATCGTCTAAGGCCAGCTTCGAGAGAAAAATTGCACAGGACACTAAGGATAATCACAAGGCTTTCTTTAGTTATGTTAGTAACCTGGGTGGGAATTCCCAGATACGCTCAGAATTAGTCCAAAATGACAAAAAATACACCGAACCCACAGACATTGCCAACATGCTAGCTGACAGGTTCAGCGCAAACTTCTCTCCCCCCTCCCCATCAAAAGGGCAAATATCTATACCAGCAGAGTGCTGCCCCTCTGACATCTCAGATGCTCAGGTAAGAGCCGCCCTCTCCAAAGCAAAAAACACAGCATCAATGGGACCAGACGGTGTCCCGGGCTGCGTCCTACATAAACTACAAGAAGAGCTAAACCCAAACATAAAACTACTGTTCAATCTCAGCCTTACTACAGGATATGTACCCAAAAAGTGGCATACAGCAACAGTGGTCCCTCTCCACAAAGATGGTGCCTCAATGGATCCTGGAAACTATCACCCCATAAGCCTGACTACCTTAGTCTGCAAAGCTATGGAAAGGATCATCATGGACCTCATAAATAAAGATATTGGGGACCTACAGACACTGGATCCTACCCAGTTCGGCTTTGTTAAGGGCAGATCCTGCCTCTTAAACCTGGTCGACTTCTTTGAAACAGTCACCAAGGCCATTGACGAGGGGAAGGTGGTCCACACAGCCTACCTGGACCTTGCAAAAGCCTTCGATACAATACCCCACTCGGGCATTATAGATAAGCTCACCAGCTTAAATATAAACCCCTATGTCACTAGATGGGTTGCAAACTGGCTCAAGGACAGAACCCACATGGTTAGAATTGCTGGAGCCATGTCAGACTCCGAACCAGTTACAAGTGGCGTCCCACAAGTCTCAGTCCTGGGACCTCTCTTGTTCGGTATATATTTCTCGGAGGTACAGGCCAACACGGAAGGACTGTGGCTGACCAAGTTCGCAGATGACTGCAAACTGGGTGCCATAATCGACTCTCCAGCCGACACAAGCATCCTCCAAAAGGCCCTCACAGAAACAGACAACTGGTGCCAGAGCCATGGCCTCAAGCTAAATGCCAAAAAGTGTATAGTCATCCCCTTTGGCAAAAACAAAGTGCCCACAAATTACCACATAGGTGGTAATCCATTAAGTACAGAAGAAGTAATTAGTGACCTGGAGACCCAAGTTGATAGCAATCTCTCATTTGACAACCACGTGGCCAAAGTGGTTAGAAAAACATTTTATACAGCCCACCTAATCATGAAGGGATTCACACCTAGATCAGGGGAGGTCATCGTGCCTCTTTACTCATCCCTCATCAGGCCCATAATTGAGTACAATGCCCCTTTTGGGATGTACCTTACCAGACACCTGCAGCAACTGGAAAGACCCCAAAAGTACCTCACCAAGAGGATCAAAGGGCTCAAACAGATGCCATATGCTGCCCAGTTAAAGAAACTCCAGCTCTACTCAGTGGCATACCGCCTGCTCAGAGGCGATCTGTGCCTGACGTATAAAGCCATGTCCAACCCGGAATTAATGGACATGCTGCACCTCAGAAAATCCAAATCCCATCGAGCCACGCGCTCGAGAGACTTGAACTTCAGCACTGAAATAAATAGGACATGCTGGAGGGACAGATTCATAACCCAGAGGCTCCCTTCACTCTGGAAGAAAATCCCAGTCCAGGTTAGGCAGAGTCCCTCATTGACCCTCTTCAAGAGGAATCTTGATGAGTGGATGGGAGATGGTAGGTTTACCCCGGGTATCACTTCTGTGTCACTGTTAGACAGAGGCACCGTATACTAACCTCGAAAAAGGGCATAGAAAAATTAATTTAAAATGGGTGGCGAAAACCAAACACACTCTGGCTAGGCTTATAAATGCCCTTGGGCAGATAGCCTAGTATGAACCTATGAACCATAAGAATGAGCAAAGATATAGAAGGATTCAACATAAATTCTGAGATCACATCTAAAATCCAACTCTTCGCAGATGTTCTCATTACATTAAATGGAAACATGTCATCTATGTCTGCCCTATTTGAGTCCATGGAAATTTTTCACAAAAAATCAGGCCTGGTATTTAACAATAAAAAACAAAAATAATTCCTATTTACCTTAAAAAAAATAAACTTAGAAATGAATATCTTAAATTCATTCCTGATTCAGGCAACATTAGCAAAATATGTTAAAATGTAATACAATTTAAGTATAATAACTCATTTAACAATATTCAATCTCTTATATCTAAATGGAACAAAATCTTCTTTACAATGGGAGAAAGATTAACAACAATTAAAATGATCATTCTCCCAAAAATATTACATATTATTCATTCGATTTATTTACTTAACCCAAAACTAATAGTTAAGAAACCTAAATTCAATGATAGTGAGAGTTTTATGGTCTCCAAACAAACCTAGAATTGCATTATAATGTCATTTAAATAGCTGGACGAATGGTGGTACTGCCTTCCCTGATTTAGAGATTTATACTCACTGTCTTTTATAATGAAATCTATAATGCTACCAGTGGACCACAAATATTCAGCTAAGTGGAAAAATTACTGGGAAGCAATTCTCACAGACATATTTATTAGTCTTCAACTGTATAAAATAAAACCTTTATATGGATATTAAAGGACTTCTTTACAACACATACTACACCTAAACACTCAACTAGCTATATTTCAACTCTTTTAACTAATTTCAGAAACTTTATATATATATAATTCCAATATACAAAGAATGGTTCTTTCTCTTATGCCCTATAGCTTATAAACAAGGAATTATTTCATCTTCTGACTCTATTAAAATATCACTATTCAAAGAAAAGAGATTAATATATTGGTTCTAGTTGATGTTAAATAATGAAATCTAATCAACAGATAACTTTCAACAGTTAGAATTAGAAAACAATTTATGGTTAGAACTACAAGCGTATAGACAGTTCCTTTTAAATAAGCTTGATTTAATACCTCCCACTAGTAAAGAATATGTTCCTTTTTTGGTAAATTATCTCATTATGAATATACAACATAAATCCATATCTATAGGCAAAGTTATCACAAATATATAAAATAATTAGAGAAGAAACATATAGTAGCTCTGAATTTTTATGGAATTACTATACCTCTATTAATGATGACCCACCCACTGAACAAGATAAAAAAAAATCTTGAATCAGCTAGTAGGCCAACATCCTCACTCAGGTGGAAGCTGTTTACAAGGAAATTTATGTATAGGGTTTTTTATATACCTTTCACTATGAGTAAGATTACTAATAAAGAAGTGTTATGTAAAAGATGTAAAATTGAAAGAAATGCCAATTGGGCACACGTTTTATTAAAGCAAGGAATTAAAATGCTATTGGGAAAAAAATAAATGAGTTTTTTTTTTGCAAACTATATTTACTGATAATTTTAATATAACCAAATCTATGATCCGCTTTAAAACACCTATTCATTGTTGTATTAAAAAAGTTAAATTCCCTTGTTGTGGTGAATTTTTTCAAACCCCCACCCAACAAGATTCCACCCAAAGATTCATCTATGGTAGTTGGCATTCAGCGCCATTTTTAAGTAAGTGGTCCCATTCCTTTCTACTGATAAGACACCCCAGGCAACTGAAAAAGCTGTGCAGTCCATGTAAATTGTTATATTGTGTTTATTTACATTACTATATGCTATGTTTTTCATAGGGCTTCATGTGGATGATACTTTGCCTGTCGTCTTGTGTTTTTTTAACATAAATTGTTTCAAGTAAAATTTTTCTTGCTGATAAGGCAGCCTAGACATATGTAAAGGCAATCGCACAGCCACTAGGGCTATATTGTATAGGAAACAGGAACACTAGTGAATGAACTGCCTATACTTTAATATTGTGTTTAAATGCTATTTTCTGCTCCCTCCAGACAGTTTAACACTGTGTTTAAATGCTGTTTTGGCTCACTCCAGTCCAGGGACAAACAGTAGTCGTAACACAGACAGTTGTAGCAATATTACACTTTAAATTGCAGAACAGCCCCCAGTGTTACACCCTAAATTGACCTTTTTGCAGTAGGCTAGCTGGCGTTTGCTCCCTAATCTGCTCAGCTAAACTGTTTCACTTACTGAATAACATTGAAATGGATTTAGTTTTCTGTCTAATCCTTTACTGTTTTACTACCTTGATATAACTACATTTATAAAATATTGTGTTCAAACATCTTTTTATTGCTCCCTCTAGTCCAGGGAAAACAGTAGTATCTATGCAGCATGTTGTAGCGATTTTTTTACTGCTCCCTATGTTTCATGCTTAATTTTGAAAATTTGCAGCAATGCTCGTTTTTTATTAACCTGACACTGTATGGTATTTTTGTTGTGTATTTTGCTGTTTGCTACTCTTACAAAATTTGATAGTGGTTTGTTTTTGACTGCATAATTTCACCTGCCTCTTTAGCATACCTTTCCACTCATTTCCCTCTAATTTTTATTTCTCCTAAAACCTCCTTCAGTGCTATTTCTCCCCTGCATCAATTTATTTTTCTCTTTTACTTACATTTTGCCTCTGTTCTTCATGGGTGCCCCCCAAGTCTGAATATACAGCCCTACGCCAACACTTCATTAATTTAATCTAAGAAAGAAAGAGCACCCTGCAGAAATTTTGCTTCAGCTCTATTTTTTCTTCTTTTTAAAGAGTGTATGTATCTAATGTACGACATCCACATTGATTTAAAGTTAGGTAGCAGTAACTAACCTTGTTTTTTACTGCATTTGTTGCACTTGAACGACTAGTGGCAAGCACAGCTTACAGGCTTGCATCCTGCCAGCCCTCCCCTCTTTTAATTTTTCCCAAGCTAATCAATCTACATGCATATAAACTCCCTTTCGCTACAAGTTCCATAGCCTATTCACCTTACTATGCTCTTTTGAGCCTCCAAAGGTTCAAATAATCAACAGATTGCTGAAAAAAATTAAATAAAGAAATCTCTCAGCTCTGCTTTTAGTTTAAAGCTTGTAGATAATTTTTTGTAGAATCAGAATCTTACCGTTCCCAGCCTAACCTGCTATGCTCGGGCTCACTCTGCTCACCTGACCTACCCCCATTCCCATCCACCCCCACTTTCATTGAACTTATACCTAACCAGACCCCAACCACTTCAATCAAGTCCTCCCATTGGCTCACTTAACTCCACCCACCCTCACTTCTATAACTACCACACCCACACTCTCTCTCTCTCCTATTTCATTAATACCACCCTAACACAATGCCTCTATACTCTAAAAATCTTAATCCTTACTATCTCACTGCTCCTCTGTCTACTCTTCCACTTTACATCCCATCATACAACTCATATACCTTTCAAAACAACATACACAACATCCACACATATACAATCTCTCCTATGCTATTCTGCAATAGGCTCTACCTTATATACTCCAGACATAATTCTACACAATAGGCTACATAAAAACCACTACACTCACTCTAAACTTAACTACTATCACAAAACCCAAAAAACAACACATCTCTACAAACCAGACCACCCATTCTAACTTAATAAAATGTGGTGACATACACCCAAACCCAGGCCCACAATCTGCTCTTCAAAACCAACCAAACACTACAGAATCCCTAAATTTCACTACCATCAATTTACAAAGCATCAAAAACATAATTCCCCATTTCCATGCATGGTTACATCAAAACAAACCCAACTTCAATGCCATAACTGAAACCTGGCTTAAACCATATATCAACAACACTGAATTCCTACACATCAGCTATACATTACTTAGATACAACAGGCCACATAGAAAAGGTGGAGGCATCACCCTAATATACCCAAGTACCTACTCAATATTTCCTTTCAACAAATCCATTCCAGTTTTCCACAGCAGAACTCTTAGTAACCCTCCTAAAGCTAAATAGCTACAAAACCCTCTGTATTATAGTGTTGTACATTCCCCCAGGTAAAAATATTCCAATACTAGAAGAAAGTCTTGCCTGGTCATCCAAAATTAAACAATCATCCTAGGGGATGCTAACATTAATTGGTTAGACATCACTAACCATAACCCTCAAACTAACGTCAACTTATTTAAGTACACCCAGCTAATCACTGATAATACCAGCCCCAATAATAAAAAGAACCAAAGCACAATCCTAGACTGGATCCTGGTGTCCGACCCCAATAAGATCTCCTCCTCTGGAACTTTATCAAATAGCATCAGTGACCACTTACCAGCCTTCACTATATGTAAAACTACCTCATCCACAAATAACTACCAACTAAAACAAACCAGAGACCTATCCCACTTCTCACCAGAAACCCTAAATGAAATTTTACAGCACACCAACTGGGCACCTCTAAGAACAATCCCCCTCGATGAGGCAGTTGAATTCTTCATTTCAACTTTTCTCAAAATCCTAGATAGTGTAGCCCCATCCCAACTAAAAAGAGTCAAATCTAATCATGCCACATGGCTTACCAAATCCACCAAGCAAATCAATTCTACTAGAGACAAAGTGTGGAAAGCCTGGCAAAAACATAATAATCCTGCTGACCTTGCACTATATAAACAACTACGTAATCAGGCCAAACAACAGGTCACTAAAAACAAAAAAGAATATTTCCATAGACTACAGGACCAGCACACACTAAACCCTCAAAAATTCTGAGGAGCAATCAATTCCCTAATTCATCCCGGCTCTACCACCAATCCTTGCTCATACCCTGATACAACACCCTCTGATATAGTTCTTTCTAACTCATACATCATAGAAACTATTGCTAATTTGACCACCACCTTTCCTCCTTCAAACACTAACTCACCAAACCAACCACCTACTCATTTAAGACCTTCCTCTATACCTAATTTTTCTTTCTCTCCTGTCCCACATGCACCATAATGAAACTCCTAAAACTAAAACCTTGCACCAGTGCTCCTGATAACCTACCCAGTGAATTCCTAAAAATATCCACAAGCTCCATAGCCTACCCCCATTAATATACTTGTCAATAGATCTACTCAAGAATCCAATGTTCCAAATATCTGGAAGAAAGCATACATTCTTCCTCTCCATAAAGGTGGCAAAAATTCAGACATCTCTAACTTCCGGCCCATCGTTATCTTCTCTCCCATGTCTAAAATATTAGAAAAATGTGTGCATACTCAGCTTCTTAACCACTTAGTTAATAGACAACTTCTCACCCCAACCCAACATGGTTTTAGGCTAGGCCATAGCACAAACACAATTCTCATTTCCTTTTTGGATACAGTAAATTGAGCACATGATGCCAATCTAATTGTCTCCAATCTTTTTCTCGACCTTTCAAAAGCCTTCGACACCATATGCCACCTCCTCCTACTCTCTAAACTCAGCAATCTAGGTGTCTCCCCTCCAACCCTAAACTGGTTCTCAAACTATCTCTCTGGAAGATATCAGTCAACAAAGTGGCAGCAATCCTGTTCTCCCTTCTTCAACATCACTACAGGTGTACCCCAAGGTTCCACACTGGGCCCCGTTATTCAATATATTTATCAATAACTTCCATAACTCCCTTACTCATGGCACCGTGATCCAACATGCAGAAGATTCTACAATCATCTGCACTGCTAAAACCCCTACTGAGCTACTACTAACCCAACAAACCTTTACATCCACTGAAAAGTGGATCTCATACAACCACCTTGCTCTCAACCCAAACACAAAATTGATTCTATTCACTCCCCAAAAAACAACGACCCTAAATAGGACCGAATTCTCTATCTACTCCCAGAATAATACCACCACTGAAGTTGTCTCTAGCACCAAATTGTTAGGAGTCACCATTGACGAAAGCCTAACATTTGACCTTCACATTCTTAACATCATCAAAAAAAAAACCGCATCAAAAACTGGGCACCCTCTACAGGCACAACTATTACCTTAACCATAGTGCAAAAAAGGCTATAGCCTCAGCCTTTCTACTTCTATCCTTGCTATATGGTGCCCCTATCCTTACAAATATCCACTCATCCCTCAAAACCAAGCTAGACTCATAGGTTCATAGGTAGGTACTAGGCTATCTGCCCGAAGGCATTTATAAGCCTAGTCAAAAAGTGTTGGCTTTCACCGTCCCCTTAGATTAGTTCGCTGTGCCTCTGTCCAGCACAGCCACTGAAGTGATCCCCGGGGTAAACTTTCTGTTTCCCATCCACTCATCAAGGTTTCTTTTGAAGAGTGTTAGCGAGGAGCTCTGTCTAATACATTGGAATCTTGTTCCAAAGCATGGGAAGTCTCTGGGACAGGAATCTATACCTCCAGCATGTCCTATTTATGTTGTGGTGAGGTTTAGTTCCCTAGAGTGTGTGGCTCGAGGGGATAAGCTTTTCTTTAGGTGGAGCATGTCCATCAATTCTGGGTTGGACATGGCCTTGTATGTCAGGCAGAGATCACCTCTGAGTAGGCGGTATGCAACCGAGTACAGCTGGAGTTTCATCAGGCGAGCTGCATAGGGCATCTGTTTGAGGCCAGTGATCCTCTTGGTGAGGTACTTCTGTGGTCTTTCCAGCTGTTGCAGGTGTCTTGTAAGGTACATCCCAAATGGGGCGTTGTACTCTATGATGGGTCTGATGAGTGATGAGTAGAGGGGCACAATGACCTCTTTTGATCTGGATGAGAACCTTTTTGTGATTAGGTGGGACACGTAGAAGGATTTTCTAACCACTATGGCAATGTGATTAGCAAAGGTGAGATTACTATCTACTTGGGTCCCCAGATCCCTTATTACATCTTCCGTATTTAGGGGACTACCACCTATGTGGTAGTTTGTTGGTACTTTGTTTTTTCCAAAGGGTATGACTATGCACTTTTTGGCATTTAGCTTGAGGCCATAATTTTGACACCAGGTATCTGTCTCAGTGAGACTCTTTTGGAGGATGTCTGTGTCAGCCGGAGAGTCAATTATAACCCCTAGTTTGCAGTCGTCTGCGAACTTGGTCAGCCATAGTCCTCCTGTGCTTGCCTGTACCTCTGAGAAGTATATGCCAAACAGGAGGCATCCTAGGACTGAGCCCTGGGGAACGCCACTTGTAACCGGTTTAGAGTTGGACCTAGCTCCTGCAACTCTCACCATGTGGGTTCTGTCTGCGAGCCAGATGGCAACCCATCTTGTGATGTAGGGGTTTATTTTCAGGCTGGTGAGCTTGTCTATAATACCAGAATGGGGAATGGTGTTGAAGGCCTTTGCGAGGTCTAGGTAGGCTGTGTGTACCACCTTTTCCTCGTCTATAGCCTTGGTAACTGTCTCAAAGAAGTCCATCAGGTTTAGGAAGGCATGATCTGCCCTTAAAGCCGAACTGGGTAGGGTCCAGTGTTTGGAGGTTCCCAATGTCTCTGTTAATGCGTTCCATGATGATGTGCTCCATAGCCTTGCAGGCCAAGCTAGTCAGGCTTATAGGACGGTAGTTCCTGGGGTCTGTTGTGGCTCCACCTTTGTGGAGTGGAATAACTGTTGCTGTGCGCCACTCTATGGGTATGTAGCCTGTGGAGAAGCTGAGACTGAACAGTGTGTTCAGGTGAGGGGTTAGTTCATCTTTGAGCTCATGTAGGACACAGCCTGGGACACCATCCGGTCCCATTGATGCTGTGATTTTGGCTTTGGAAAGGGCTGTTTTAACCTGTCTGTGATTTCAGGGACTCTACATTCTTCTGGTATAGTTATGGGCCCTTTTGGGGATGAAAGGGGGCTGAAGTTTGCACTGAACCTGTCTGCCAGGATGTTGGTGATATCGGTTGGTTCAGTATATTTTGCGCCATTCTGCAACAACTCTGAGCAGATCTGAGCATTGCTACTTAGATTCTTGACATAGCTAAAGAATGCCTTGTGGTTATCTTTGGAGTCCTTGGCAATTTTTCTTTCGAAGCTCTCCTTGGATGATTTCATAAGGGATCGTAGTTTCTTGCTGATATTGATCAGGGATGTCTTCCCTTCTTGGAATTTTACTCTTTTCTGTACTAGTTTCCTCCTTCTATTGTATAACTTGTTTATGGCAGGAGACCACCGAACTTGGTTTCCTTTTCTTGAAGGAGTGAGTCTTGGTTTTGCTTGGGATGGCATGATCCATGCATTCTTGAAGGTGCCCGTAGAATGTATTAGTAAAGGATTTTGCAGCTTAGACAGCATTATCCTTCAGCATGGGGGCTTTGAAACTTTCCACCTCGGCCTTAAGTAACGTGAAGTTTGCTTTTGAAAAGTTTTTCATGGTGGTTTCCTTGCCCGGGGGTGGGGGCGGAATGTGGATATCCAAAGTGATTTGTTTATGGTCAGATCTAACCAGCAAGGGGTTGACCTCCAGTGTGGAACACCGGTTGCCCATGTTGGTGATGATCAGGTCCAATATGTTGTCACTTCTGGTGGGAGTATTGACCAGTTGAACCAGGGCATTTGAGTTTACAAATTCTAGGAAATGTTGGGCAAGGGAGTTACTACTTGAGTAGTTCTCCCAGTTAATGTTTGGGTAATTGAAATCACCCAATATTAGGGCGTTTGGTAGGGCCTTTATGTTTCCCACTGTTTCCAGAAATGCGGAATGGGGGTCCTGGGACATGGTTGGTGATCTGTAACAAGCTACAATTTGAATTGCAGCTTTGCCCATTGTTAGTTGCATGTGGATTATCTCTGAAGCATCGTTCTACCTGGAGGTGTGGGTATCCTTGATGAATATGGATACGCCCCTGCCTTTTGTATTTCGGTTTAGGTTCTGTGGCCGAAATGAATGGTATGAGTTGTAGCCTGGTAGTGCTGGGGTGCTCTATGGAGCCTTAAACCAGGTTTCTGTTACTGCAGATATATCGATTTTCTCCATACTGAGGAGTGCCTCGATTGAGTGCATTCTGAGGTTTAGACTTCTGGCATTGAGTAGCATTACCCTCAGTTTTTTGTTACTTGTGCTATTTACGGTGGTGGGTTTGTCTTTTGAGCCTTGCCTAAAAAAGGCACTATGGTGGTGGCAAGAGCCTTGGTCAGTATTTAAAAGCCTAAGGGTGACAGGTGCAAGCAGTCTCTAGCGAAGCAGCGTGGCTTGTCGAGCATGTCATCCCAATGTTACAATAAGGTCGCCAGATTCGCAACAAATGCTAGATCCTCAGCACACCACTACTCCTCTTTACAGCAACTAAACTGGTTTGAACTACCAGTCTATCTCAACTACTTACACTTAACTACTGCACATAAAATAATATAGAACTCACATGCCCCTCTCTCTCCTCCCTCCTGTCCTTGTACCAACCAAATAGACCCCTTAGATCAGAAACTAGAACCCTGCTCAAAGTAGACAAACCTCAACTCCCAGCTGGTCAAATGCTCTATTCCTTTACTGTTTCCAAACTCTAGAACTCCCTCCCATCCACAATAACCTCCATCAGTAGCCCTGCAATCTTTAAAAGGTCTCAGACAACATGTCTCCTCTTGCTGACTATGCCCATGCCAAAAATAACTCATAAGACACAGCTACCATTACTCTACCCCTCTGCTTTTTCTCCCACTTCTTTCCTGTCCTCTTTTTCTAGCCAGCCAGCACTCTAACTATCCTATCTGTGCCTAACCCTATTACCTTACCTAACCTTATACCCATCCTCTCTCTCTATATACCTACCTTAACTACACCACCTGAATCTATTCCTTCCTGTCTTTTGCACTGCTACTGTCCTCATTAATTCATATCCAAGCTACTTATTGTTAATACAGTGTTAACTCTGACATGTGCATTATACTGTTTTATTTTAGAATCCATGCCTATTACTGTTACTGTATTGCCTTCTATCTATTTATGTAACTGAAATTGTATTTTCTGTATAATTTGTATGTGGAGCTTTTCTCCCCGGGCCTCCATGGAAAATGGGCTCTCCTAGGTCCAGTGGACTTTCCCGGTAAACAAATGCAATAAATAAATAAACCTTACTGTGGCTAGAAAAATCACAACCAGAAATTGGATATCCCATACTACACCAACATTTAATGACTTTAAAAATACTATTACAGAAGTATGCCACATGGAACTTTGGACAATTAAGTCAAGATCGTACAGAAAAACATACTCATACAATACGTGGGTTAGTCTACAGGAATTATTAAAAAAAGAACGCATTACAACATGAAACATTGATGATAATCTATGTTTTCGAAATGTATATATGGATACCTTTGTAAATACTTTAGTTTTGTTATGTTCACTGTTCAGATGTATTTAATCAAACATTAAACTTATGTTATAATCATATGTTTAATCTGTTTAAATATAAAACTCAATAAAGCTGTTTTAAAAAAAATGTTACGATTTGCCTATTTACCTTGGTAATAGACTTTAAAGCCATTCATGAAATATGCCATTGATAATAATATGTACTAACTACATAAAGCCCTATTCAGCAGAATCTTAAGGCAATTAATACATCCCATAGAAGTCAATGGGAAATGCTAACATTAAAAAATAAATAAATAAATAAATAAATAAATAAAAAAAGAAGAAGAAAAGGATAATCATAATATGTGGTGACCTGGCTGGTGTGAAGCGTAGAGCCAGGGAAGTCAGCTCCCTAAGTGAATGCTGATTCACAACTTCACACAAAAGTCTGTTCCATAAATCTACAGTTACACAGACAGCAAGCTGTACGAAAACTGATAACAGCATATGTCACAGACTACCTTCCTTAATTATTCAGTACAATATATTTAATGTATTATACAGTGGATATAAAAAGTGCACACACCCCTGTGAAAATGCCTGTTTTTTGTGATATAAAAAAATAAGACCACAATAAATCATTTCAAAACCTTTCCCACCTTTAGTGTGACCAATAACCTGTACAATTCAATTGAAAAATAAACAAATCTGTTAGGGGAAAAAAATATAAAAAATAAAAAATGTACAATACGCTGGTTGCATAAGTGTGCACACCCTTAAACTAATACTTTGTTGAAGCACCTTTTGATTTAATTACAACCTTCAGTCTTCTTGGGTACAAAATTGCCATCAATTACAGAGACTGATTGACCCAAATACAGTTCAGCTGTCCTAGTAGGATTTTCCTGACATTTACTCAATTGCCTGCTACAGCAAAAGCCATGGTTCACAGAGAGCTTACAAAGCATCAAAGGGATCTCATTGTTGAAAGGTATCAGTCAGAAGGGTACAAAAAATTTTTCTACAGCATTGGATATACCATGGAACACAGTGAAGACAGTCACAGTGGCATTGCAAAGAACTGGACGTCCCTCCAAAATTGACAAAAAGACAAGATGAAAACTGGTCACCAAGAGACCTAGAGCAACACTGAAGGAGCTGCAGGAATTTCTGGCAAGTACTGGTTGTGTACTACATGTGACAACAATCTCCCGTATTCTCCATATAACTGGACTAAGGGGTATGGTTGCAAGACAGAAGCCTTTTCTTACACAGAAAAACATCCAGGCCCGACTAAAATTTGCAAAACAATACACCAAGTCTCCCCAAAACATTTGGGAAAATGTGTTATGGTCTGATGAGACCAAGGCTGAACTTGCTCGTCACAATTCCAAAAGGTATGTTTTGCGCAAAAACAACATTTCGCATCACCAAAAGAACACCATCCCCATGGTGAAGCATGGCGGTGGCCCTTATCATGCTTTGGGGTTGCTTTTCTTCAGATGGAACTGGGGCTTTAGTCAAGATGGAGGGAATTATAAACCGTTCCAAATACCAGTTACTTTTGGCCCAAAACCTTCAGGTGTCTGCTAGAAAGCTGAAGATGAATTTCACCTTTCAACATGACAATGACCCCAAGCATACACCCAAATCAACAAAATAATGGCTTCACCAGAAGAAAATTAAAGTTCTGGAATGGCCCAGCCAGAGCCCAAACCTAAATCCAATAGAAAATCTGTGGGGTGACCTGAAGAGGGCTGTGCACAAGAGATATCCTCACAATCTGACAGATTTGGAGCACTTTTGCAAGGAAGAGTGGGAAAATATTGTCAAGTCAAGTATGCTGATAAGACTCCTACCCAAGAAGATGGAATGCTGTAATTAAAACAAAAGGTGCTTCAACAAAGTATTAGTTTAAGGGTGTACACACTTATGCAACCAGCGTATTGTCTGTTTTTTTATATTTTCCCCTAACAGATTTGTTTGTTTTTCAACTGAATTGTACAGGTTATAGGTCACATTAAAGGTGGGAAAAGTTTTGAAATTATTTATTGTGGTCTCATTTTTTATATCACAAAAACCTGGCATTTAAACAGGGGTGTGTATACTTTTTATATCCACTGTAGCAACTAGACCACCATGCATTCCATTTATCCATTTTTTTCCTTTTTATGTTATAGTGGCCTTTCCCCTTAACTTAAATGGGCTACATTAATGGCCTAAAAATTTGTGGTCGATGACTGCTTTCGAGCAGGGAGGGACTGGAGAGTGACATAGTTTAGGAAAATGAGTTTTTTCCAAGTGATTTCTCTTCTGACAAACCCTAGCACTGGGATTTGAAAAAACAATGGATGTTGGTGCTGGAACTAAAAAGATTTCAGATACCATTATATCTTTCTCATGAGAATCACAGATTCCAGAAGACTCAAAATCCTGTGATATTCATTCGCTGTGACCAAAGTCTGAATGAAAACATTAGAAACAGATCTACATATAGATATATTTTTTCTTTTGGAAAAAAAGCTCTTTGAACTAAGGTTATCGCAAGAACACAATCCTGTGTGAAGGAGTCAAAAAAGACTTTTGAATGTTCTCTTGGAATCCCAGCTTGTGTAAAAGATCTCTCACCTAACAGAGAGATTTCTGACATTTGGAAAAAGGCTACCAAAAAAAAAAAGTCACCTATACCTGGAAAAATGTGGATACCCTGTAGCCTGCAATGATCTATAACTGCAGCTCAACACTTGTGAACAGTCTTGGTGCTGTGGATAGTCCAAAGGGTACGGCAGAGAACAGATAACGAGATCCAGACATACAAAACCTTAAAGTCCTGAAGTCTGAATGAATAGGGATGGGCTAAGCATATTTTAAATCTAGTGTTACACTGGGATACTTGAATGAGGAAGAAAAGGTTACAGATTGCGAAGTGACAGTATTTTGAACTTGGGCACTATCACTAACAGGATTAGGAAAGAAATATCCAGAACTGGTCTCCAAGCATCTTCTTTCTTTGGCACTAAAAACATCCATGAATAAAAAACCTTTCCCAACCTGGGAGAGACAAAACTGGTTATATCACTTCCTGAGACAGCATGTGTTGAAGGACAGGGAGAAATAGAGGAGCCTGGTTTGGTAGCTGAGGAACTACTCCCCAGAAAGCAGGGATTTCCTCCCACTGCCACCTGTAACCTTGATGAATGATCTTCAGAAACCATTTGTCTGAAACCATCTGTTGCCATAGACAAAAGTAGACATTCAGACTTTTTGGAAGGGGAAAAGACTATCAGGGTGAGGGGGGGGGGGGGTAAGGTCCCTTAAATACTCATTCTGACTTATTGGACTGTCTTTGGTTTTGAGGGGTTCTTTCTGGAACTGCCCTGCAATTTCTTCTTAAATGTCTGTTTACCTGAATTTTGTTTATTTCTGAAATTGGATGAAGGGTTAGAGAATTCCTTAGAAAATTTGGAAAAAGGAGGGCTGAACAATCTTAAAAGATTCCCTATATCAACTTACCCCTTTCATCACATATTTTGCTAACCTCTGCAGCAGATGAACCAAAAACTAAATCTTTATCTAAAGGAGAATTTAAAACCTAATTTTTCATATCATCTGGGAGGTTCTGCGAACGCAGCCAAGCAAATCTCCTCTAAACAGTACCAGTGACCACAGATACACACAATGCAAACAATGAGCTGTGAACTGTAAAATGGAAAAAATTAAATTTAAAGCAGCTTTTTTCCCTAAACAAAGAGCCTGCAGACAAAACATTCCTCAAACTTTCACAATTAGAATATATGAGCCTGACAGTTCAAAATTCTGAAAATCAAAGTTGTACATGCACACACTGCTTCCCCATTCTTATTAATAATCTTTCCATCCTTGTCAAAACAGTAGGATTGGAATTAATCAAATGTTCATCAGCAGTAGGAATAACAAACACTATCTGCTGGGTCAGGTTTGGGATGAGTGTATAAAACTTAAAAGACTGACGAACTTTACACATCCTAGCTGCCTTTTTCATGGACAGCAGGCTATCAGGAAAATTGCAGGCAATGACACACACATCCTCCAAAGCTAACAGGAATGGACGCAGGTTCTGGAAATTCCTTCAGTAACTGATCATAGTATTTTCTGAAGACTGAGAAACTTCAGTGTTCTCCACTGAAAACACGGGCACATTCTGGATGCAGTCTCACAGAAAAGAGAACAACCCCCCACCAGGGAGAATCAGAAACTGATCTCTCCTCGGAGTTTGAATGAGAAAACCCTGTAGTTGTTCCTTCATCTTTCTGCCACCCCCCCCCTACCACCACCACCACCACCAGGGAGAATCAGAAACTGATCTCTCCTCGGAGTTTGAATGAGAAAACCCTGTATTGTCCCTTCATCTTTCTGTCTATATTCAGAATCTTGAATCACTTCAGGAAAAACACATTTCTCTTTCTTTTACTAGAAGCCACTTTGTAAAAAAGAGATCAATAGCCAGAATTGAACCCTAAGCCAGACTCAGTAGACTACTCATGTATAAGGAAATTCAAGGAGAAGATAGTGTTTAGTTTTCTGTTTCTTTTTGACAAGAAAAATGGGTCCGACAGTATTATTAATGGCAGCACCAGCTTCTTCAAAGATGGGCACAACATTCTGACCAAAAAGGGAAGTCTTCCCTGTTCCCTCTCCCAAGACTGACAAGAGTGTCTCTCCCTTGCCGACTGAGGAGATTCCAATCCAATCATTTTCTTCGGAGTTGTTGACTACTGAGACTTGTCTGCATATATCAAATGGGCACAAGCTGATTTAAGTATACTTTTCTCTGCACTTATTTAAGATTTGAGTTATTAAATATTTTGTCTCTATCTGCAGTTAGTTGCCTGAAATGTGAAAAAATGTAGCCATCTGGGCTCATTGAAAATTGTTAGACTGCTTTAGAATTCCTGTGTTAATGTTAGTGGTAGCCTGGGGGTTTCTGCTTGCATTAAAATCTGTGTTGGTTACATTTCTAGTAATCATTTTCTTCGGAGTTGCTGGCTACTGAGACTTGTCTGCATATATCAACTGGACACAAGCTGATTTAAGTATACTTTTCTCTGCACTTGTTTAAGATTTGAGTCATTAAATATTGTGTCTCTATCTATCTGCAGTTAGTTCCCCACCCTCCTCCCTGTTTCCTGTTGTGGTGCTAATTTTGGTGGCTTTGGAATTACTCGCCCCTGCTGTAAATCTGTTTTTGGACACTCCTCCTGGACCCATCTCATTTGCTCAACCAAGTGAGTACAGTGAGATCATATTTTGATTTCAGATACTCCTAACAGTCCCATCTCCTCTGCTGTGTACAGAGAGAGCACTTGGAAGGGCATTCCCCTATAGTATCTTAATCTGCCCTGTTCCCTCCGACTCAAAAAAAAATTGCACTTCATCTGCTTTACTGTATTTGTGTTTCTTCTTACTTTATCTTATTTTTCTTTTGTCTCTTCTTAAAAGTACTCAATTGAATTTATTCTGCTGCATTTATTACTGCTTGTTAGTAGCCTGATTAAATTGTAGGTTCATAGGTAGGTACTAGGCTATTGGCCCTAGGGCCTATACAAACCCAGCTAAAAAGGTACCTTGGCTTTTGCCACCAAAGAAAACTATTTTCCTGTGTCACTGTCGAGCAGAGCCACAGAAGTGATCCCCGGGGTAAATTTCCTAGTTCCCATCCAATCATCTAGATTATTCTTGAAGAGTACTAATGAGGAGCTTTGTTTGATATAGATAGGTAGTTTATTCCAGAGTATGGGAAGTCTCTGGGACAGGAAACTATCCCTCTGGCATGTTCTGTTTATTGTGGTGACAAGGTTTAGTTCCCTAGAGTGTGTAGCTTGGAGGGATTGGGATTTCTTTAAGTGGAGCATGTCCAACAGCTCTGGGTTTGACATAGCTTTGTATGTTAGGCAGAGATCACCTCTGAGTAGGCGATATGCAACAGAGTAAAGCTGGAGTTTTTTGAGACGGTCTCCGTAGGGCATCTGTTTGAGGCCGGTAATCCTCTTTGTGAGGTATTTCTGTGGCCTTTCCAGTTGTTGTAGATGTCTTGTGAGGTACATACCAAAAGCGGCGTTGTACTCTCTAATGGGTCAAATGAGTGATGAGTAGAGGGGAACAATAACCTCTTTTTCTTTCTGGATGAGAAACCTTTTGTGATGAGGTGTGCCACGTAGGATTTCCTGACTACTGTGGTGATGTGATTATCAAAGGAGAGACTACTGTCCACCTGTGTCCCAAGGTCTCATCACACTTTCGGTGTTAAGTATACTACTGCCTATCTTATAGTTCATGGGTACAGAGTTTTTACCAAAGGGGATGACAATGCACTTTTTGGCACTGAGCTTGAGGCCATGGCTTTGACACCAGACATCTGTCTCAATGAGGCCCTTTTGTAGGATGTCCACATCGTTAGGAGTTTCGATTATGGCTCCTAGTTTGCAGTCATCTGCGAACTTCATTAGCCAAAGACCTTCGGTGTTAGCCTGTACTTCAAAGAAGTAGATACCAAACGGGAGACTGTAACTATTTTTCTAAGGCTTTTGGTTTAAGCACTTGGGCTTCAAACCAGTTGTTTTACATTAAGAAGGCTTGTGGTCTGCACTGTTGTGGCAAGACAGGTAGCGTACATCCTTCTAAATTGGGAATTGCTGATTGAAGGCTCAGTGTCTGTTATTCTAAAAGTGTTTTAGTTCTGGGCTAAGCACCTGGGCTTCAGGCCAGTTATTTTACATTAAGAAGGTTTGTGGTCTGCACTCTTGTGAGAAGAGAGGCTAGATTCTGCCCTTCTGAGCAGGGAATTTCTGGTTAAAGGCTTATTGCGCATGCTTATTTGAACTGTTTCTTTCTGAAATCGGTACACCTTGTTTGCTGTAGCACAGACTAGATTCAGGCCTGCTGGATCTAGCTTTGTTTGTATAACTTGTGCCCTGACCCAGGCCGTCTTTTTTGAAGAAGGTTTCTCTGCACCCTAGTGGCAGGAGTGTGCAGTTACAACTTGTCTGATTGAAGACTGCTGGAACAGGGCTCAGTTTTGAGCTTTTTAACTAGTTAATTGGGTAAAGTGTTGTTTTGATTGTATCTGCTCTATTTTCTGAAATAAATAAATAAATAAATAAAAATACTTGTTTCCCGCCTTTCTGAAATAGTATAGTCCAGTTTTCAGGTTATTGCTGAATCCAGAGCTGTGTGACAAGTTTCTGTGTTGCCCATACCTTATTGGATTGAAGGAAGTTTCTCTGTTCACCTGTGAGACAGGGGAGCTTTGAGCAGCCTATCTGTCCCAGGAGGAGTGGTTTTAGCCCAGAAGTTAGTAGTTTCATGGCCATTTTGGGCTAATTTCTCTCTCTTTCACTTCCCTGCTATAAAAACCGCATTTGCGCATTTTTTTGCGCTGGTATTCTGCTCAGCAGGTGCCTTCCAGGTGTCCTGCAGAGTCTACAGCAGCAGAGAGACAAAAGAGTGACTTTGGAGTGATTAAGTATCATTTTTCTGCTTTTCTTGCTGTCTAAAACTAATTCCGCCTAAATGCCAATTTTTTTAGTGTTTCAGTGATTTAAAAAGTTTGTTATTGCTACATATTGTACTTATTTGCTGCATGCATTTGAATTAAGTTGTTTTTGTGAGCATATAATCTGTTTAACTGTTCTAGGCTACACACTAAAGTGTGATAGCCTTTTCTGGGCATTTAAAGTGTTGTTTTGATTGTATCTGCTCTATTTTCTGAAAACAAATGTATATATATGGATATATATATATATATACATATATATATATATATATATATATATATATATATACTTGTTTCTCGCCTTTCTGAACTAGTATAGTCCAGATTTCAGGTTATTGCTGAATCCAGGGCTGTGTTACAAGTGTCTGTGTTGCCCATACCTTTCTTGGATAGAAGGAAGTTTCTCTGTTCACCTGTGAGAGAGGGGAGCTTTGAGCAGCCTATCTGTCCCTGGAGGAGTGGTTTCAGCCCACAAGTTAGTAGTTTATTGGCCATTTTGGGCTAATTTCTCTCTCTTTCAATTCCCTGCTATAACAACCGCATTTGCGCAGTTTTGCATGCCAGGCAGCGCCGGTTATCTAGGGTTAAACTATTCCCGGCTCCACGTAGTCTACTCTTCAATTTTTCCATTGGAACTATACAAATCTTCAACTTTAGCACTCGAATCATTCAATTCACAGCCAAGCACTTGCTAAAAAGTCATAGCAAGCACTAATTAACCCCAACACTAGACCCCACTATACTGTCCAGAAGGACAAGGCTCTCTATTCGTCCCCACCAGCCAATTAGAAAAACAGCTTACTCTACCTATTCAGGCATGTCCAAAGGGCAGTTTCCGGTGTACTCTCCAGTCCAAGTGGTGAATCTGAGTATTTTGAGGCAATGTTACAACTGCCTCATATATAAAGACAAACCTCTCCTCCTACCACCAAACACTAATATATGCGAGAGATGCAATTACACAGCCAAACGGGAGGCAAAGCTCTCTCAACCTAAGACTGGAACTGACAGTCAAGAGGAGAAGGGTAATACTTGCAACATACCACCAGTCTCACTTAGACCTAATAAACCAACACCGGCAAATACACATAAATACAAGAAAACATACTCAAAGGCTCTAAATAAAAATCTGCAAAAGGAACAGAGACCTCCAAAGCAGACATCCAAGCCATCTCCACACCCCATCACCAACCATGAAACACATGCTTCACATAATCAGTGTGTCATGCAATCACAGCCCTTAAGGCAAAATAACATACCCAACACGCTAGTAATAGGTGACTCTATAGCACACTGATGTCCCACTAACTAGGCTGGATAAGGAGAAGGTTACAGTTAGCTGCCTGTCAGGTGACCGGATCCGCCACATAACACAAGCACTCAGGTCACTCCAGAACAAGTACAAATACAGCTCTGTCATTGCCCATGTTGGTGTGAATGACCTGAGACGCATCTCCCTGGACTACATGAAGAGAGACATGGAAGAGCTCTCTGATCATGTAGCTCAGGCCAGTATGACCCTGACCCTGAGTAGCATCCTTCCCTCACCAAGAATGATGCCACAGTATAAAGAAAAAATGACCAATTTCAGCAATTGGCTAAGTTTCTGGTGTCATTCAAAGGGGGATCCAGTATCTGTCCACCTGGGAAGACATGCTCGACAAGCCACGTTGCTTTGCAAGAGATGGCTTGCACCTGTCACCCTTAGATTTTTGAATACTGGCTAAGGCTCTTGTTGCCCTCATACTGCCTTTTTTTAGGCAAGGCTCAAAAGACAAACCCACCACCGTAAATAGCACAAGTAACCAAAGACTAAGGGTAATGCTACAAGTAACCAAAAACTGAGGGTAATGCTACTCAACGCAAGAAGTCTAAACCTCAAAATGCACGCACTCAAGGCACTCCTCAGTATGGAGAACATCGACATCTGTGCAGTAACAGAAACTTGATTTAAGGCTCCTGAGAGCACCCCAGCACTACCAGGCTATAACTCATACCATACTTTTCGGCCACAAAACCAGGACCGAAACACAAAAGGCAGGGATGTATCCATATTCTTCAAGGATACCCACACCTCCAGGTTAGTGGCGCAGCACAATGCATCAGAGATCATCCATGTGCAACTAACAATGGGCAAAACTGCAATCCAAATTGTAGCTCGCTACATTTCAAACACCACGACCGAGGACCCCCATTCCGCATTTCTGGAGGCACTGGGAAATATGAAGGTCCTACCAAACACCCTAATACTGGGTGATTTCAATTACCCAAACATTTATTTATTATTTATTAATTTTACATTTGTTGACCAGGCTAATCTAACTGGATATTTGTCCATTTTCAGTAGAGGCCCAGGGAGAAAAGCTCCAAGCACTAGCAGTGACAAAGAATACAATATTTAGTAAATAGTCAAGTTACATAAACTGGGTGAACTACTCAAGTACTAACTCCCTTGCCCAACGCTTCCTAGAATTTATAAATTTGAACGGCACCAGAGGGAACAACATATTGGACCTAGTCATCACCAACATGGGTGACCGGTGTTCCATACCGGAGGTCAACCCCTCGCTGGTTACATCAGACCATTGACTAATCACTCTGGTTATCCACATTCCGCCCCCACCCCCAATCAAGGAAACCACCGTGAAAAACTTTTCAAAAGCAAACTTCACATTACTTAAGACCAAGGTGGAAAGGTTCACAGCCCCCATGCTAAAGGACAAAGCTGTCCACGCTGCTGAAACCTTTACAAAGGCGCTCTATGAGCATCTGCAGGAATGCATGGATTGTGCTATCCCAACTAAAACCAAGACTCACTCCTCCAAGAAAAGGAAACCAGTCTGGTGGACCCCTGCCATAAACAAGCTATACAACAGAAGGAGGAAACTAGTACAGAAAAGAGTAAAATCCCAAGAAGGAAAGACGTCCCTTATCATTATCAGCACGAAACTACGATCCCTCATTAAATCATCCAAGGCTAGCTTCGAAAGAAAAACTGCCAAGGACTCCAAAGATAACCACAAAGTGTTCTTTAGCTATGTCAAGAACCTAAGTGGAAACTCTCAGATCTGCTCTGAGTTATTGCAGAATGGCACAAAATACACTGAACCAACTAATATTGCCAACATTCTGGCAGATAGGTTTAGTGCAAACTTCACCCCCTAAAGGGCCCATAACCATACCAGAAGAATGTAGTGCCCCGTCAATCACTGTCACACAGGTTAAAACAGCCGTAGCCAAAGCCAAAAACACAGCTTCAATGGGACCGGACAGTGTCCCAGGCAGTGTCTTACAAAAGCTCCAAAATGAATTAACCCCCAACCTTAACACACTGTTCCAACTCAGTCTCTCTACAGGCTACGTACCCACAGAGTGGCGCACAGCAACAGTTATCCTGCTTCACAAAGGTGGAGCCACAATGGACCCTGGGAACTATCGCCCTATAAGCCTGACTAGCCTGGTCTGTAAGGCTATGGAGCGCATCATCATGGAACTCATTAACAGAGACATTGGGAACCTCCAAACCATGGACCCCTACCTAGTTTGGCTTTAAGGGCAGATCATGCCTCCTAAACCTGGTGGACTTCTTTGAGACAGTTACCAAGGCATTAGATGAGGGAAAGGAGGTCCACACAGCCTACCTAGACCTCGCAAAGGCTTTCAACACCATTCCCCATTCTGGTATTATAGACAAGCTCACCAGCTTGAACATAACCCCCTACATCACGAGATGGGTTACCAACTGGCTCACAGATAGAACCCACACAGTGAGAGTTGCAGGCTCTAGGTCCGACTCTAAACCGGTTACAAGTGGCGTCTCCCAGGGCTCAGTCCTAGGACCCCTCCTGTTCAGTATATACTTCTCAGAGGTACAGGCAAGCACAGGAGGACTATGGCTGACCAAGTTTCCAGACGACTGCAAACTAGGGGCCATAATTGATTCTCCGGCTGATACAGACACCCTCCAGAAGGGTCTCACTGAGACAGATACCTTGTGTCAAAATCATGGCCTTAAGCTAAATGCCAAAAAGTGCAAAGTCATCCCCTTTGGAAAAAACAAAGTAAACTACCACATAGGTGGTAGTCTCCTAAATACAGAAAATGTAATAAGGGATCTGGGGACCCAAGTAGACAGTAATCTCTCCTTTGATAATCATATTGCCAAGGTGGTTAGAAAATCCTTCTATGTGGCCCACCTAATCACAAAAGGGTTTGCATCTAGAACAAAAGAGGTTATTGTGCCTCTCTAATCATCACTCATTAGACCCATCATAGAATACAACGCCCCATTTGGGATGTACCTTACAAGACACCTACAACAGCTGGAAAGACCACAAAAGTACCTCACCAAGAGGATTACTGGCCTCAAACAAATGCCCTATGTGGTCCGACTCAAGAAACTCCAGCTGTACTCGGTTGCATACCAGTTACTCAGAAGTGATCTCTGCCTGTCATACAAGGCCATGGCCAACCCTGAATTGATGGACATGCTCCACCTAAAAAAAAAAAATCACGGAGAGCCACACACTCTGGAGATATAAACGTCACCACAATGATAAATAGGACATGCTGGAGGGATAGATTCCTGTCCCAGAGACTCCCCCATGCTTTGGAACAGGATTCCAATATACATCAGGCAGAGCCCCTCACTAAAACTCTCGAAGAGAAACCTTGACGGGTGGATGGGAGACAGAAAATTTACCCCATGGATCATCGCAGTGGCTCTGCTGGACAGAGGTGCAGGGAACTAATGGCTCTACTGGACAGAGGCGCAGGGAATTAGAAGTTATGTACTTACCATAACGTTCCATCTGAGTAGGTGGATTCATTTGTCTGCAACCTGTGGGTATGGATCCGATATCGGATCCGAACCGGCATGGTTTATCCAGCTATGGATCCAAGCTCCTAGCTCCTCCCCTCACCCATAATGCCCTGCTCTCCCTATATGACCTCAGATCGAGTTTGCCCTGTACCAAATACCCTACCAAAGGGTAACACATACTATGCAGGAAACCGACAAGGCAAGGGGGATAGGAGGGCGGGATGGTTGCAGACAAATGAATCCACCTACTCAGATGGAACGTTATGGTAAGTACGTAACTTCTAAATCTGAAGTAGGAGAATTCATTTGTCAGCAACCTGTGGGACAGAGTCCCCAGCTACCTGAGTCTTGGGCGGCCATCATGGAAGGATATTCCGGAGCACCGCAGAGCCAAAGGATGCTCTACCTCTAGACATGATATCCAGCTTGTAATGAGAAATAAAGGTATGAGGTGAAGCACAAGTGGCTGCTGAACAAATGTCATCCAGAGGAACCCTAGCCCTAAAGGCCGCTGAGGTAGAAACAGACCGGGTCGAATGAGCGTGGACTCCCTCTGGTGCGGGCCTCCCAGAAGCTTAGTAAGCTAATAGGATACACTGGGAAATCCAGTGTGACAATGAGACTTTGGAAATCGGTTTACCAGACTGAATTTGGCAAAGGAAATGAACAATTGGTCGGATTGCCTATGACCAGCTGTCCTGTTAAGATAAAAACTAAGCTGCCTGTGAACATCCAAGGAATGCAGCTTGTATTCACCTTTGTTCTGAAATTTAGGAAAGAAAACAGGGAGGTTGATGGACTGATTAATGTTTGCTTCCGAAGCTACCTTAGGAAGAAAGGAGGGATTGATCCTGAGGCACACCCAATCCGGATGGAAGACCAAGTAGGGCGGTTTCATGGACAGTGCTTGCAGTTCAGAAACTCTCTTAGCTGAAGTAATGGCTACTAAAAATGCGGTCTTAAGAGACAAGAATTTTAGATCTACTGTGGCCGCAGGCTCGAAGGGGGGAGCGGTCAAGGCCTGAAGAACCAAAGAAAGATCCCACGGTGGAACCGTCTCTTTGACGGGGGGTCTAAGCAGAAAGGTGCCTTTTAAGAAGATTTTACATAACTTGGCCGACATAAGGGGCCCAGAGTCATGACCAACATGATAATGAGAAATGGCTGCTAGCTGAACTTTGACCATGGAACTACTGGCGCCATTATTAAAGAGACTAGTAAGGAAGTCTAGAACCAAAGGAAGGGGAACCGTGAAGGGATCTAGACCCTGCCGCTCCGCCCAAATGGAGAAGCGCTTCCATTTACTGCGGTAAATTTTTCTGGTAGAGGGTTTATGAGCCGCTACCAGAATGGCCTTAACTGGGGACGAGATACCGGGAGTCCTGATTAGGAGTGGGACTGGAGCAGACAAGCGGTCAGCTTCAAGTTGTCCAGGTTCGGAGTTGGTTGGTTCGATGGGTGTGATATCAGATCCGGGATGGGATCTAGAATCCAAGGCGGATTCACTGAATGAGACCTTAGGTAAGGGAACCAGATCTGTCGAGGCCAGAATGGGGCTATGAGGATCATTCTGCACCCCAACCGAGAGGCTTTCTGAAGCACCGGGAGCATCAGAGGCAGAGGGGGGTATGCGTAAAGAAGACCGGGAGGCCAAGCCTGCACCAGAGCATCTCTCGGGGAATCCCCTGGAGGTGGGATTAGAGCAAAAAAACTGTCGCACTTGGTGTTTAAGGGAGAAGCAAAGAGATCGCAACAAGGAGTCCCCCACTGTGCGAAGATACGTTTTGCTACTTGAGCATTGACAGACCACTCGTACGGGGAGAGAATGGTGCGACTGAGCTTGTCCGCAAGGATATTGGACCGACCCGGAATATGCGTTGCGATGAGAAAGTGGTTGGTGGAGATCGCCCATTCCCACACTCTCATGGCTTCTCGACATAGAGGGTAAGACCTGGTTCCCCCCTGTTTGTTGATGTACCAGACCACCGACATGTTGTCTGACTGAATCGCAATAGTTCCCAGGGGAAGAAAGGCTTGAAGTGCTTGCAACGCCAAGAGCACTGCCCTCATCTCCACAACATTGATATGCAGGGAGGTCTCTGAGTCGTTCCACGTGCCTTGGACCGTCCGGCCCACAAAATGCCCCCCCCCCACCCGAGGCGGGAGGCGTCCATGGTCACTGTGGCGAGAGGGGGAGATGCACAAAAGGGGCGGCCTTCGTGGAGATCCGCGGAATGGAGCCACCACAAAAGAGACCGCTTACAAGCCTTGCTGATCGCAATGGGATGATGCAGGGGGAGAGAAAGATATGACCATTGTACTAGAAGCGTCCACTGAAGTACCCGCATGTTCAAGCGGGCGAGTGGGAGAAGAAAAATCGCTGCCGCCATAGACCCTAGTGCCCTCAGGACCAATTCCGCCAGAACTGAGTTGGAGAGGAGGATGACCCGCACCTGGAGTCGCAGATTCCGAATTCTGTCGGTTGTGAGAAAGGCCCTTAACTTCCTCGTGTCTAACCTGGCTCCTATGAAATCTATCAACTGAGTAGGGACCAGGTTGGACTTTCCTACGTTTACTGTGATGCCTAGCCAGGGAGCTAGGTGAAGAAAGGAGTCTCTTGCCAAGGATAGTAGATGCCTTGTTGGGGCGGTGAGAAGCCAGTCGTCCAGGTACGGAAAGACCTGCACCCCCTGAAGCCTCAGGTGGGCCGCAACCACTGCTAACACTTTGGTGAACACCCTGGGGGCTGTGGTGAGACCAAAGGGGAGGACCCTGAACTGGTAGTGACTGGCTCCCAGCCAGAAGCGAAGAATCCTCCTGGACCGTCTGTCCATTAGTATGTGGTAGTACGCATCCTTGAGGTCTATAGAGCACATCCAGTGATTCTCTCCCAACAGGGGGAGGATGGATTGTAAAGTGACCATCCGGAACTTCTCCTTGGGTACTGCCAGGTTTAATAGGGACAGGTCCAGAATGGGTCTTAGGTCCCCCGTCTTTTTTGGCACTAAAAAGAACCTGGAGTAGAACCCTGATCCGATCTGGTCTGGGGGGAACGGGCTGGATGGCTCTTTTCCTCAACAGATAACGAATTTCTGCTGAAGCGGCCTCCCTCTGATCGGGTGGAACGTCGGGGAGGGAATTTAGTTTTGGGAGGTGAAGAAAAGAAATTCTGTATCCTCTGGATATAATGCGGAGGACCCAGCGGTCTGATGTTATGGACTCCCATGCCGCTAGGTGCTCCGAAAAACGTCGCCCGACTGCCTCCAGAGTGGAGCAGTCGGGCAACCCCTCAGGGTTGCTGTGTTCCTAGAGTAGGACCTCTGGGGCACAGAGAAGCAGACTCCGACGGCAGACAGCGTCTTCCCGTCCTTCTCGCTCTGGACCAAGGTGTCGCGAACCGTCTTGCCAAAAAGGGCAGAACCGTCAAAAGGGGCGTTCGCAAATGACGCGTTGAAGGGCTCCGTGAAATCACAATGGCGGAGCCAGGCCTGACGTCTCACGACTAGGCCTACTCCTGCAGCTCTAGCGGCTCCCTCGGTAGCATGGGAAAGTAACCGCATAGAGGTATTGGTCACGGAATGAAGAGTGGCCATACGGGCGGAGTGCAAAAGTTTGCCCTCCTCCGACATGGACTCAGGGGGCGATGCGGCGTATTCTTTGATAAGATCGCGCTGCATCCTAATGACGTGCCAGATAGTTGAGCGTCCTCACTGAGAAGGTCGCTGAACTATACATTCGCTTCCCCAAGCGGTCCATCATCCGAGACTCCTTGCTCGGAGGATGAACTGAGGGACTCTCTTGGGCAAGTTCCCTCTTAGTGGCTGCTGCCGTCAACATGGCATCTACCGGGGGTCCCTTGCTCCAGTGGGCACGGTCAGCAGGGGGGCTAAGAATCCTGTCCGGCCTCTTGGGGATTGGCTCCACGGTGTCCGGTTCCTTCCATGCCCTGGTGGTAATGAGGTCCACTAGGGGGTCAGCAGGAGGGGACACCCAAGAGGTAGACGGGCCCACTTCAAATGCCTCCAAGAACGCGGATTTGTCCAAGGAAGACTTTGGGCAGACCACCCACCTCTTATACGAAGCATTTCCATGATGTCTCCAAAGGAGACATCCTCGGGGGTTGATCTTGGGGAGCCTTCCCCCTCCTCCAAGTCCGTGTCTTCAGTTAAAGACCCGGGGGAGTCTATGTGCCTCCTCTTACATGTGTGCTTGCAAGGTGCTTCCTCAGGGGGGCTGTCCGAGGAGCACTCGCAAGCAGTGTCCAGTTCCAAAGGAACTGCTTGGGGCAATGAAACGGGCTGTCCCAGTGGCCGGGTGATGGAAGCCTGACTCAGAGCAGATGGAGTGCGGGACAGAGCCGAAGCAAGGGCCGGGGGTCCGGATGCCCTCAACAGAGCCCTCTCCACTACATCAAAAGCCGAAGGGGAGCCGGCCTCGACCAAAGGATCCGACAGTCGGCTCCCCCTCGGATCCGAGAAGTGGATCGGAGCCGGCATCGAGCCCCTCGGATCCGAGGGACCAGTGCGCTCAGACACGGACGGCGCCGAAGGCACACAGAGTCCCTCGGATCCGAAGCTCGGGCCAAGGCTCCGAGAGGTCGGATCCGACACACTTGAGGGCAGGGTCGGATCCGAAGTACCCAGTACTATCGGGGCCGACCCACCCCCGGCTCCGAAGCTGCCCGGCTCCGAGCCCGGGTCGGAGAAGGAGCTATGGGCTTGAAAAATGGGGTCGAGCTCCCCCCCCGGGGGGGGAGGCAGGAGCACTCCCATCTGCATCTGGGCCTGGATGAACCTTCACATCATCCGGTCCAGATCAGCGTCAGAGAGACTATAGGTAGACCTCGAGGAGGCTACCGAGGTAGGCCTTGAGTACCGCCTCGATAGCCTTGAAGGAGGTCGGGTCTCCTCCTCCTCAGGTCCCGGTGAAAAGGTTGGGGACCGGAGCCGAGGAGGAGGAGAGCCAGCAGCTAGAGAGGCCGGAGGAGAAGCCCGCTTAGCCGGCGGGGCCGAGACGGAGGTCTCGGCCCGCCGCTTGTGGTGCTTCTCTCTCCGGTCCTTTTTCCTAGCTTCCCTCTCCTCCGAACCCGTAGAGGGAGTTTGAATCCCGGGAGGAGGAGGGGGAGCAGGTAGGGCAGGAACCGCCAGAGTGGTAACTACCAACGGGGCAGAGGCCGAAGCCGAGTCCGGGGGTAAGAGTCCCGCCAAGACCAGCTTCGACCTCCGCTCCTTCAATGCCCTGTGGTTGAACCCTGCACAGATTGAACATCCAGAAGTGAGGTGTTCAACCCCAAGGCATCAAACGCACCGAGTGTGGCCATCAGCAGGGGACAGCTTATGACCACACTCGGAGCATTTTGAAAAGATCGCCTTTGGGGCCTCAGACATTTTTTTTTTTTAAACAAAAAGAAAGTTAACAAGTTAACAAACCAGTCACACAAAAGGCCCCAAAGAAACCACACGCACACAAGCTACGCACCAGCGAGTGGAGGGAACTACAAAATTAAGTAATTTAACAAAATTTAGTGTAAAAGGGGGGAAAACCTAAAACATTCACACAAAAAACAATTTTTTTGACAAAAATTCCCTAGAAAAATACCAAAATAGCACTTAGCTGACAGGAGCTCAAAATCCATCTGTCACCATGAACGCGGCAAACTAGATCTGAGGTCATATAGGGAGAGCAGGGCATTATGGGTGAGGGTAGGAGCTCGGATCCATAGCTGGATAAACCATGCCGGTTCGGATCAGATATCGGATCCATACCCACAGGTTGCTGACAAATGAATTCTCCTACTTCAGATCTAATATTCTCCCCTCTGTAAATATATGGACAAAAGTGGCAAGAGCCACATTTCCACATTTTCTAGTCCCATTTAATTTACCATCCCTATGAGAGAATGTCCAAGGTTCCATTTCAAAAATACTTTTCAAAGAAAGCATGCACATCTGACATTTATAAACTTGCTGTTCAAAATAACATGCAATTAGGGTTTAATATGACCCAAGAAGAAAAATCTTTATAGCATTCTTTAAGTTATACACGGGTTACGAAACCCAACAATAGTGTGTGTGGGGGGTGTTGTGTTATTTGAAAACACTGATTATGTTATCAAGATGTTTGACATCTTACATAATGATATCACCTATACTATTAGCTTGAAAAATGAGGTGAACATAACCTACAAGAAAATATATCTTCACTTAGATCACTTGTTATATGGCATATTGAAACCAGATTTGCTTTTTCTTATTAACACTTGACTCAAAATTCTCACAATACTTGGCATCTCAAAAATACAAAAATATTTGTTTAATCCCCAACTCAGACCAATAGCAACTGCACAGGACTTGAAAACGTACTCTTTGACTGTGTTTGTTAATCTCACGCTCATGCTTGTATATTCAATATTTATACATCTTTTAAAGGACTCATGGGATTACCAATGTAGATTAAAAATGACTTCTGGGAAGGAAATTTGATTTTTATTAAAGACTGATGTGAAAGATCTCTTTAGTAGTATTCCAAAAACAGAAGGATTGTATTTTTTTCATGAAAGTCTGTTAAAATGCTCTCTTTGCAAGGAAGTGACATTTATCGTATAGTGGATTTTTATGGATCTTATTTTAGATGATAATTTTGTTTATTATGAAGGAGAAACTTTTTAAACAGCAAAGAGGTGTGGCAATGGGCACAGTCTACACCCCAGTGTGTGCCAATCTAGATTTAACTAATTGGGAAATGGATTATATTTCAAGTTGGATCAGTAAACTTCTGTAAACTATACCTGTTTTCTGGATAATATTTATATTTTTTGGAATGGATCTGAGGAAATATTGAAAGATTTCATTTCAGAATGTAGTCACTATGCAAAATATTTGTATTTTTCATATCATTTTTCTTGACACACATATTACTAAGGTACATAAAGGCTTCCATTTTAACATTTACAGAAAAATGACCTTTAATAATGCTCTTTTTACACTTTACTAGTTACCATCCCTTTAAGTGTAAAATACATTTGATTAAAGGTCAGTGCAGATGGTTAGCATGGATAATTTCTGATAAAGCAACTTTCACTTATGAAATTCAAAAACTCTAAGAGATGGCTTTTGGGAGTGGATAACCCCAAAAATTAATTAATGAAGTAATCCAAGAGTTAGAAGAAAAATGTGGTACTCGATACAAACCTCTTCTTCAGAGTATTGATTTTTTGTAAAGAAACCACACCTGATTTAAATTTATAATTGGATGGTGCCTATGAAAGGGCATGTGTAATCCAACACAATGTAGCTTCTGGGACAATTAAAAATATAACAGAGAAGAACTGGAACATTCCTAAAATGAATTCTGCCACTCTTCGATAGCAGGTGAACATCCAATTTTTGTAGATAAAAATGCTAGAAATTTAAAAAGTATTTTTGAAAAGGAACATAGGATTTCTCCCTTAGGGACAATAAATTAAAAGGGAGTAGAAAATGTGGCTCTTGCCACTACTGTCCATATATTCAAGAAGGGGAGACCATTAAAGTGGGGGGGGGGGGGACAAGGAAACTTGGTTTACTTCCATGACGGAAACATTCTCAGTAAAGCTTTAGTATACACTGCACATGCTTTTATATTGGAAAAAACAGACAGGGTCTTTAAGACATATCATCTAAAAACACCAACAATGCTCTGTTTAAACATAGTAAAAGATGTGCAGATTATGTAAAGTTCAGATCTGGTATCATTGATAAAGTCAACCTCCTAGGAGAGGAGATTCGGAGAAGTTTCTTAAACATAGAGAGCTTTAATGGCAACTCAGATTGAATGCTACTATTGTCCCGGAACGGAACGAGAATGTATCCATTACCTCCATTTTAAAACTTAGGGCAGCTAAGTTATAATATGTAAAGGTATAAAGCTATTATGATCATATTTTGTGGGTATGATTCACTTAACATTTGAAATTAGTATGAATATTTTTATTCATTCCCTTTAACTATACCCTGTTTTTTGATACTTTTATGTGTTAATGACATGGGCATATTTAAGCGGAATTTGGAAAAAACTTATTAAATGTATTGTTAATTATAAATGTGTGGTACACAATTTTAAATACAATTAAGAACATGACTGGCTGGTTAATACATTTAAATAGGCAAAGGCTGCTTTTTGTAATAGTTCTGATGAAGTTTCAACATTGTAAGAAACGAAGGTGCTTAACTTTTTCATTAAAGATATATACACTGATTTTTGGATGTTTCTTTAGTAGTGGTGTCACTTACCTTTTTTCCTGATTATACTAACATACAAGCCTGAGTGTTTAGAATTCTGCAAGAATTGCATTTTTTCCTAACTTATCAAAAGCTTTACCATCCTTTCCAGGAGGAGGACTGGAATTAACTAAATGCTTGGCATCAGCTGGATTTACTATAGCTACAGCTGCTGGGTAGATCTGGTATTAGTGTATAAAAATTTAAAAGACTGAGGAACTTTATACACTCTATCTGCTTTATTAGGAACAACAGACTAAATATGTCAGGGAAACCACAGGCTGTGGCAGAAACATCCTTCAGTACTGACAGAACTGGGGGATGGGTGAAGGTACCGGAAATTAAAGTTGTAGCAAATCATAACATTTTCTTAGGGACTAAGAAACATCACTCTCTCCCACTGAAAAAAATGCTTCATTCTGGAAACAGTCTCCCTCACAAGGAAAATCAGACCCTATACTCTTACTCAAAATACTGCATCTATCCCTTCACAATCTGCTACAGATTCCAGTTCTTGAACTTCTTCAGGGAAAGAGGAATCCCTTCTTCTTTTACCAAAAAAAAAAAAAAAAGCTTTACAAGAAGGGTCAACAAGCTTGCATAAGCCTTAAGAGTCCAACCCAATATATTACTCCTGTCCAGATTTACTGGTACAAGAGAAGACATGTGACCCAGTATTGCAACAAAACCTTTCCCAGGGATGGGCACAACATTATGACTAAGTAGGGATACATTCCCTGTCCCTTCTCACATGACCAACAAGAGTTGCTCTCTCTTGCCCACTGAGGGTACTCTAACAGATGCAGGGGACACAGCTAATCCCTGGTCTATAGTGACTGTATGGACTACATCACAGCGATCTGAAGAAATGCATAGGTAGTCTGAGGAACAAGCTTTGTCAACAGCAGAGTCACCTTCATGAAGCTGGGGCAAAATAACAGTCTGTTGTGGTGGCAAAGGCTGCTTAACAATCTTTTTCTTTTAGTGGCTGGAAGAAGGTCCAATTGAAGAACTGGAACTCTGTTCCACTGTCAAGCCAAAAATGTGCTTGTTTTCCGGGGAAGCTTAGCAGCAATAGTCAGTAAAACAGGAAAGTGGCAAAAAGTAACTTTTCCCAAAAAAGAACACAATAAAAGGCACTTTAAACATTTTTCCCAACCCCCCAACCACTTTTCACTAGAAAAGTAAGTGTGTGCTCCTGTGACATTCAAGGAAAATACTTTTCCCTAGCTTAAAAATACATGTTTCACTCAAAAAATTACTTTAAACAAATGAAACAGTAATATGGAAATTTTCTCTCCAAAGGGAACTTATCTGCCCAGCAAAAGAACAGAGTTAGCAGACTGTTGATCATTTGAAAGCCTACACAGAAGCATCCTTCTAAGTGACAGGAAATCTCTGAAGGGCTTGGTGTCCAAACCTGACTTTTTAGTCAGCTCAGCTCAAGCTACTAACTGACTGGAAAGCATAGGTTCATAGATTAGTACTAGGCTAACTGCCCTTGCGAGCCATTTTCAGCCTAGCCAATTATCCCTTGTGAAACTCAAACCCTGCACTTTGTGTTTGTAAGGCAAACACCTTAACCATTAGGCCACCCTCGCACCCTTGGGCATGGAAGGTGCTCTGAAGATTTAGAAGCTAGCTGGCTGTTATAACCTATGCAAGATATAACCTATAAAGCTAAGGATACTGCAGTGGTAATCAGTATAAAAAACATCCCCATGCATCTTTAAGGGGCTGACAAAAATTCACCATGTCTGCACATTCCAAAGTTCTGCAACAGCAGCAACATTAAGTCCAAAAAAAGACATCATACAAATTTCTGAAACACAGAATCAGATTATGCAACCTCATTTTTGGGAACCAGGAACAAATGGAAGTATAATTCTATTTATCACTCTCTTAGGAGAACAGACTATACTCCAAGACATAAAGGGATTGAGACTGCGCCACCATCTCCTTTGACATTAGTTCTGCCAGAGAAAGCTACATCAGGTAAGACTATGCAATTTTAGAATATGGACTCTTTCTATAATGTCCCAAACCACCTATTTTGTGTGGTGACTCTCCAAGCTGGTTGAATGTAGAAAACACTCTTTCCCGCTAAGGGTGACAAAACTGCTACAGGGCTGACCAGGCAGTTCTTTTAGGAGAGAGGGATGGAGGTCTAAGAGATTTAAGGTTGTCCAGCATATGTGAGGTCACTGGTGGTATTTGGCGACTTTCTTCCTTCTACAAGACTGAGAAGGTTTAGTATACACCAAGGGGGTACTGTATACACATTTTCAAACTGCTTTCCTGTGCTTCACAAGATCCAAAGTGATCACCTGAGATAGCCTATTAAAAAAACAAAATAACTCGTCCATCCTAAACAGTTATCAGTTTACCTTTGAAAAGAAGACAGCCGTAGACATGCTACCCTGTGAAGTCTTTCCGGTTAGTAATTAATCCCAGTCAGAGTAAATACAATCCTTTTACTGATGACAGTCTCTCACCAGTCAACTCTGAATCTCAGTTACCAGGACTTTGAGTGGCTAAACTGAATTCCCTATGGCTCCCATCTCAAAGCCAACTGCTCTGTCCCCAGCTTCTATCTCCTGTACACGCCCCCCCCCCGTCTCCTCTGGAATCAGCATCACAAACTTCTGCCATACTGCAAATTCCCTGACCTTAAAAAGGTAGAGGAGAAAGCACAACTAGGTATGTTGCATTTACCATAACAGTAGATGTCTGAATTCTTCATTGATGCAGTAGCCTTTTTGCTATATGGGTTGTTCCCTGCCAGGATACAACAGGCCATCTTCACAAATCTTTGGCTCCTTCCCCCATATTCACTCTGACTGCTGATAGGACAGCCCAGTGGAGAGGGAAATCAGCAGTCAGACAGAAGCAATCTTTAGGTCTTTCTTGCCGATAAACAGGGAAAAGGCTTACTCATCCTGAATCTCTAAAGACATAACAGTAAACAAAATTTTATATCCAAACAAGTAGCATTGTACAAAAAAGGGGATGGCAGGTGGTTGCAGCTACCACAGCAGTGAGGAATTCAAACATCCACTGTTACGGCAAATGCAACTTACATAACTGTACTATTTTCATCATTTTAATTGATGAAGAGTCTTTTGCCTATATAGGTTGATTACCCGAGAATACACAACCTGGGAGAAGGAAGGAAGGATAAGGATTCAGGCGACACTGGAGAATAGTCCTAGCAAAGCCAGTCCTGGATATGGAAAATGAATTTAGCTTGAAAAAGTATGTACAGAGGACCACGTTACTGCTTCTAGAGGCCACTTCTTTTGTGTATGGCATTGTAGAAGCTAAGACTCTAGCAGAATGTCCCCTTGACACCTGCCTGCAATAAGTTTACCATGGTGGGCATAACAAAAGGCAACAGCTGAGGACAACCACCTAGAAATATCCCATTCTGATCTGGACTGTCCCCATCATAAGAAACAGACAGCTGATCTGCTTTTCTAAAGGACTTCATTCTGTCAGGACAGTACTTGGGCTGTCTGTGCACATCCACTGTATATAGAATCCTTTCTCCCTGGTTCAGAGGGTCTTGCTAGAACACTGGAAGATTGGCAGATTAATTTTATGTACATTCTGACACAATTTTGAACATATATGAGGGATTTGTCCTTCATGAGACCCTATCTCTATGGAAGGCCAAATAAGTTTCACCCACCATGAGAGAGTATGTGACTGAGATACTCTTCTTGAAGAAGTCAGAGCAATAAGTATAGTCTTCCATGTAATGAACTTTAAATCCAACTGATGAACTGGCTCAAAATAAAAGACGTAGTTAACTCTTCCAGCATAAAGTTAAGATCATAGGAAGGAGACAACTGTTTTATAGAAAGCCTAATACGTAAAACTCCTTTGAAAAACAGAGAAGAAAGGGGAGGATCCAAGGAGAGACGTATGAAATGACTGCTGGATGTAAACTGACTGAAGAATGAGACATGCCAAATAAAAGCAATTCACACAAATATTTCATAACTAGTGTCACATAATCCCTGATGAGACCCTGGTTGATGGCTAGCCATGAAATAGAAAATAGCTTCCATTTGCCAATATCCGATTTCCTGGTAGCAGGTTTACTTACTTCCTTTAGTACTCGCTGCACATTATCATAAAAGAGGTGTCTAAAATGAACCAAAATCGAATCATCCAGTCAGTTAAGTGAAGTTGTTTAAGACTGGGGTTTTCAAACTCCCCGATTAGTGTGAGTAGATATGGTATGTTAGGAAGCTTGTGGTAATTGTCCTTGAACAACTCCATAAAAAGGAAGAAAGTACAGTTGTACAAGTCCTACTTACCTGTAACAGTAGATATTCAAATTCTTCACTATCTCAGTGGCATTTTGGGTTATCTGCCAAGGTAACCCTGTAATGCCAGCTTACAAAAGCTCAGACTTCCCTTCCTTTTTTCTTTTTTTTTTTTTTTGCAACAACTGATTGGGTGTACACATCCTGAGAGGGAAGCCATCAGCTGTCAAAGGTGTGAGTGTTCAGGTTTTTTCACTTCCACAAAGAAACCAAGAAAAGTACCTGCAGCCATTAATCTAGCAAGAATAAGTTCACAGCCCATCACAATAGCATACAAAAAACAAATCCAACAACAACCAAATCAGAGAAGTTGAAATCCACCTCAATTATGCACTATCTGGGGAATGGTGGGTGGATGCTGCCACTGAGGCAGTGAAGAATTCAAACATCTACTGTTAGAAATCTGCAGAACTTATTCAACTGTACAATGTTCATCATTTCTACTGCCTCAGTGACATATTGGGTAGATTCCCAAAACTAACCTTGGATGGAGAAGGTTAAGTATCCAGCAGACCCTGGACAAATGTTCTAGCAAAACCTGCACTGGACCTTGAAAATGAATCCAGTTTGTAGTGCCTTTTGAAGATATGAAGAGATGACCAGATTGTTGCCTCTAGAATGCTTCTAGAGTCCACCCCTTTCCAATATGACACTGAAGAGGATAAGGCCCCAGCTGAGTGAGCCTTAACTTTGTCTGGAAGAGATTTACCATGGTGACAGTCACAGGAAAAAAGTAGTAGCAGAGTACAACCACTATGTAATAGTTTGCTTACAGACAGATTGACCTTTCTTAGACCCCATACAGGAGGCAAAGCATTCCTAAAGGGCTTTGTTCTGTCAAGGTAGTACCTAAGCTGCCTGTCCACACACAAGGTATGTAGAATCTTTTCTCCTTGTTTTTTTCGGACCAGGACATTCTGGGAGATTGAAGGCATGATTCAAGGTAAATTCAGGACCAACTTTAGGCATGAATGATGGATTAGTGTGCTACACAACATTTTTCTTATGAAAAATTAAAGAGGATTGGCCCACCATGAGAGCGTACTGCTCACAGAATCACCTTGCAAATGTTAGAGCAATAAATAAAACAGTCTTCCAAGTAATGAAGCATAAATCGACTTGAGAAACAGGCTCTAAAGTAAGTAAGGTCGATTTTTCAAGAGCAAAGTTAAGATCCCAAGGAGGAGGAATTTTCTTTTGAGGGGGTGTCACATTTAACACTCCTTTAATGAACTGTTTGAGCACAAGAAAGAGGGGGTTCCATGGGAAGACAAGTAGGGATGGCTGCAGGATGCACTTTTATATCTGCATATGACAAACCACCTCTAAGTGGCTCACACAAATATTTCAAAACCAAAGGGGTTAAAACCCTTTTGGGACCCCTATTATTAGCTAGACACCAGCTATAAAACCTCATCCACTTGTACACATAAGATTTTCTAGTTGCAGGTTTTCCTGACTCCTTAAATACCTGCTGCCCATCCTCATGGAACAAGTGCCTAAAACGTATCAAAACAGAAGCATCCAGGCCATCAACTGCAATTGCTCTAAGTTGGGGTGTACCACTCGTCCCTGATGTTGTGTGAGCAGATCTAGCCTGTGAGAAAGTTTGTGGTTATTGCCTTTGGCATCTTCCATTAAAAGGGATAACTAACTTTTTCTGAGATAAAAGGGGATTATTATTTATTGGTTTGACATTTGTTGACTGGGAAAGTCCAACTGAGCTAGTTGCCCTTTTTCAGCAGAGGCCTGGGAAGAAAAGCACCACAGAAGAAACAATTGTATAGTAATAATTCATAAGCTTGAAAAGAAAACAAAAGTTACCACAATGATCTTTGGTAATTCTTTCCGTATCTTTAGAAGTACCTTAGAAATCACTGGAAGTGGTGGAAATGCATATAGAAACATTCCCGACCATGAGAATTACAGTGTGTCTGCCTTCCAAGCATGACAATAAGGATGTCTTTAACAGAATTTTTTCACTTGTCTGTTTTGAAAGGATGCAAATAAATCTACTTGAGGTGTTCCCCACATCTGAATCAAGTCCTGGAATACTTCTACATGGAGCTTCAACTTGTGACTATCTGTCCAGGATCTGCTTAGTATGTCTGCCACTGTGTTTTGCTCTGATGGAATGCATGATGCCTGAAGAGTCAGAGAATGCTGTAGAGCTGGCTTCCAGGCTATCACTGCCAACCAGCAGAGAAGGTATGACCTTTCACCCTCTTGCTTGTTCAGGTTCCACATCATGGTAGTGTCATCTGTAACTACCAGAGAAGGACCGAGAGTTCATAAGTTGTGAAGAACTTTTAAGGCATGGATCACTGCTAACATCTCTTTTACGTTTATTTTCTCTTGGCATGTGCTGAGGATTCCACAAACTCAGCACTTGAATTCCCCATGGGTATTGCTCCACACAAAATCTGAAGAGTCCATCTGGACAGACTGGACTACGGTATGAAGACAGAAATGAAGTCCCAGATGCAGCTCTGGTTTCACAAATTCCAGTATCAGTACCTAGAAATCCAAGGGATAAAGATGTTGGGTCCAACAATTCAAGTATCACTGAATTTTTCTCTTGTGTGGTCTGGCTAGTGGTATGATGAGGATCACAGATGCCATGAAGCTTGGAATTTTGAGGAACTCTCTTGCAGAGGTCACCTCTAGAAGACAGAAATCCAAGAAAATTCCCAGATAAGTCATAACTTTGTCTTCTGTTAGGAAGGCCATCCTGTTTTACTGCATCTATCAAACGGGAAAACAATTTGGTGAGAGGGAATGAGGAAGAACTTTTGAAGGTTCAATTTGAAGCCCCGGGGGGAGGGGGGTGTAACCTTGTCTAAGAACTCCAAGCACCTGGATAAAGAATTTGCACAAATCAGCAACTCATCTAAATAAAAAAATGCAGATGTCTAAGTTTTACAAAAGGAAACCGCTATGGCCAGACACTTTGTAAACATACAAGGTGCAGTAGATAGCCCTAAGGTTAAGGTAGAATAGTGATAATGAAAGCCAGACACAGCAAATCTCAAAATTTCCCAAAACCGGTGACAACAGGAATATAATAAGTGTCTGTGAGAACTAGAATCACCATAAAACATCAGTCTGGAAGCAATGCTAGCATTGACTGTAAGGGCATTTTTTTGAATTCTGGAACCTTCACAAAGGTCTTTAGAAAGGACAAGTCTAGGACGGGGTCTCTAGGTGCTCTCCTTTCTTGGTTACAAAAAGATTATGGAGTAAAATCCTTTGTCTTTATGTATTGCAGGCACGGGTTCTATGACCCTTGCTTCTACCATGTAATGGAGCCCTGGGGGAAACAGTGTTGTCTGGTCTGGTGTTTGCGTGGGAGAAAATGCCCTCAAATGGGGAGGATTTTTCTATCCACTGTCAAGTGTATCCGCTCCAAATTATTCTCAGAACTCCATTAGTCTGTGACTACTTGTGGCCACATTACAGGGTTGAGACAGAGTCTAGGGAAAGGAGGCAGAGAAGGAAGGGGAGGGGGTTGGGTAAGGGTGCTCTGTGACTCAGCATAGTCATTCGACTACTTGTTTGGGGAGAACTTGGAAACATGAAACATCCTAGATACTTCGTGCATTAACCTGCCTCTGTCATCCAACGGTTTCAAAATCTGTTTTAACAGAGGGCTCATACAAATTCAGAACTTAAAGGTGCAGCCACAATTTTGGCTTTTAAATAATCAGAAAAGTTCTGATTACATAACCAAGCATACTGTCATAACACAACAGAAGAAGCAACATTTCTTGAAACTGAGCACACCTCTCAAAGCATGTTTTAAAACCAAAGTCAAATCAGAAACAATTCGATTCGTATAAGAATTTTGCTCTGCAGGTAAGGATGCAGCAAAATCATCCAAACTGTATGCATATTATAAAATAAATTTCCATATACAGCCTTGATAATTTAACATTTTAAAGGCTAAATTACTACAAAGAGAAATCATCCTTTTGCCCTTAAGATTTAACAATTTTCCCTCTTTATCAGGGGGCATCACATTAAATGAAACCAAAGACTTTTTATTTGAAATGCTAGTTGGGGAAACCAAAGCTGGGTCAGCAGTCGAATGAGAAAAGAGACCTGTTACATCTCAGGAGACCCTATACTTTCTCTGAGCATTTTTAGGGACTGCAGAAATAGATACTGCTGTCCTGCAAACAGCTTTTTTAAAATCTTCCAAAGCTGATAAGAGAGGGGAGAGTGGTTCCTGACTGCTCCCAAGCAAAAACCTCAATAAATCTAGCAATAATCTGAGGAAAAGTGAACACTTGTTTTGACTTAAGCTCAGGTTCACCTTCGGAAGAATCAGACTAACTGGGCTCAGAATCAACTAGGAAATCACCATTGTCCTAATCAGATTCCTCATCCTTCTCTGAAAGAGAACGGTCTCTAGCAAACTAACACTAGAGCCATGTATGTGAACTAGCCGTCTGCAGAACACACTAAGACAAGGAAATCACTTAGCCAAGGAAACCACATCAACCTTATAAATCAGTGTAATCTGATTACCAGCTGTATGATGAAGCTTCTGTTTCTTTTCCTTGTGAACTTCATTACGAGGTAAAATATCTGGGGACACAGTATTATCAATGGCAAGGGGTCTCTTATACCAAACCTTTCCTGCACCTAAAGGGCTTGGGTCTCCCATACCTGTGCCAGGTATTGGAACAGGCCCTGAGTATGTGTCTAAACCCTACTCCATACTGGCCGGCAAAGCTACACTAGAGGGAGATAGGGCACAAGGTTAAGGGGTCCACAGGCCAAACAGTGGCACCAACAAAACTACTAACCATAGACTGTGGCATATTTTTATTTCATATTTTTTTTTTTTTTAGGTACAACCAGATGTGATGACGGGTACTACAGTTACGGTCTATCAAGTCAGGGGAGAGAATGCCAGCCAGAAAAATAAACTGGCATTACCAGATAATGCATCACAATAAGCACTTAGTTTGTAGCAATAAGTATGCCCCCAAACAATTCAATACTCCCAAACTGCCCTATTATCACACAAAGCAGTTTTAAATGTGTTCTGAACTTTTATAACTGACAGAAGTTAAATAATTTCCAGTATACAAAGTCCAAACAACAAAGCAACCAATGTGCCAAACCAGTGTGTTAAAAATTTAACCATGTTAAACTGCCATAGCATTTTTAATTGCAATTTAAAATGTATTCTCTTGTCAGAGAGAGTAAAATCTATACAGTGCATTCAAATGACTTTATCTGTGGTAAAATTGCAATCTGATGTTAAAAACACACAGGGCAGGGCCATACATACGTTCATAGATATATATATCTTTAGTCAATAATATATAAATACTGAAAATGTGGTTCTGACTGCAAGAGACGGCCCCTAGTGTATAACACAAACACCTAGCTTCTGATGGAAATATTAAAAATTTCCTCAGAAACAGTAAAAACAAGTATTTATCAAAGAGAGAGAAGCCAAATAAACACTATTACAAGCAGTATCATCATGAGACTGGCATAATGCTTAAAGTGTTCACCTTATAGACACAAGGTGCTGGGCTTGATTCTCACATGGGGTAACTGGCTAGGCTTAAAATGGCCCATGAGGGCAGTTGGCCTAGTACGAACCTATGAACTTTTAAACTATGAAACTATATTCTGTGCATTTTTGTACCATTTCATGGGGTGGCAAAAGCCACATCACTATGGCTAGGCTTACAAATGCCCCAGGGCAGATAGCCTAGTACTAAACTATGAAACTAAGAAATTCCAACAGTAATTATTGTAAACATGACAGAAATAGAATATTAAAATAGACATTTTTAAATAAACAAAATCGTAAAAAGAATAATAAATCAAATAATAAATCTATCAACAAAATGAAAGGAAGGGGGTCTCCAAATGCAGCTTATCAGAGCAGTACGCCAGAAACATCAGCACTGGATCCTGTGAAGAGTCGAAGGACTTTCTGCTTTGGATATCAGAAAAAGACTGAACGCACACTTCCTGCTTCAGCTGAAGGCTTTCCTCTCAGGATATGCTCAGCCAATCAGTTGTCACAGGAAGAACGAGGGAGGGGAGTCTGAGCTTTTGAAACCGGACAAGTACTAGTTACCTTGGCAGATAACCCAGAATTCCACTGAGACTGTTGGGATAATGAATATCTGTGTTGGCTGGGTCAAAAGAGAATCATCACAATGACTTTTGGGGAGCTCTTCTGAATCATCAGAATTATCCTGGATATCATTGGAAATGGTGGAAACTCCATAATGAGAGATTTCTACCACGGGAATGAAAATTCACCTGTTTTCAAGGCTTGCTTGCAACCATGCCTGAAGCAGAATTTGTTCAGTTGTCTGTTTTGAAAGGAGGCAAACAGATCTATTTGAGGTGCTCCTCACAACTGGATCAGCTGCTGGAAGGCCCCCTTGTTCAACTTCCATTTGTGAGGGTCTGTCCTATTCCTGCTCAGCTTGTCTGCCACTACATTTTACTCTGACAAAATAACAGTGAAATGTCTGGAGGATTAAATAGTGCTGCAGAGCTACTTCTCAAGCTATCACAGCCTGCACCAATAGTACAACATGGTGCTCTCCTGTTTATACACCTTATCACTGTGGTGTTTGTAATCACCTGTAGAGGCCCAGGGGATCAAAGATGATGAAGAGATTTCAAGGCATGGATCACAGTCAACACCTCTGACATTTAAGTGCTTTGGTCTGTTATAGGCATTCCACAAACCTCACCTTTATCCCCACAGAAGTTGCACTCCAAGCAAAATTTGAGGCATCTGTAGTTACAGATTCATATGGGATCTGAGGTGAAAAGTGGAGACCTAGATTTAGATCCATCTGCTGTCTCCATCAATGCAGCTCCTTTTTGAAAATACCCAGAACTGGAATATTAAATTCCAGAGGATGAAGATGTTTGGTCCATGTTTTTTTAAACAATCTGGTGATTTTTTCTCATGTATAATCTGGTGAGAGGAATCATGAGAATCTTACAAGCCCTGAACCCTGGAATCTTGAGATCCTGTCTTGCAGAAGTCTGAGACTTATTGGAGATGCTCAATAAAGATTCCAAATAAAATCCACCTTCTCCTGTGTTTGAAAATAGTTTTGCTAAGATGTGTCTAAAAAGTAGCCCCAAAACACAATCCTATGTGAAGGAGTCCCGTCGGCTTTTTATACATTAACTGGAATCCCAGACTGGTAAGAACGGACACAATCAATGTTAAGGACTTTTGACAACTAGGAAAAGACTCTGTAAAGATAAGAAAGTCATCGAAATAAGGAAATAGGTGAATGTTCTGATAATGTGACCCAGATACTGAGAATCTGAGAAATTTCTTGCAGCATGTGGCTATGGGAATGTGATGATCAGCATCCTTTAGGTCTAATTTTACCAAAACACTCACAGGAGGAATGAGAGGTAGCAGTGATTAAAGGGTCAGCATTTTGAATTTTGGTACTTTCACATACACACTGAGAAGGGACAGATCTAGAAATGGTCTTCAAGAAAGCTTTATCTATGGTACTAGAAACTTTCTGGAACAGAAGCCTTTGCCCCTTTGATATAAAGGTAAAGGTTATAGGACTCCTAAAATCAGTAAGTGATGCAGAAATTAGGAAACAAACTCTGTTTGGATCGAAGGACGAGGAAGAATTTTCCTGAAAGAAGGTATTTATATCTAGTGCCAAATGTGATTCTTCCAAACTACCATTGGCACCCAAGAGTATGAAATAATCTGTTGCCAAAGGGAGATGTATACAGACCAGTTCTGGGACAGATTTCAAGACATAGGGACAGGAGGGTAGGACAAAATACTGGCATCGCCATTCAGAAGTATTACACTGTCCCTTTTTTGAAAGGGATCCTTATTTTTTGTTTCCCTCATGCCTTCTTTTTTTTGTTTGCCATTTGTCTTGAATTGGCAGGGATTGCTTGTTTTGCCTTTTACAGAGAACAGAGGAATTGGGAGACTGTTTAGTAAAGGACGGGGGCCTTGAAATATCTTAGATACCTCCTGAATTAACTTCACTCTTTCTTCAAATTGTATGAAGACCTGAGTAGCAGAATGGCCAAACAAACCTTATCTGAAGCAGAATTCAAAATTTCAGCTATCATCTCGTAAGTGAACTTTTAGTTGTATACCAATCCATACCTCTTCAAAACTGTAGCAGTAACAGTGGCACTAGACACAGTAACTGCAGTTAGATACTCTTCAAAGCATCTTTAGATACTTGAGAAAGATTAGAATCATTAACATTCAGAAAGAATCTGCCCTCTGAATGAAGTGGAGTATTCCCTCAAACTGCTTGCACAAAACAGAATAAAACTTCCAATACATGTGCTTGGTAGTTAAGAATTCTATAAGGTAATATGGAAGAAGAGAAAATTCTCTTACCAAATGTGTCTAACATCTTGCCTTATTTTCCCACCCAGGAAGGAGTTGGCATCAACTAATCTAAGGTGGAAAAACAAAAATCTGTAGCTTGATGGATTTTATACAACTATTTGCCTTTTTAGGTACTAAAGGTTGAGAGTCAGTATTAAGAAGAAAAGAAAAATCAGCTTTTCTAACAGACACTATGTCTTCAGATGAGCATGTCTAACTTTCTGTTTTTCCTCTGCAGCTAACACTTTTGCAGAAGACCAATTCTGATATGGTATCTCAGTCCTATCAAAAGGTCTCTTTCCTCAGTTATACCAAGTAGATCTACATTACCACCCCTGGAGTGTCTCTCTGACAAAAAGCAGATCGTTCTTCCAGGCCAACATGAGATACTGAAACAACTGAAGAGGTTTGTAACTCCTCACCCCTGGTCCACAACGGCTGAAAGGACTACACCACAGGAACCTGGAGAATCATATTGATGGACTAAGGAGCAACGGATGGTCAATACAAGCTCACTCACCAATGGCTGAGGCACTGTCTAAGCCTGCTGTGGCAGCAAGGGTTCTTTATTTTGTTGAGCAGCAAATAAACACACTTCCAAGCAAATCACATAACATTCTGTCAGAATCATAGCACTAATGACAAACACATGCTGAGAGTAAAAAATAAATAAAAAATCTCAAGTTGTCACAAACTGTACACAAGCACTAAACACAAAGACTGTTTTCAGCCCTATAAAATACTTTCCAAATTCCTAAAAAAATTACACAAACTGAAAATTCTTTGCATACGCAGTACAGCATTACTACAGAAATAGCCCAAAATTCAGTGACTTAAGTAAGTCCTTATTAATAATAGCTGTCCATGAGAAGAAACCTACAATATTGTGAAAAATACAATGTTTCTTAAAGGGGAAATATTACATTTAGTCAGAAATGAAAATAAAGCAATATTTTGTTTAAAAGGCAGCAAATTCTTTGTGGAAGGGTTCTCCTCTGGGGACTTGTATGCAGAAAAGAAACCTGATGGACAACTGCTGCACCTGTGAGGCTTCATAGCTGGTTACTCTTGTGGCAGCAAGAAAGTACTGAAGGTTGGCTTCTCTCCATTGGCCTGTCCTATCAGCAGTCAGAGTGAAGATGCAGGAGAGATCCAGTTTTTTGTGAATTTGGCCAGTTGCTGCATTCTGGGCAGGATACAAACCATACAAACAAATATTTACTGCAGTAGTGAGAATGTTGAACATCAGCTTTGCAAGAGCTAGTCTGCATGGTTTTCTTGAGGACTCTTCTGGACCTTCATTCTCCCAAGTTTACTCTTGAGCTTTTGTACTCTCCCTTTAGCAAAGAATGCTGCAACAATGATATGGAAGGACATAATGCAGTTGTGTAAAATCTTACCAAAACAGTTGATGTCCTTCTCTTCACAGCTGCAGTATTTGATCACCCTCCGCTCTACACTTTTCCTTTTCTCCTTCTGGATTGCACATGTTCTGCTTACTTCCTAGACTGTTGTTCCTCCTGGGGCTATTCAGTTCTGAGGTATATACGTCCGTGTGTCACCTTTATGTCCTATGTATTAAGCATGGAGCATATGTGTGACGTATGTCTATAAAAACCTAAGGCTACCCTTGGCAGGGAATTCCTTTAGTAAAGTATACTGCAACAGTGATACGGAAGGACATCATCAGGTTTTGTGTTAGGATACATTTTCTGATGGTCAGGAAGTCTAAAACTCAAATATCTGTCATCACTTAGTGACATTAATCACCAGTGGTTTGTCAGAAATCCACAAATTTTATGAGGACTAGACCAAAAATATCAGGCATAAATCCAGACATTTGAAAGGATTGGACTTGTGGATGTCTCAAATTAAAATGTAATGCAAATGCATAAATATTGTTTGGCTGACTCACTTTTTTATACAATTACCTTTTTGGAGAAACTGGTAGTGAACTGCACTTAATTTAAAATGAGAATGATTAGAAATAAATTAAGAATTATAATATAGACTTCTTTACTTCAGAAAATGTATACTTATTGGCATTTTCTTATTCAGTCAATGACTCAAGTTAACGCAGTATTAACATTCTAAAAGTGCCCCTGAAATGTTCCTGTCTTTATCACTTCTGGTCTGGATTTGTCCCCAATTCTGAAAAGAAGTGGTAACTGTCTGATATGTCAGGGATGGTCAGTCAGCGGGTAACCAGCTATAATTCAATCACAGAAGATTGCAGATGCAGAAATAAATATATTTTAATGTTAGCTTATCTATACCTAAATTTGGATCAGAATCCAGGCATCAATTGTTGGGTGGTAGACTGGTGGATATGTGTCACATTAAAATACAATGCAAAAATATACTTTAGCTTTGCACACAATTACCAAATTACCTTTTCTGAGAAGCAGCTGGTGAATTGCACTTTATGAATAATGGCAATAATTAAAATTACAACAAACTTCTTTATTTCAGAAAGTGTATATTAATTTACATTTTCTTATTCTGTCAATGAGTCAGGTTAACGGTACTAACATTTTAAGCGTCGCTGAAATGTCCGTCTGATTACTATTTCTAGATTTGTCCCCAGTTTTGATAAAAAGTGGTAACTGATTTGCTATGAATGGCCTAGAGGCAAAACTGTGTGATATCCCCCTATCATTGCTGCCAGCACTGGTTATTGTTATTGCTATATAAGTCAGGTAGGGACTTTGTTGGCTGTTTTATGAGTAGGGGATAGAAATGAATTCTTAATTCATCAAGGCTGTTTTTATCTATTATTAATATTTGATTATTTCTACTAATTGGACTTTCAATGAATGCTATACTTTTATTGGGGGGGGGGTCCCAAGAAAGAAAGGAGTCCTCAATTCATTAAAGCTGCTTTTATCTATTATTAGGTAATTATTTTTACTGACTGGACTTTTCAATGAATGTTATACTGTTTACAGAGGGGAAGAGATACGGACTCTCAATGAATGCTACCCTGTTTAATGGGGGAAGAGTTATGAGTTCTTAATTTATCAAGGCTGTTTTTGTCTATTAATTATTTTAATGAATGTTATGTTGTTCAAGGGGGAGAAGAGATACGGACTTTCAATAAATGCTACACTGTTTAATGGAAGAAGAGTTGCAAGTTCTTAATTTATCATAGCTGCTTTTATATGTTAGTTGATTATTTTTACTGACTGGACTTTCAATGAATGCGACACTTTTATTGGGGGGGGTTGACACCTTAATTAATCAACTATTATTAGCTGAATGAATGCTGTTTCTTTAAGGACGGTCTAAAATGATCTTGTTGCAGGATCCCTGTAATTTGCTTTGCTCTAATGTATCTCAGTTTTATTTCTACTTTCCATTTGCACTGGTTCCTTCCTAAGTGTCATTTGTACTGTAGAGTTTGTCCTCTGATGCACTCTTGTTGACTTGTTGTACTTGTACTTATTGTGGTGGATCATGGGGATGGGAAAAAGTAAATTCAGAATAAGAACACTACAAATATTCTTCACATGGTAGGAAGGACAGACTTCCATGGAATTCCATACATGCATAACATGCTCATTCATTGCTCAGTTGTTCATTATGTTAGTGTACATCAGAGAAACTGCATCCGAGTATCTGGTCCAGTCCAGATCCTAGCTTCACAGATGGTTCTGTCTGTGTGTTAAAATATCTTGTGTACTTTTACCTGGCTGAAAGTAATAACTTTCACACCTGAATTTAATGTTGACATAGCAAAGACATTTTTTTCTTACCATTTAGTTTTGAATGCTTAAGTAGTATCATACTTAGAAGTGATAAGAGGACAGGCAACCAGTCAGCAGGCTGGACAGAATATGTTGTTTTAGCCTTGGTTTCCTGTGCCAACTCTGCCTTAATATTTTACGAAGGCAATAGAGTGTTGTAGGAATGTCATTTCAGCAGCACACACTTTCAGGAAATCATCATGCGCTTACCTAAGTTGCGTTTAGGGTCATGATCCCCTACACCATCCCTAGTGAACTGCACAATAACATCACCAATGCACACCTCTGATTCCCTGCATATAGCACAGTAGCCATATTATAGTACAACTTTTTATTCTGTTGCTGTTTGGACTGTAATTGAAAACAAATGTGGACTGCACCAAATTCTAAACTGGTAAACTGATGTTATAAGCTAATACCTAAAAGTGCCAAATTCTTAACTGGTAACGATGCTGTAAGCTAACATTTGGATACGGCATGTTCACTGTTATTTATCATATGTTTTATTTAGACGTGAGAACAGGCAGTGAAAAAATAAAGTAACAGATAAATGTGAGATTTTTTATGCACATAGAATGGAGACCCTGATTGCAGACATAGACTTTAAAAAAATTCAGTCTCTGTAATCTCTGTTAGCAGCTTTGTTTGCACAATAACATCTTCCATAACAATGGTAATAGTAACATTTCAGTGCAGATGCACACATTAAAAGCGTTCAGTCTTTGCAATCTCTGTTTAGCAACTCTGTTGTTACACAACAGCATCTTCTGTAACAATGGTAAGGGTCAACATTTCAGTAAGCACTGACGCCTGAAAAACTATATGCACAGAAGTTCTAACAAACCAGATATATGTACAGTTACATAACTGGAATAGAAAAGTGAGAATAGAGTTAAAGGAGAATAATTAGAAATGCTGAAGTAGTTGCTGAGTTAAGGGAATAAATACAATCTGTAAGATGAAAGAAAGAGGTGATTAGATTAGGTGTAGTCAAGGGGTTTAGAGCACTAATGTGGTAAAATGAATCGTATTATTTTAGGATGAGTGAGTTAATCGAGTGAATAAGGTATATGGGAGGGAGCAGGAAAAGAAAGGTACTATGCACTTGGAAAAATGGTCATGTGACATGTCCTTTAGATAGATGTTGCATTCAAACTGTTTTGGTATGTACTATTCAGACTCCCTGTGACCGTAACAGTCAGGGAGTACTTTGGGTTGGTCAGTTACATCAAGAGAAAGTGACTGCCATAGTTTTAGGACTAGTACATCAATCAGGAGGTATATAGCAAACAAACTTTTCTGTTTTCACTATTTCATCTGGCAGAAGGTTTATGAACACACCCATAAGAGTTGCTATTTCCTATGTTTCTTAAAACTACAGGCAAAGCTCAAAATATTGCAAGAATTAGTGTGATTGAAAATATAACTGAGTTACCAGCTGAATGGTGTGTGTCAGTGTAGTGCTTTAAAATTTCAATAAAACTTATTTGGACATGCTCTTTTGTCTCCGTTATGTTTTTGTAAAAAAATTGCTGTCAAGACATTTTTCCCCTCATTCAAAAACATTTTTTGTTGCTCTTCATGGGGGAGGGTGGCAAATAAGCATCTCACCCTGGGCTCCAAATGACCTAGCTACTCCTCTGATGGGTGGCATGCAACTTTACAGTAAAAAAGAACAAAATCAATCTGGAATCATTGTACGAGTGCACACTTTTGTAGTGTCCAATAAATCTTCAAGAAGACCTTTTTAACAGCAGATTTACTGAGCAGTCTACCTCAGCAACTTCCTAAGCAGCAAAGTCTATTCTGAACTTACATCACTACACCAGAGGAACTCATTTCAAACTATACAGCATGGATGTGCCAAAAGCTGTAATGGTCCTCCTGTAAACTTTAGATGTGTGCCTCACTTCGTACTGAAAAACAGACTAAACCATTCCCTACCCTGAAGTACATAAAGACTGCAATACCTGAAAACTAGAATATGTGTAAATACAACATCAATTAACTCAAAATTAAAACTAAATATCAGTACAACAAAAAGGGATCACTTTTAATTATGTGACTTCCAAGGCTGTGGAACACTTCAAGTACCTTCCTGAAGCAGCTATTCCTTACATTGGCTCAAGAACTGTCTACATAATGAACTGAGTGACCACAAGTTTCATGCTGGGTCTCATGAACACTCCTAAACTTGGTAGCAGACCTATTAACTTTGTGAGACCTTGGGAGAAAAAATTACAATTTCAGGAATACAAGTATTGCAGAAAAAGGAAATAAAACTGAAAACAAATACATTTATATGCAATTTTTTATGACCACTACTTGTGTTGGCTTAAAAAGTGAAGTAATGCATTTAATCAATATTAAGTATATTTGCAATCTTAGTTGAAAAGAAAGAAGAAATTTTAGCAAAGAGGAGTCAGAAGTGGAAAGCATTTAAAAAATTCTGTACTTAAAGGTTTAGTGTATAAGCGAGACAGAGGTATAGTAAGAGTACATATGTATCTACATGGAATGTAAATGTCTGCAAAGAATACAAAGGGAACAAAAGGGGCACAGAAGATAGAGGGATAAATAGTGAGGCAGTGGAGGAATGTTGTGAAATGCCTTTAATTTCAAGGAAGGCCTTACTATGATGAGAATTTAACAGTGAAGTTCTTGAGTGCTCCAAGGGCTGTTTCCTCACATTCCATCATTTGCCTATGTAAAAACAATGGCATGCCTCATGGTACTGCAGGTTACAGCCACAGGAGAAAGTACAGCGGATTAAGATCTTACCATAACAGTAGATGTCCTACATCTCAATGTTGTAGTATTCTTAACATCTGGGATAGCCTGCCAAGGATAGACAAATGTCCAGTCAGCATACCAAAGCCTGGAAAATCTGATTAATCCACCAGAGGAGCTCTAGCTTGAGATAAGGCAAGAGGGGCAAAGGGTCCAGGTCATGCTTGAGACACCAAACAGAAAATTTCTTCAAGTAGTCAAAAACAGGACTTTCTAGTAGTGGGATTTCTGGCCTCCTGCAAAATCCACAGCACATCCTCACAAAATTAGTATCTAAAAGGAATCAAAATCCTATCACCCAAAGAGTTAACTGAAGAGTGGGAACTCAGGGTGAATGAGAGATCCCTTGTCTTGTGTTACAGCATCTATCCTGTGAGGTAACTTGTAATGATTGGCCCTGGACAGATGAAACAGAAGAGGGAACCAGTGCTGTCTGGGCCAAAAGGGGGTCACTAGAAGGTTTTGGGCCAGTTGACATTTTGTTGCAGAGAAAAAGGGGGACATGCATACAGAAACAACCCCTTCCAGGAAAAAAGACAATCTCCACTTGGCATTCTGAAATATACCCTGGGGAGTTGTTCAAAGGGAAGGCAAAAAGATCTATTCGAGGAGCACCCCACTGATATACCATGTCGAAGAACACTTCCCCATTAAGCATCCATTCATGAGGATCTGTACTGGTCCTACTCAAAGTGTCTGCCACAAGGGTGTGCTCTGAGGGAATGTAAACTGCCTGAAGAAACAATTGATAGTGGACCACAAAATCCCATGTATGAGAAGCCAAACAGCAAAAGAGGTAAGACTCCATGCTTCCTTGCTTGTTGAAGTACCACATCACTGTGATATTGTCTGTGAAGATTCTTAGAGGACCTAGAACTCAAAAGGAGTGACAAGCATGAACAGACAAAAGCAAAGCTCTCATTTCCTTGATGTTGATATGGTCTGTTAGCTGCAGATGGGACTAAAGACCCTGGACTTTGCAGTTGTTGGATAAGGCCCCCCAACCAAGGTCGGAAGCATCTTTGTGCAGCTCCTCAGTGGAGAAAGGAACATGAAGACAGGTCTGGGAAATCTGATTAATCCACCAGTGCAGCTTGAGCTTGAGATAAGGCAAGAGGGGGAAAGGAATATCCAGAGGATGACAATGATAAAGCCAGAGAGTCTTGAGATACACTGAAATTTTCTTATATTGAACTTGGCAAAGGGAATCATGCAAATAGTGAATGCCATGCACCCCAGAGTTCAGAGAAATTCTCCAGCAAGAAAGACTGGAAGAGGGAGAAGTGACTGAAAAAAAAAACAGATAAGACCTTTGGAGGAGGGAAGCAATCCATCACTGGCTGGGTTGGAATCCTGCATCCCAGAAAGACTTGGTTTTGAGAGGAAGTCAACATAGACTTGTTGAAACAAAATAACTGAGAAGGGCCACTTATGCAGACAGCACAAATATTGCCTCAATACGGAAAATGCAAAGGTCAGTTTTATACACACAGTACCTGTATTCTGTTGTTAATGTCAGAGTGCAGTGTTCCACGCTGTTCAGCTTAAACCACCAACGATAGGCACACCTTGCTTATCAAAGCAAAGTTAAAAAGATAATTCCAAAACACAGTTCCAGCTGTTCAGCTCCAAGCTCAAGTGGGCAACCCAAGCTGCTCACAAATAAGTCCTGATAACTTTTAAAAGTAAAACTCCGTCTAACAATGCTTATATAACATCAACTTCAAAAACAAGCGTTAGGCGGATTCTAAAATGCAATACTTTTATTATAAAAAACGGCAAGCGCTTTCGACACAAGTCTTTTTCAAGTCAACAAACAGTTTTACAACAGGAAGACACATGCTTTATATTCACATCAATTGTGATGTCATTTCCTATTAAAAGTCTTAAAGTCATACTCTCTCAGCAGGAGTTCATCAAAATCAACTGTGTATGTGTTTTAAATGGAGTTACCATATTCAGCAGTCATACACATGATAATAGATTTCTCTGCAGAGCAATCTATATACGATCTTTATGCATATAAAAAAATTATTTAAAACTTTTTTAAAAAACATTTACAGTATTCAAAATGAAGTTGTAATGACAATCATGCTACTTGTCAAGGTGCATGCTGTGCTTCATATTCCAACGAATTAAAGTGAAGTGTCTACTGATTTTTTTACAGTACTTTACACTCAAACAATATATCCAAGATATTCTTTTGAGTGGAAATATAATTTCCTTACGGCAATCCTATATTATTTAGTATGATATGAAGATATGAAATTTAAAATCAATTATATAAGAGTAAAAACACATATAAAACATATAAAAAAAAATTATAAGAGAATGTATACCCTATCATCATATTATTACTAGTAGTAATAATATATCTACTAATTTACAGAATACTTGGTAGTATGGCATAGGTCCTTTATCTCTGGGTAATCAGGTCATTTAGGGTAGACTGCCTATATTTATATATATACGCATTTAACATACAGAATATAATTCAAAGTATAATACATAATGTATAAAATGTAACTTGTAACAACATATATTACAAGAAGGCAACCCATTATGGAACAAGAACTGTCTTTGCTCTCTAACTAACAAATAAGAGGGACGTGCAACATGTGGTACATAATATGGAGTGTACACTGTATATCAGGGTTTACTATAGAGACCAACATTCTCATGACCAATGCTATCATTTTCTCTGCTTTTGGGTTAGAGGGAGAATCCCACTTATCGTAGGTAGACATACCACTCTAATATAAAGACTTAATCTATGGATTTTATGATAGTCAAATGGGTGTACATCAATATGGACATGTATGCCACACTAAGACGTTATTGATGAAATCATCTAATAAAATCACAACATACCAACATGATGATAGAGTTTATAATATAATTATGGTAGGGCAGATCCTAGGTTCTATGCTAGTTATATATTAATACCTAAAATCACATTTGCCAAAAAATAGGTAATGATTCACTATACTGGTATATCTGTCAGCTATAGATAGTCAATAAATTAAAGCTATAAAACTATCTTTTTAATTTTCTAGCTTTTAAAATTAGAAGTTATGTACCTACCATAACGTTCCATGTTAGTTGTCTTCTCTCGCCTTCTTTCTTGCTGGATGGGTTCGGAGCCGATCCTCGGCTCCGACTCGGCACTTGCTTTAGCTTGAGAACTCTTTTTACCAGCTCGTGGCAACCCTATATCCCATGATGCAAGGCAGAACTACCTCAGATCTCGTTTGGTAGCTAACCTACCCTGCTAAGGACTAACCTAACATAATTTAGGAAACAAGTTCATAAAAAGAGTCCTCATATGAAGGCTCAGGAGGAAAACAACCTGATAGGAACTCTTCAAGATCTGTCCAGGCCAGGGGGTAGGAGGGAGGGACGCAAGAAAGAAGGCGAGAGAAGACAACTAACATGGAACGTTATGGTAGGTACATAACTTCTAAATGTTAAGTTGTCAATCTCGCCTTCATTCTTGCTGGATGGGACCGCCCCTAGCACCTGTATCCCGGGTGGCTCAATGGAACAGACTCTTGAGAACTGTGGAACCAAAACTGGCCCTATCTCTGGAGGCCAAGTCCAACTTGTAATGAGAGACAAAGGTATGAGGCGTGGCCCAAGTAGCTGCTGCACAAATAGTATCAATGGGTAGTCTATCCTGAAAAGCTGCAGAAGTGGATAGACTCCTGGTTGAGTGTGCTTTTGGTTTAGAAGATAGCTGCTTGCCTCTGAGAGAGTACACAAAGGAAATGGTGGAAGTCAACCATCTGGATAAGGTCACTTTAGAAACTGGAAGACCTATCCTGTTTTCTGCATAGGAGACAAATAATTGGTCCGATTTTCTGAATTGTTTAGTTCTATGCAAATAGTACCTGAGCTGACGATGGACATCCAAAATGAAGCTTCTGTTCAGCTCTGTCGGAATAGTTTGGGAAGAAGACTGGTAGATCTATAGATTGGTTAATATTGGTTTGAGACACAACTTTGGGGAGAAAGGAAGGGTTCGTTCTTAATGATACCCTGTCCTTATGAAAAACCAAGTAAGGGGAACGAATGCAGAGAGCTTGAATCTCGGAAACCCTTCTTGCTGAAGTGACAGCCAGTAAGAATATAGTTTTCCAGGTCAATAACTTCAAAGAACATGAAGCAGATGGCTCGAAGGGAGGTAGTATCAAGGATGCCAACATTAAGTTTAGATCCCATTGCGGAGGAGGATGCTTTATAGGCGGCTTTAGGAGAAAAACTCCTCTCAGAAAGGCCTTGCATAATCTATGAAACATAATGTTATTGTCATGCAAGCCAACATGATACTTGGAAATAGCAGCCAGTTGTACTTTGACTGTAGATGACGAGGATCCTGAATGAAAAACCTCCGCCAGGAAATCTAAAACAGAATGTACAGGAGCAGTAAAGGGATCAATATTCCTGGAATTTGCCCAAATAGAAAAACGCCACTTGCTAGCATAAACAGTCCTAGTGGACGACTTTAAGGAAGACACTAAGATGTCTCTGACGGAGTCAGAGATCATCGGAAGCCTGGCTAGGGAAGGAAGTGGAGCAACCAAGCAGTGAGGTTGAGAGAATGAATGGCCCGGTGCTGCTGACCCGACTGGTGGATCAAGAGATCCGGAACTGGGTCCAGATGCCAGGGCTGCACCAGAAGGTGATGATGCAGAGACGGAAACCAAATTTGTCGAGGCCAATAAGGGGCAATGAGAATCAACTTGGCTCTCAAAATGGTGGCTTTCTGAATGACTTGTGGAATCAAGGGAAAAGGAGGAAAAGCGTACAGAAGTCCCCGGGGCCAATCCTGGGTTAGAGAGTCTCTCAGGGGTTGGCCTGGAAGGGGAAAGAGGGTGAAATAATCTGGGCACTTGTTGTTTTGAGGAGTAGCAAAAAGATCGCAACAAGGAGTGCCCCACTGCAGAAAAATCTGATCCACTACAGATTGATTGAGAGACCACTCGTGAGGCATCAGAATGGATCTGCTCAGCCTGTCCGCCAAGAGGTTGGACCTGCCGGGGATGTGCGTTGCTATCAGAAACCGATGAGAGGAGATTGCCCATTGCCAAAGTCTGAGAGCTTCTCGACACAACGGATAGGACCTGGTCCCGCCCTGCTTGTTGATGTACCAGACCACGGACATGTTGTCCGTTTGTACTGCAATAGTCCCCGTGGGAAGAAAGTCGTTGAGGGCCTGCAACGTTAAAAGCACCGCTCTCATCTCCAGGACATTTATGTGCAGATGGTATTCTATGGGTTGCCACGTCCCGTGGACCATCCTGCCCTGATAATGCCCCCCCCCCACCCGATCAGAGAGGCATCCGTAGTGACTGTGGCAACTGGAGGAAGGGAAACAAAGGGTCGGCCCTGATGAAGAAGAGGGGAAGATATCCACCAATTCAGATGAGTTCTGCACGACTGTGTGACTAAGATTTCGTGCCTCACCGGGAGACTGTGGTACGACCACTGCGTGAATAGCATCCACTGCAGAAGACGCATGTGGAAGTGAGTCAGTGGTAGTAGAACAATGGCCGCAGCCATAAGACCTAGAACCTTCAGTATAAATCTGGCTTTGACCTTGTTGCTCTGCAATAAAATCCGAACAAATTTTTGGATGTCCAGAATTCTTTGATCTGTTAGTCTGGCTAACATTTTGACGGTGTTTAATTCTGCGCCTATAAAGGTGATAGATTGGCAAGGCAGCAGAGAAGATTTTTCGAAATTTACTGAAATTCCCAAACTCCTGCAAAGCTGTAGAGTGTAGTCTCTGGTCTGAAGAAGCTGACACCTGGTGGTGGCGGAGAGGAGCCAGTCGTCCAAATAAGGAAACACCTGGAATCCTTGACGTCTCAGATGAGCTGTGACCACTGCCATGCATTTGGTAAACACTCTGGGGGCTGAAGTGAGGCCAAAAGGCAGAGCTCTGAATTGGTAATGACTGGTCCCTAGCCGAAAGCGGAGAAACCTTCTGGAGCGTCTGTGAATCTTTATGTGATAGTACGCATCCTGAAGGTCTACAGAGCACATCCAGTTGTCCTTGCCCAGAAAGGGCAGAATGGACTGAAGCGTGACCATCCGGAAACTTGCCTTCTTGACAAATCAGTTTAGATTGCTCAGGTCTAAGATTGATCTCCAATCTCCCGTCCTTTTGGGGACCAGAAAGAATCTCGAGTAGACGCCGGATCCTACCTGGGCTGCCGGCACAGTCTGGACGGCTCTTTTTCTAGGGGCTTTGAAACCTCCTGTTCTGCCAAATCCCTTTGACCGGGTGAGATGACTGGAAGGGAGTGTTGAGGTATGGGATACCTTTCGAAGGGGATTTTGTAACCCTCGGATATGATCGACTGTACCCACATCTCTTGTGATAGGGATTGCCAGGCTACTTGGTACAGTGAAATCCTTCCCCCGACTGCCTCCAAGGGTGGACAGTCGGGCAACACCTCAGGGATGCTGAAAGGGCTTCTCAGGAAGAGACTCCCTGTTGCCCTGGTTCTGAGGACCCCCTGCCTCTAGGGCGTCTATTATTGTTACCCCCTCTGCCTCTGGGGGTAAACTGACCACGTGTGTCCGGTGTAGCTCCTTGGGCTTTGCGGAACCACATCTTCCCCCCCCTTCTGACCCTTGGGATATGGTCTAGAAGGAGTGGAAAAATGGACTCCAACGGCAGAAAGAGTTTTACCGTCCTGCTCACACCTGGTCAAGGTATCCTTCACCTGAGGTCCGAACAAAGCCGAACCATCAAAGGGGGTATTAGTGAAGGACGCCTTAAAGGGGTCCGCAAAATTACAAAGCCGCATCCAGGCTTGGCGTCTAAGAGCAACTCCTGTGCCTGCGGCCCTGCTCGCTCCATCGGCCGCATAGGATATGAGCCGCATGGAGGAGTTGGATAGGGAATTCAGGATTGCTAGCTGCGAGGCAATCTTTTCTTGAGCCCCAGCAGCAGAAGGATCCTGGACCACTTCACCCAGTTCCTTGAGAATATCTCTTTGAAGCCTGGTGAAGTGACAAAGGTAGTTCAGCGAACGCATAGCAAAGGTCGCTGAAGAAAACATCCGCTTTCCATACCTGTCCATGGTCCTAGAATCCTTGTTAGGAGGATGGACAGGTACTGAAGGATCCGCCAGTTCCTTCTTAGTGGCCGCCGCCACCACCATAGCATCCACAGAGAGCCCTTGGAAAGGAACTGTTTGTCCGTAGGGGCCGTGATAAATTTGGATGGTCTCCTGGGGACAGGTTCCACAGAATCTGGAGCCACGCCTTCCGAGCCACTACCTGCATAAGTGGGTCGAAGGCGGAGACACCCAGGAGGTGGAGGGTCGGGATCCAAAGCCTCCAGGTATACCGACTCATCCTCGGAGGGATCAATGGATGGCCAATTCCCCTCTGTTTGAGGAGCTCAAGGATGTCTGAAAAGGAGACATCCTCAGAGGGGGATCGTGGGGAACCCTCCGACTCATCTAAGTCGGTATCCAATGTAGTAGACTCGGGGGAGTCTGTGTGTTTCCTCTTACATGTCCTCTTCCGAGGGGGTTCACCTGCTGGATCAGGAGAAACTTCGGAAGAGGAGGAAATTCCCAATGGGGAAACCTGGGGCGATGGATCCCTGGGCCTGAGAGCAAGAGGCTGGCAAGAGGCGTCTGCAGGCACTGAAGAGGGAGGAGCTAGAGGGATGGACCGTTGATCTGGCTCAGAGGCCAGGACACTCCTCATCACCTCAAAGGCTCCCCTCCCCGGGAGGCCGGAATATCCCCGCTCCGACGATACAGGAATTCCCGGCTCCACTGAGAGGGAAGGCTCCGAGGCCGATGTCAGCGCCGAGCTTAACAAAGCCGAAGCCCCGAGAGGGAGAGCGGGGTCAGACAAGGGTCCGATGCCACTAGCCCCCTCGGAGCAGACAAGGGAAACCAGACGACCGGATCCCTCCAAGGAAGGCCTCAAGGAGGAGATCGTTGCCGAGGACGACGGAGCCGAAGGATGTATCGGCTCCGGCGCCGAAACAGTTGCTGTCCCGAAAAGCTCCGGCTCCAAACTCTGGTGTGGAGTCGGAGGAGGAAGTTCAAGGGGTGAGGCAATAGCCGAAGTCTGTTGAGACGGGCTATGGAGCATTTGGGCCAGTGCCTGCGACTTCAACAGCCTGCTTACCACCCTCTCTAAGTCGTGGTCAGACAGCCTGGAAGATCTAGAAGATCGGCTCCGATGGCTCCGCTCCGACAAAAGAGGAGACCCCGGAGCCGAGTGGATACTCTGCAATGAAGGGGACCGAGATCTCTTTCGGGACGAAGTCATCGGAGCCGAAGTCCCCCGAATTCCTGATGGAGCCGAAAGTTTCTCGGCTCCGATGCTGGATAAGGTGTTGGCTCCAGCCGGAGCCGACAAGGCCACAGTAGACAAGGTGTCGGAACCAGTCGGTGCCGAACCCACTACTTTTGAAGTAGATAGATCGGTTCCAGCCGGAGCCAATCTCGGCTCCGACGGAGCCGGAGCCACCGGAGGAGGCTTGGATACTGAAGCCTGAGCCTTCGGTGGCTTAGAAGGTTTCCCAGACCCTGCTTTAGAGGGAGAACCTTCTGGCTTAAGTAAGCCAAGGAGGATAAGCTTATTCCTCCGTTCCTGCAGGACTCTCTGGCTAAAAGAGTGACACAAAGCACAGGAGTCCTGCAGGTGCAAAGGCCCCAGGCAGTAAACACAAGAAGTGTGACCGTCTGTCAGAGACATTTTCTGACAGCACGAGTCACACTTCTTGAAGCCTGAGACCTTGCCTTCCTTAGACATAATCCTAGGAGGAAGTCACACACAAACCCCAACAAACACACAAAATTAATCTCCTAACACACAACACACAGGAAGGGATTAACCAATGGGGTTTAGGCCTAACTAAACTTTTACACTAAAGGAAATAAAAAGTTTTGAAATATAAGGGAATAGGGTGGGCTGTAACACACTACAGACTATAAAAATGGATACAAGGGGAAAATAAAACCCTAACTAAGCTTTTCTCTTTTGACAAGAAAATTACTTACCTCAGCTGGCAAAGGAGACCTCTTTCGCTAAGCGGCAAACGAGATCTGAGGTAGTTCCGCCTTGCATCATGGGATATAGGGTTGCCTCGAGCTGGTAAAAGGAGTTCTCAAGCTAAAGCAAGTGCCGAGTCGGAGCCGAGGATCGGCTCTGAACCCATCCAGCAAGAATGAAGGCGAGATTGACAACTTAACATTAGGTTTTATTGAAACTCTATCATTTATACCCGGTTCTCGATCCGCCCTCAACCTAATTATCCACTTGGCTTCCTTCTGTTCTGTCTCATTGAAAATATCTCCACGTCTAATAGTCACCGGGTTTAATTGGATTACTTGAAATTTAAAATTATGTTCCGTAGAGGTACTCCCAATATGTTTAGACAGAGCATTTCTAGGTGAAGTTCCGTGCAATTATTGTGGTTTTGTTAAAGAGACTAACATATTTTTACACCCAGTAACAGGGCAACAATTTGAGTTCTCAGCAGCAGCAACATGTGATACTGAGCATGTGATATATTTGGCTACCTGTACCAGCTGTGCCGCATTTTATGTAGGCAAGACAGATCGAAGGCTGAGGGATAGAATTAGAGAACATCTCTACCATATTAGGATAGCTTCACCTAGAAATGCTCTGTCTAAACATATTGGGAGTACCTCTACGGAACATAATTTTAAATTTCAAGTAATCCAATTAAACCCGGTGACTATTAGACGTGGAGATATTTTCAATGAGACAGAACAGAAGGAAGCCAAGTGGATAATTAGGTTGAGCGGATCGAGAACCGGTATAAATGATAGAGTTTCAATAAAACCTATTTTAAAAGCTAGAAAATTAAAAAGATAGTTTTATAGCTTTAATTTATTGACTATCTATAGCTGACAGATACACCAGTATAGTGAATCATTACCTATTTTTTGGCAAATGTGATTTTAGGTATTAATATATAACTAGCATAGAACCTAGGATCTGCCCTACCATAATTATATTATAAACTCTATCATCATGTTGGTATGTTGTGATTTTATTAGATGATTTCATCAATAACGTCTTAGTGTGGCATACATGTCCATATTGATGTACACCCATTTGACTATCATAAAATCCATAGATTAAGTCTTTATATTAGAGTGGTATGTCTACCTACGATAAGTGGGATTCTCCCTCTAACCAGTAAAGCAGAGAAAATGATAGCATTGGTCATGAGAATGTTGGTCTCTCTATAGTAAACCCTGATATACAGTGTACACTCCATATTATGTACCACATGTTGCACGTCCCTCTTATTTGTTAGTTAGAGAGCAAAGACAGTTCTTGTTCCATAATGGGTTGCCTTCTTGTAATATATGTTGTTACAAGTTACATTTTATACATTATGTATTATACTTTGAATTATATTCTGTATGTTAAATGCGTATATATATAAATATAGGCAGTCTAACCTAAATGACCTGATTACCCAGAGATAAAGGACCTATGCCATACTACCAAGTATTCTGTAAATTAGTAGATATATTATTACTACTAGTAATAATATGATGATAGGGTATACATTCTCTTATAATTTTTTTTATATGTTTTATATGTGTTTTTACTCTTATATAATTGATTTTAAATTTCATATCTTCATATCATACTAAATAATATAGGATTGCCGTAAGGAAATTATATTTCCACGCAAAAGAATATCTTGGATATATTGTTTGAGTGTAAAGTACTGTAAAAAATTCAGTAGACACTTCACTTTAATTCGTTGGAATATGAAGCACAGCATGCACCTTGACAAGTAGCATGCTTGTCATTACAACTTCATTTTGAATACTCTAAATGTTTTTTAAAAAAGTTTTAAATAATTTTTTTATATGCATAAAGATCGTATATAGATTGCTCTGCAGAGAAATCTATTATCATGTGTATGACTGCTGAATATGGTAACTCCATTTAAAACACATACACAGTTGATTTTGATGAACTCCTGCTGAGAGAGTATGACTATAAGACTTTTAATAGGAAATGACATCACAATTGGTGTGAATATAAAGCATGTCTTCCTGTTGTAAAACTGTTTGTTGGCTTGAAAAAGACTTGTGTCGAAAGCGCTTGCCGTTTTTTATAATAAAAGTATTGCATTTTAGAATCCGCCTAACGCTTGTTTTTGAAGTTGATGTTATATAAGCATTGTTAGACGGAGTTTTACTTTTAAAAGTTATCAGGACTTATTTGTGAGCAGCTTGGGTTGCCCATTTGAGCTTGGAGCTGAACAGCTGGAACTGTGTTTTGGAATTATCTTTTTAACTTTGCTTTGATAAGCAAGGTGTGCCTATCGTTAGTGGTTTAAGATGAACAGCGTGGAACACTGCACTCTGACATTAACAACAGAATACAGGTACTGTGTGTATAAAACTGACCTTTGCATTTTCCATATTGAGGCAATATTTGTGCTGTCTGCATAAGTGGCCCTTCTCAGTTATTTTGTTTTTACATTTCGTTATACCTGGAAGGACCTTTTGTGGTGTGTTTGGTAGCATTTTGTGGTTACAGACTTGTTGAGATTTAGAGCAAACCCCATACTGAAAAGAAGATTTGTAGTGAAATGGTGATCATGAAGCAAAAGCTGCTGAGAAGGTGCCTGAATCAACAGGTCATCCAAATAAGGGAATAACTGAATCCCTTGAAATCTGCAGAAGGCTACCACTGAGGCCCAGACAATTGGTAAACACCACTGGGGCTGTAGAAAGACCAAAAGAAAAGCAGAGAACTGCTGATGTGAGAAAAAACAGAGAAATGTAAAATCTTCATGAAAACAGGGTGAATAAGGATGTGAAGGTAACCATCATTCAAAGCTAGGGGTGCCAGAAAAGCTTGCAGGGGCAACAGATGAAAAAATGTCGGGACAGACATCCTGAAGGAAGGGACCTTTACAAACGTGTTGAGAAAAGAAAGATCCAGAATGGGTCTTCAATTCTCCTCCTTTCTGGGAACCAGAAACATCCTGGAATAGAAAATAGTGCCTGCTGAGAAGGGGGACAGGTTGGATGGTCCTCTGTGCCAAAAGATCTTGAAGAACCAATGGAAAATGAGGGAGCTGGCAAGGAGGAGACTGGGAAAGGCGTGAGAACAGAGGAAGGAAACAGAGGAAGGGACTTCCAAACCATAACGTAACCATTATGGATAATGGAACTAACCAAAGAGTCTGCAGTTATCTGTTGCCAAACTAGAAAAGACAGAGTCAACCTGAGGGACAATGGAACCTAGCCAAGAGGTAGAAGAGGCTGAATGTCAAATAGAAGCAGCTTTGCCAGGGAAGAAAAGGCTTTCGAATCTTAGAATCTTGAGAAGGTTTGTCAGGAAAAACTCTCTTGAAGGCTTGCTTGCCATGAGAAACCTGTTTAGATCTATGGATAAAAGCAGCCTTAGAGGGATAATTTCTCTGAAATGGATGAACAGGAGATAAAAGGATTTGTTTTAAATCATGCATAACTTTACCCTTATATTGTAGGGTCTTAAAAAGGTCAGCAGCTGCAGTGCCAAAATGATTCTGGTTGTCTAAAGGAAAATTAGCCTTGATGTCTTCAGGAAGAGCCTGTAGATGCAACCAAGAAAACCTCCTAATCACATTTCCTGATGTAGTGGCCCTAGAAAAAGCATCAGAAGGAATCTCAGCTGCATCTAATAGAATGACGAGCCAACAGCACTCAAAAGGGAAACAGCAGAAGACTTTGCCATTGAATCAGGCATAGCAGTCAGTGTGTCCCAAAGCTTAGACAGAACAGCCAGAACATACCTGGTCATATGGGTTTGGTAGTTAATGGCTCGGAAAGCTAAGGTAGCAGAAGTGTATACTTTTTTCCATTATCTGTCCATGGCACAACTGTTCTTAGCTGAAGGTAATAACTTAGAGGAGGACAATAACTTAGATGCCTCATCAGTAGCCACAGAAATAATATCAGGGTCAGAGGAAAGGCTTTTATTCAGAAACGTCTGAGCCTCAGGGACCTTAGAGAACCTGTCAGGTTTTTTTTGGGGGACAGGAGGTTGGGAATCAGGGCCTTCAGAAGCCGAACAGAAAGTATCCAAAAGGTTGTCCAAAACTAAAGGGACTGCAGAAGGCCTATGAGAGTCTATTTGCAACAGTCAGTAATACATTTTCTGAATGTCAGACACTTGGTGACAATCCCACGTGAAATGTTTCATCATACAAATCACAGTATTGCCAAAGAGTAATTCTTCCATAGGGGAATCAGGAAAGAGTGGCTCTTCCTTTTCAGACCCCAAGACAAGAGGACAGTGGATCTGAGAGGAGTAGGCCAAAGACTTCTCTCCAGGCTCTACATCCACCTCATCCTCAGAAGAATCATATTCCCTAGGACACTCTGAAGGAGTAGAGGACAAGGAAACAGAAGTAGGAAAGTACAGTTGTGTAAAATCTTACCATAACAGTAGATGCCTCTCTCTTCACTGTTGCAATATTCATAAAGTACAGTTTTGTACCTACCATAAATGTAGATGTTTGAGTGCTCATACAGCTGCAGTCATAACAGATGGGTTATCCTGCCATCAGGCGGGTCCTCGGTCGGCCAAATTCCAAAGTCTAGGTCCGGCGTCGGTTGTCATCGCTTCTTCCCTGACGTCAGTGCGGCAGGGGTATAAAAGAGGCAGCCGACGCCATTTTCTTCAGTTTTTCTTGCCCCAGATGTCAGGTGCCCCCAGAAGGAAGGCAAACATAATGTTATGCAAAAATGCAATGATGATAAATCAAAAACAGTAGTTGCAAGCAAATACACCATAAAAGAACAACCCAAAAGGTTAAATGAAAAGGGTTTGTCATAAGGCCTGTCCTAAGAGGGGTTGGAGGGAGGGAAATCTGGACTGCAGCTGTATGAGCACTCGAACATCTACATTTATGGTAGGTACAAAACTGTACTATGTTCATCGTGCATACAGCTGCAGTCATAACAGATGGGTAGAATCCCAAAGCTAAGTAAGGGTGGTAGGCACTAAGTGGAACTAGGAGGGGCTAGGATGCCCTGCAGGTCTGCTGTGGCAAAGCCCGCTCTAGATTTAGAGTATAGTGGGAGGTGATAGTGCTTGGAGAAAGTGTGCACTGAACTCCAGGTGGCTGCTTCCAAAATATCCTTGGTAGGGACCCCCCTGAGGAAGGCTGCAGAGGTAGCTGTGGCTCTGGTGGAGTGGGATCTGATGCATGCAGGCACAGTTTTTCCATGAAATGAGTAACAAAAGCGTATGCAGTGGGCTATCCATTTTGAAATTGCCTGTTTGGAAACAGCCTTTCCTTGAGCACCTGCAGCACAGGACACAAAGAGTTGCTCAGATTTCCTGAATGGCTGTGTCCTGTCCAAATAATAACGAAGTTGTCTGTGAATGTCCAAGGAATGTAGAAGTCTTTCCCCTTTGTTTTGTGGATTAGGATAAAAGGTAGGTAAGTGGATAGTCTGATTCAAAGCTACACTGGATATTACCTTTGGCATAAAGGTAAGGTTGGTTCGTAAGGAAACTCTGTCCTGATGGAAAATGATGAATGGTTGCACAGCCATGAGGGCCTGTAGCTCCAAAACCCTGCGAGCTGAGGTGATAGCCAGAAGAAAGGCTGTTTTCCATGACAAGTACTGTAACTCTGATGAAGAAGCTGGCTCAAAGGGAGGAAGGGTCAGCTTTTCCAACACAAAGTTGAGGTCCCAAGCAGGGACTGGTAGTTTCCTTGGGGGTTTTATATTCTTTGCCCCTCTGAGGAACTGCCTTAAGAGAAGATGAGAGAATAAAGGTGGATCTGTGTTGTATTGTGCAGAAATGGCTGAAGCGTGGATCTTGATGGAGGAGAATGAAAGTCCATTTTTTAACATCTCAGCTAGGTACTGTAAAATTTGGGGTATATTTATTACCCAAGGATTCTGTCCCTTCTTTTGATTCCAGGCACAAAATCGTTTCCATTTGGCAGAGTAGGCCTTTCTAGTAGAAGGTCTTGTGGCCTCCAAGATGACATCCTGCACCTCCTTGGAGAGGAGAAACTGTTGGGAAATCAAGGAATTCTCCATGCAGCTAGATTTAGAGTTTTGAGATGGCTGTGAAGAGTTTTGTAGTTGTGCTGGGACAACAGAAGAGGGACTAGAGGTAGGATCCATGGTGGGGAATGTGTCAGGCTCTTCAGGAGCGGATACCAGTGTTGTCTTGGCCAGTCTGGAGCAATGAGAATCATTTTCGGCCTCTCTGCTCTGGCTTTTAATAGAACTTTGGGCAGCAGAGGAAGAGGCGGGAAGGCATAGACTGTCAATGTTGCCCAATTGAAGGAAAGTGTATCCACTTTCCAGGCCTGTGGATGATAGGTCCTTGAACAAAATTTTTTCAACTGGCAATTTCTGTGGGTAGCAAAGAGATCTATGTCTGGCTGTCCCCATGCCTGAGTTATCTTTGTGAAAATTTGAGGATGCAACTTCCATTCGTGTGGATCTGTCATATTTCTGCTTAGGTTGTTTGCCAGTGTGTTTTCCTTCCCTGGCAGGAATTGTGCCTGTAGTTGAATTTTCAGTTCCAGTGCTGCGTTTCATAGGGTCATGGCATGCCTACACAGGGGGTATGAATGAGTTCCCCCCTGTTTGTTTATGTACCACATCACTGTGGTGTTGTCTGTCCTTATCAATAGCTGGCCTGGATGCAGTAGGTCTTTGAAGGTCATAATAGCCTTTTGCACGGCTAGCATTTCCTTTTGGTTGATGTGAAGGAGCTTCTCTTTTCATGCCCATTTTCCCTGAATGCACTGATCTGTCATGTGTGCTACCCAGGCATAGTCTGAGGCGTCTGTTGTGATGATTTGAGTTGCTTGAGGTACACAGAAAGGAAGACGTGTGTTTCTTTGGCAAGCTTGAGCCCACCCCATAAATTCCTTTTGAAGGCATGGAATGAGTGGTATTATTGCTTCCAAGCTGTGGCTGTGTTGAGACCATAAGTTTTTTAGGTACCATTGAAGTTTCCTCATATGCAGCTTTGCACATGAGATTAGTAGGATGCAAGATGCCATGAATCCCAGAGCCTGCAGGACTTTCCTTGCAGTTAGCCTGGTGTAAGTTGCCATTTTTCTGAAGTATTGAGACAGTTGCCCTTGCTTGTCCGGCGTGAGGTAGGCCATCTGGGTGGTCGTATCCAAGCTGGCACCCAGGAAAATTATTTGTTGAGAGGGTATTAGTTTTGATTTCTTTTTGTTGACTGTGTATCCCAGGAAGTTCAACAGTTTTATTACAAATGCCAGGTGCTGCATTAGTATGTCCTTGCTGTCCACTTGGATCAGGCAGTCGTCCAGATATGGGTAGATTTGTATCCCTTGTAGTCTGCAGAAGGCGATTACTGATGCCAGGCATTTCGTAAACACTCTGGGTGCAGTAGATAAGCCAAAGGGCAATGCAGAGAATTGGTAATGGGTTGAACCTGCAAGAAATCTGAGGTATCTTCTGCAATCTTGTCTGATAGGGACATGCAGGTATGCCTCCTTGAGGTCCAATGTTACCAGCCAAGACTCCTTGCCCAGCATGGGAAGAAGCTGCTGTAATGTGAGCATCTTGAATTTGGGCACCTGTAGATATGTGTTTAGGATGGATAGGTCTAAGATAGGTCTCCAATCTTTGTCTTTCCTTGGTACCAGGAAAAGTCTGGAATAAAACCCTTGACCTTGTTCTTTTGCAGGTACCTCTTGAATTGCTTTCATGTCCATGAGAGCTGAAATTTGATTTTGTGCCTCTGCCCTTTGATTTTGTGGCAGGTTTGGCATGCCTCTCATTTTTGGAAGGGTGTGAAAGTGGAACCTGTAGCCTCTGTCTATAATGTCCAGAATCCATTTGTCTTTTGTAACAATATGCCAATTTTTTGAGAATAATGTCAGTTTTCCACCCAAAGGTGCTGCCATTAAAGCTTTGCTTGGCAGGTGTAGGGGGAAGTCATTGTGTCTGTTTTCTAAAAGACTGTGATCTATCTTCTCCACCTCTTGGGGGTGGTGCTTGCCACTGTATGGCTTTTGAAAGATCCTTGAGGTTGCCCTCTACCCCTTGGATGCCTGTATCTGCCCCTTTGAGGTCTGTCCGTGGCTGGAAAGGACCAATTTTTTGAAGGCCAGTTTCTGCTGAAACGTGGAGGCTGTACCTGCAGGAAATCTTTCACTGTTTCCATTGATTTTGCTTATTCCTCCATTTTCTTTAGCACCTCCTCTGCTTTATCACCAAACAATACATCTTTTTGAAGAGGTGCATCTAATAAATTTAGCTTTGACATGATCTGGTAAGGTTTGCTCTTTGAGCCAAGCATGCCTACGTATAACAGACCCCGTAACAGCAGCTCTACATGAGGCCTCTAAAGCATCAAAACTACACTGCAAGGTATGTTTACCCACTTGCTCTGCACCATGCAACAAATCCTGCAACTCTTTTAAATCTGGTTGTTCTGGCTGTGTCATCTTGCTTTTCAGCTGAGATATCAAAAACTGTTGATACTTTAACATATGGAACTGACAGTTTAATGCCCTCATGGTTAAAGTGGCCGAGGTGTACACCTTTTTCCCTCACCTTTCTAAAGCTCTGGAATCTCTCTCTGAAGGTAATGGGCTTTTAGCAGTAGAGGCCTTAATTCCCTTGGGACCCTGTGAAACAGTTTCTGGGTCAGCAGTATGGCTTTTATATAGGAACTGGTGAGAATCAGGAACCCAGTAATACCTGTCTGGTTTAACAGGAGCTGGAGGCAAAGAATCAGGATTAAGGCTGGCTTCTGTGTACACATCATCCAATATATCTAAAACAGGAGGGATAGCCAGAGGCCTATGCTGGGGGAGCAGAAGAAATTCCCTGAGCCTTTTCTTGGAATCTGAGTAATCTTGGCCTTCCCAGTGAAAGTGTTCCCTCAATGTATGCAGGGTTTCCCCAAAAGAGAAGTCCTCAGGGAGGGAGACTGAGGGAATAGACTCCTCTGCATCAGAGTCTTCGAATGGAGAATAGGCACAATCCTGGTCCTCAGATAGTTCTGAGGTAATAGAAGCTTGATCTGAGGAAGGGTAGTCTTCCTCTAATCTGGGCCTTTTGTCAGAGGGGGGTTGAGAACCCCTGATAAGAGTAATCAAATCCTCAGCCATTTTAAGCATCTGTTTTTTAGGCATGATGCCTTGAGAGGGTGTCTGAGGAACCTGTTTTTTGGCTTTCATGGCTGTTTTAGATTTATTGAAGGCTTTAATAGAGAAGGAGGAAGGCCTGAAGACACCTTGAGAAATGGCAGGCCTGTCTAAATTCTGAGTTTCCCCGCCAGGAGTGGCGTCGGTATCTGTAGGAGGAAAGGGGGCCGAGGAGCCTGCGACCTCGGGTACTGAACACACCGGTAATGCATTGTCATCGGTACTCAGGGGCTGCGTAGGTGTCTCGCTGAGTACCAGAGAACCGGTAGTCGGCCTTAGCGTGGTATCAGTAGGTGGTGCGGACCTGGTATGTCAGTCCTTATCTTTGCGTTTTTTGCTCAAAACTGGAGTCGGAGTATCCAACGACATAATATAATTAAATTTTTTGCCAAAAAAGTGAAGGGCGAACTCCGCCCGACGCTTAATAGTGTGTTTGTTGAATCTAGCACAAAAATGGCAGGCCGAGACGTCGTGGTCTGGGCCTAAGCAGGGTATACAGTAAGAGTGGAAATCCTTATGCGGTATTTGCTTCCCACATGAAATGCAATTATTAACTTTGTCTGACATCGGTCTGAGGCAAGAAAAGTTTCCCCAACGGGGTACTTAGCTTTCAAGAAGACTTCGGCTGAAATAGTTTTGTAAATCTCAGGAGCTGGCCGACCAGAACTTGCGAACTGCTTCTGCTTCGGGCACCACGTGGCAAGAAAGACAGAAGAAAATGGCGTCGGCTGCCTCTTTTATACCCCTGCCGCACTGACGTCAGGGAAGAAGCGACGACAACCGACGCCGGACCTAGACTTTGGAATTCGGCCGACCGAGGACCCGCCTGATGGCAGGATAACCCATCTGTTATGACTGCAGCTGTATGCACGATGAACATCATAAGGGACATCTTGCCAAGGCTAACCCAATGTCTAGCCAGTATACCAAAGCCTTTAGTATAAACAGGCAACGTAAGTCCCATATATGCTCCCAGCGCAAGGCATAGGCCATAAAGATGACTATGGAAGCACACACTTGAGAACTGAAAACCCCCAGGAGGAACATAATGTCCCTTGGAAGCAGGACGAACATGCATCTAGAAGGAGAATAGAGAGAAGAACCCCTCAGCCAGGAGGGCAAGGTGAATAGGCTAGAGCAGAAGAGCCAGGAGGGAGGGAGCAAATACTCTAACAGTGAAGTGAAGGACATCTACTGTTATGGTAAGATTTTACACAGCTGTACTATGTCCTTCCATACTACTGTTGCAGTACTCCTAATGTAAAGGATAGTACAGAAGCTCATGTGGAACTCTGAGAGCAGAGAGGCACTGAAGTACCCTCAAGAAACCCATGTAGGTTAGCCCTGGAAATAACATCCAACTTACAATGCTCAGTGAAGGTATGAACAGAAGACCAAGTAGCAGCTTCAAGTATGGAACTGGTATCCTGCCCCTTCAAAAAAGCAACAAAGGAAGCAACAGCTTTTATAGAGTCAGCCTTTACTAAAGAAAAAACACATTTGCCATGAAAGGAATAACAAAAAAGAAATGGCTTCAGAAATAGTACAGTTTTGTACCTACCATAAATGTAGATGTTCGAGTGCTAATACAGCTGCAGTCATAACAGATGGGTTTTCCTGCCGTCAGGCGGGTCCTCGGTCGGCCGAATTCCAAAGTCTAGGTCCGGCGTTGGATGTCGTCGCTTCTTCCCTGACGTCAGTGCGATAGGGGTATAAAAGAACCAGCCGACGCCATTTTCTTCAGTTTTTCTTGCCCCAGATGTCAGGTGCCCCCAGAAGGAAGGCAATACATAAATTTATGTAATAATGCAATGCAATATAATAAAACAACAGTAGTTGCAAGCAAATACACCATAAAAGAATACCCCAATCAGGTTGTATGAGGAGGTGTTAGCCATTAGGCCTGTCCCAAGAGGGGAAGGAGGGAGGGAAACCTGGACTGCAGCTGTATTAGCACTCGAACATCTACATTTATGGTAGGTACAAAACTGTACTATGTTCATCGTGCATACAGCTGCAGTCATAACAGATGGGTAGAATCCCAAAGCTAAAAAAGGGGTGGTAAGCACTAGGTGGAACTAGGAGGAGCCAGGATGCCCTGCAAGACTGCAGTGGGAAAGCCTGCTCTAGATTTGGAGTATAATGGTAGGTGACAGTGCTTGGAGAAAGTATGTACCGAACTCCAAGTGGCAGCTTCCAAAATATCTTTGGTAGGAACCCCCCTGAGGAAAGCTGCAGAGGTAGCTGTGGCCCTTGTGGAGTGAGATCTGATGCCTGCAGGTACAGTTTTACCATGAAAAGAGTAACAAAAGCGTATGCAGTGGGCTATCCATTTTGAGATTGTCTGTTTGGAAATAGGCTTCCCTTGAGCTCCTGTAGCATAGGACACAAAGAGTTGCTCAGATTTTCTGAAAGGCTTTGTTCTGTCCAAATAATAACGTAGCTGTCTGTGAATGTCCAAGGAATGTAGTAGTCTCTCCCCTTTGTTTTGAGGATTAGGGTAAAAGGTAGGTAAGTGGATAGCCCGATTCAAGGCTACCCTGGATACTACCTTTGGCATAAAGGAAGGATTGGTTCGTAAGGAAACACTGTCCTGATGGAAAATGATGAAAGGCTGCACAGCCATGAGGGCTTGTAGTTCCGAAACCCTGCAAGCTGAGGTGATAGCCAGCAGGAAGGCTGTTTTCCAGGACAAATATTGCAGTTCTGTTGAAGCAGCTGACTCAAAAGGAGGCAAGGTCAGTTTTTCTAGAATGAAATTGAGGTCCCAAGCAGGTACTGGTTGTTTCCTTGGGGGTTTTATATTCTTAGCCCCTCTGAGGAACTGTCTTAAGAGGGGGTGAGAGAATAAAGGAGGATCAGTGTTGTATTCTGCAGAAATGGCTGAGGCATGGATTTTGATGGAGGAGAATGAAAGTCCACTGCTTAGCATCTCAGCTAGGTACTGTAATATTTGAGGTAAATTCAGTATTCCAGGATTCTGGCCATTTTCTCATTCCAGGCACAAAACCGTTTCCATTTTGCGGAGTAGGCTTTTCTAGTAGAAGGTCTTCTGGCCTCCAAAATGACATCCTGCACCTCCTTGGAGAGTAGGGTCTGTTGTGATTTTAAGGAATCTTCCATGCGGCTAGATTGAGTGTTTTCAGCTGACTGTGAAGAGTTTTGAAGTTGTGCTGAGTCAGTAGAAGAGGCATTAGAGGCAGGATCCATGGTGGGAAATGCGTCAGGCTCCTCAGGAGTGGGTACCAGTGTTGTCTTGGCCAGTCTGGAGCAATGAGAATCATCTTTGGTCTGTCTGCTCTGGTTTTTAATAGAACTTTGGGCAGCAGAGGAAGAGGTGGAAAGGCATAAACTGTCATTGTTGTCCAACTGAAAGAGAGCGCGTCCACTTTCCAGGCCTGTGGATGAAAGGTCCTTGAGCAAAATTTTGCCAATTGGTGATTTCTGTGGGAGGCAGAGAGATCTATGTCTGGTCTACCCCATGCTTGAATTATCTTTGTAAAAACTTGAGGATGCAACTTCCATTCGTGTGGATCTGTCATATTTCTGCTTAGGTTGTCTGCCAGTGTGTTTTCCTTGCCTGGCAGGTACTGTGCTTGAAGTTCGATTTGTAATTCCAGAGCCATGTTCCAAAGAGACATGGCTAGCCTGCATAGGGGGTATGAATGGGTTCCTCCCTGTTTGTTTATGTACCACATTACTGTGGTGTTGTCTTTCCTTATCAATAGCTGGCCTGGATGCAGTAGGTCTTTGAAAGCTATAATAGCATTTATTACTGCTAGCATTTCCTTTTGATTGATGTGTAGGTGCTTTTCTTTTTAGGACCATTTGCCCTGAATGCACCGATCTGTCATGTGCGCCCCCCAGGCGTAGTCCGAGGCGTCTGTTGTGATGACTTGATTTGCTTGAGGCTTGCAGAATGGGAGACCTGTGTTTCTTTGGCATGCTTGAGCCCACCACAGAAATTCCTTTTGAAGACATGGAATTAGTGGTATTATTGTTTCCAAACTGTGGCTGTGTTGAGACCATAGGTTTTTAGGTACCACTGAAGTTTCCTCATATGCAGCTTTGCACATGGGATTAGTAGGATGCAAGATGCCATGAATCCCAGAGCCTGCAGGATTTTCCTTGCAGTCAGCCTGGTGAAAGTTGCCAGTTTTCTGAAGTATTGAGTTAGTTGCCCTTGTTTCTCTGGCGTGAGGTAGGCCATCTGGGTGTTGGTATCCAAGCTGGCACCCAGGAAAATTATTGTTTGAGAGGGTATTAGCCTTGATTTCTTTTTGTTGACTGTGTATCCCAGAGAATTCAACAACATTATTACAAACGCCAGATGTTTCAGAAGTATGTGCTTGCGGTCTGCTTGGATCAGGCAGTCGTCCAAATATGGGTATATTTGTATCCCTTGAAGTCTGCAGTAGGCAATTACTGATGCCAGGCATTTTGTGAACACTCTGGGCGCAGTAGATAAGCCAAATGTCAATGTAGAGAATTGATAATGTGTTGAACCTGCAAGAAATTTGAGGTATCTTCTACAATCTTGTCTGATTGGGACATGCAGGTATGCCTCCTTGAGGTCCAATGTTGCCAGCCAAGACTCCTTGCCCAGCATGGGAAGAAGCTGCTGTAATGTGAACATCTTGAATATTGGCACAAGTAAAAATGTGTTTAGGATGGATAGGTCCAAAATAGGTCTCCAATCTTTGCCCTTCCTTGGTACCAGGAATAGTCTGGAATAAAAACCTTGACCCTGTTATTGTGCAGGTACCTCTTGAATAGCTTTCGTGTCCAGAAGATCTGAAATTTGTTTTTGTGCCTCTGCCCTTTGATTGTGTGGGAGGTTTGGCATGCCTCTCATTTTTGGAAGGATGTGAAAGTGGAATCTGTAGCCTCTGTCTATAATGTCCAGGATCCATTTGTCTTTTGTGACAATATGCCAATTTTTCGAAAATAATGCCAGTTTTCCGCCTAAAGGTGCTGCCATTTCAGCCTTGCTTGGCATGCAAAGGGGAAAGTCATTGGTTCTGCTTTCTGAATGGCTGTGAACTATCCTCACCACCTCTTTGAGTAGGTGCTTGCCATTGTCCGCCTCTAAACGATCCTTGAGATTGCCCTCTACTCCTTGGGCACCTGTATCTACCTCTTTGGGGTCTGTCCGTGGCTGGAAAGGACCAATTTTTTGAAGGCCAATTTCTACTGAAATGTGGAGGTTGTACCTGTAGGAAATCTTTCACTGTTTGCATTGATTTTGCCTTTTCCTCCATTTTCTTTAATACCTCCTCAGCTTTAACACCAAACAATACATCTTTTTGCAGAGGTGCATCTAGTAATTTAGCTTTGACATGATCTGGTAAGGTTTGCTCTTTGAGCCAAGCATGTCTACTTATGACATGATCCTGTAACAGCAGCTCTACATGACGCCTCTAAAGCATCAAAACCACATTGCAAGGTATGTTTACCCACTTGTTCTGCACTATGTAACAAATCCTGCTACTCCTTCAAGTCTGGTTGTTCAGGTTGTGACATTTTGCTTTTCAACTGTGATAACAGAAACTGTTGGTACTTTAACATATGGAACTGACAGTTTAATGCCCTCATGGTTAAGGTGGCCGAGGTGTATACCTTTTTCCCCCACCTTTCTAAAGCTCTGGAATCTCTCTCTAAAGGAAATGGATTTTTAGCAGTGGAGACCTTAATTCCCTTGGGACCCTGTGAAATAGTTTCTGGGTCAGCCGCATGGCTTTTATATAGGAATTGGTGTGAATCAGGAACCCGGTAATACCTGTCAGGCTTGACTGGAGCTGGAGGTAAAGAATCTGGGTTAAGGCAGGCGTCCGAATACACATGATCTAGTATGTCTAAGACAGGAGGAATAGCCAGAGGCCTGTGTTGAGGGAGCAAGAGGAAATCCCTAAGCCTTTTCTTGGAGTCTGAGTACTCTTGGCCTTCCCAGTGGAAGTGTTCCCTCAAGGTATGTAAGGTTTTCCCAAAAGAGTAATCCTCAGGGGGGGAGACAGAGGGAATGGATTCCTCTGCATCAGAATCTTCAAAAGGGGAGTATGAATGTTCCTGGTCTTTTAGTATGCATGGCTGCTTTAGACTTAGTGAAAGCCTTGATGGAAAAAGAAGAGGAAGGCCTGAAGACACCTTGAAAGGTGGCAGGCCTGTCTAAACTCTTGAGTTTCACCGCCAAGAGTGGTTTCGGTATCTGTAGTCGGGGTGTGGGCCGAAGAGCCTGAGACCTTGGGCACAGAAGACACCGCCAATGAAGTGTCATTGGTAGTCAGGGGCTGCGTAGGCGCCTCGCTGAGAACCGGACCACCTGTAGTCGGCTTTGGCGTGGTGTCGGTAGAAGTCGCGGACCTCGTATGTCGGTCCTTATCTTTGCATCTTTTACTCAAAACTGGAGTCAGAGTATCCGACGACATAATGTAATTAAACTTTTTGCCAAAATAGTGTGGGGCGAACTCCGCCCGACACTTAAGAGTGCGTCTGTTGAATGTAGCACAAAAACGACAGGCCGAGACGTCCTGGTCTGGGCCTAAGCAAGGAATGCAGAGGGAATGAAAATCCTTATGCAGTATTTGCTTCCCACATGAAATGAAATTATTAACTTTGTCTGACATCGGTCTGAGGCAAGAAAAGTTTCCCCAACGGGGTACTTAGCTTTCAAGAAGACTTCGGTTGAAAAATGTTCGTAATCTCAGGAGCTGGCCGACCGGCACTTGCGAACTGCTTCTGCTTCGGGCACCGCGCGGCAAGAAAGACTGAAGAAAATGGTGTCGGCTGGTTCTTTTATACCCCTATCGCACTGACGTCAGGGAAGAAGCGACGACATCCGACGCCGGACCTAGACTTTGGAATTCGGCCAACCAAGGACCTGCCTGACGGCAGGAAAACCCATCTGTTATGACTGCAGCTGTATGCACGATGAACATCCAGGAAGAGATTGTCTGCTTAGAAACAGCTAAACATAAAGACCTAGGATGAAAAGAGACAAATAGCTACTCAGATTTGTGAATAACTTTAGTTTTATTCAAATAATTATCTGAGTTGTCTATTCAAGTCCAAGGTGTGAAGAACCTTCAGAATGGCAGACTGTGGAACAGGAAAAAAGGAAGGCAAATGAATAGACTGATCAAGGGACACTGATCACCTTGGGCATGAAAAAAGGATTAGTACAAAGAGAGACCCTGTCCCTGTGAAAAACTAGGAAAGGAGGAACAGCCAAGAAAGCTTGAAGTTCAGAAACCCTCTTGGCCCAAGTAAGAGCCAAAAGAACAGTTTTCCAAATACAATGTTGTTAGGAAGCTGAGGCATCAGGCTCAAAATGAGCCTGAGTAAATTTTTCAAGAAAACACGAGGTCTCAGGAAGGTGGAACAGGCTTCCTGGCAAGCCTAATATGAAGGCACCTTTAAGAAACTGTCTGACCTCAAATCTGGAAGCCAGAGGAGGATTCAAGGGCAGACAAGCAGAGATTGCTGATAAGAGAGCTTTAATGAGAAGTTATGTACCTACCATAACGTTCCATGTTAGTTGTCTTCTCTCACCTTCTTTCTTGCTGGATGGGTTTTTGGAGCCGATCCTCGGCTCCGACTCGGCACTTGCTAAGCTCGAGAATCGCTTTTACCAGCTCGAGGCAGCCCTATATCCCATGATGCAAGGTGGTAATTACCCAGATCTCGTTTGGTATCTAGAGAAAAATTGCCCGCAATCTTTCCCCAAGGAAAGCAGAATGATAAGCCTAGAAGACTGTAAGGGGAACCAGGTAACAGAGATCCCGAGCTAACAGGTGTCCGAGGGAGAACAATCTCCCCGAAAAAGGGGAAGAATCAAGGTCTGCCCAGGCTAGGGGGACAGGAGGGAGGGACGCAAGAAAGAAGGCGAGAGAAGACAACTAACATGGAACGTTATGGTAGGTACATAACTTCTCAATGTTAAGTTGTCAATCTCGCCTTCATTCTTGCTGGATGGGACCGCGTCCCTAGCACCCTTATCCTGGGAGGCTCAATGGAACAGACTCTTGAGAACTGTGGAACCAAAACTTGCCCTGTTCCTGGAGGCCAAATCCAATTTGTAATGAGAGACGAATGTATGAGGAGTTGCCCAAGTGGCTGCTGCACAAATAGTGTCCAATGGAAGTCTAGCCTGAAAGGCTGTAGATGTGGCTAGACTTCTAGTAGAATGCGCTTTAGGTTTTGAAATCAGCTGTTTGCCCCTCAGCTGATAAATGTCAGAAATGGTGGAAGATAGCCATCTGGATAAGGTTACTTTAGAAACAGGAAGACCTTTCTTATTTTCAGCATAAGAAAGAAAAAGCTGATCAGATTTCCTAAATTGCTTTGTTCTGTCCAAATAATACCTGAGTTGGCGATGAACATCTAGGCAATGCAGTTTTTGTTCTGCCCTGTTAGAATGATTGGGAAAAAATACAGGAAGGTCGATGGATTGATTTAAATTTGTTTTAGAAGCAACCTTGGGCAAAAAGGATGGATTGGTTCTTAAGGATACTCTATCCTTGTGGAAGACCAAGTAAGGGGGACGAACACAGAGGGCATGTAGTTCCGACACTCTCCTAGCCGAAGTAATGGCAACCAGAAAGAGAGTCTTCCAAGAAAGATATTTTAATGAGCATGCAGCAGCCGGTTCGAAAGGGGGAAGTATCAAGGATGCCAGCACTAAGTTTAGATCCCACTGTGGTGGAGGATCTCTTAGAGGGGGTTTTAGAAGGAACACCCCTTTGAGAAAGGCTTTACAAAGTCTGTGAGACATGATATTGTGGTCTGTAAATCCGACATGGAAATTAGAAATTGCTGCTAACTGGACTTTAACTGTGGAAGCAGATGAAACGGAGTGAAAAATTTCAGAAAGAAAGTCCAAGACCGATTGAATAGGGGCAGTAAAGGGGTCTATGTTCTTAGACTTTGCCCAAAAGGAGAAACGTTTCCACTTACTAGAGTAAATCCTCCTGGTAGAGGACTTTAGAGAAGCTACTATTATATCTCTAACAGGATTAGAGATCATAGGAAGCCTGGCTAAGGAAGGAAGTGGAGCAACCAAGCAGTGAGGTTGAGGGAACGAATTGATCGGTGCAGTTGACCCGACTGGTGGGTCAGAAGATCTGGAATTGGATCCAGATGCCAAGGCTGTACCAAGAGATGGCGATGAAGGAACGGAAACCAAATTTGCCGAGGCCAGTAAGGGGCAATGAGAATCATTTTGGCTCTCAAGACGGTAGCTTTCTGGAGTACTTGTGGTATTAAAGGAAAGGGGGGAAAAGCATAAAGAAGTCCCCGGGGCCAATCCTGGGTAAGAGCGTCTCTGGGTGGATGGCCCGGAAGTGGAAAGAGAGAGAAGAAGTCTGGGCATTTGCTGTTCTGGGGTGTAGCGAAAAGATCGCAGCATGGGCGGTCTCACTTCTGAAAAATCTCCTCCATAATGGATTGCTTGAGAGACCACTCGTGAGGCATGAGTATAGCTCTGCTCAATCGGTCCGCTATTATGTTGGTTTTCCCGGGGATATGCGTTGCTACCAGAAACCGATGAGTGGAGATCGCCCATTGTCAAAGTCTGAGAGCTTCTCGGCACAAGGGATAGGACTTGGTTCCGCCCTGCTTGTTGATGTACCACACCACAGACATGTTGTCCGTGTGAACTGCAATAGTTCCTAATGGAAGAGAGTCGCTGAGGGCTTGCAACGTTAAAAGCACTGCTCTCATCTGTAGGACATTTATGTGCAGGTGGTATTTGAACGGTTGCCACGTGCCATGAACCATCCTGCCCTGATAATGCCCCCCCCCCACACCCGATCAGGGAGGCATCCGAAGTGACCGTGGCTACCGGGGCCGGGGGGACAAATGGTCTGCCCTGATGAACTAGAGGAGAATAAGTCCACCAGGATAGATGGCTCTTGCAGGTTTGTGTCACCAGAATCTTGTGACGCATGGGAAGTTGCTGGAAGGACCACTGGGTGAACAACATCTATTGTAGGAGACGCATGTAAAAACGGGCCAGGGGAAGAAGTGTGATGGCAGCTGCCATGAGGCCCAACACTTTCAGGACCAACCTGGCTTGTACCCTTTTGTTGGATAGGATGATCCGAACATGGTTTTGGATATCTAGGATTCTTTGACTTGTTAGGTTTGCTGATATCCGGGTAGTGTCTAGATTTGCGCCAATGAAGGTAATAGATTGGCAGGGCGATAAGGAAGATTTTTCGAAGTTGACCGAAATTCCTAACTGACCGCAGAGACGTAGAGTGTAATCTCTGGCCTGGAGAAGTTGATGCCTGGTGGTGGCTGAGAGGAGCCAGTCGTCGAGATACGGAAACACCTGGAATCAATGACGTCTCAGGTGAGCCGTGACCGGTGCCATGCATTTGGTGAACACTCTGGGGGCTGTAGTGAGACCAAAGGGCAGGGCTCTGAAGTGAAAATGACTGGTCCCCAGCCGAAAGCGGAGAAATCTTCTGGAGCGTCTGTGGATTTTTATGTGGTAGTACGCATCCTGAAGGTCTATGGAGCACATCCAGTTGTCTTTGCCCAGAAAGGGCAAAATCGACTGAAGTGTGACCATCCGGAATCTTGTCTTTTTGACAGACTTGTTCAGTCTGCTGAGGTCTAATATTGGTCTCTAGTCTCCCGTCTTTTTGGGAACCAAAAAAAACCTTGAGTAGATTCCGAACTCTAATTGATCTGTTGGAACTGGTTGGATGGCCCTTTTTCTTAGAAGCTTTGATACCTCTAGCTTCGCAATTTCCCTTAGACCGGGTGGCACATCTGGAAGGGAACCTTTTTGAGGGAAGGGGCTTTCCTCGAAGGGGATTTTGTAACCCTTGGATATGATCGACTGTACCCATCTGTCTTGAGAGAGGGAAAGCCAGGCTTCTGCGTACAGCGACAATCTCCCCCCCGACTGCCTCCAAGGGTGGGCAGTCGGGCAACACCTCAGGGATGCTGGAAGGGCTTGTCAGAGAGAGGCTCTCTGCTGCCCTGGTTCTGCGGACCTCCTCTGCCCCTAGGGCGGCGTCTGTTGTTATTACCCCCTCTGCCTCTGGGGGTAAATTGACCACGTGTGTCAGGCATGACTCCTTGAGATTTTCAGAACCACATTTTCCCTCCCTTCTGACCTTTGGGGTAAGGTCTAGAAGGGGTGGAGAAACGGACTCCTACGGCAGAAAGAGTCTTGCCGTCTTGTTCGCACCTGGTTAATGTGTCCTTCACCTGAGGCCCAAACAAAGTAGTGCCATCAAAGGGTGAATTTGTGAAGGACGCCTTAAAGGGGTCTGCGAAATTGCAAAGCCGCATCCAGGATTGACGTCTAAGAGCCACTCCTGTTCCTGCGGCTCTACTCGCCCCATCGGCTGCATAAGAAATGAGCCGCATGGAGGAGTTAGTGATAGAATTTAGGATTCCAAGCTGAGAGACAATCTTCTCTTGAGCCCCAGCAGCTGACGGATCCTGTACTATCTCACCTAATTCTTTGAGGATGTCTCTCTGAAGTCGGGTGAAGTGACATAAATAATTCAGCGAACGCATAGCAAAGGTCGCTGAGGAAAACATCCGCTTACCATACCTGTCCATGGTCCTAGATTCCTTGTTAGGAGGATGGACTGGTACGGAAGGATCTGCAAGTTCCTTTTTGGTGGCGGCTGCCACCACCATGGCATCAACCGGAACACCTTTCGTAAGAAACTGTTTCTCCGTGGGGGCCGTGATAAATTTAGAAGGCCTCCTGGGGACTGGTTCCACAGAATCAGGAGATGCCCACGCCTTTCGAGCTATCACCTCCATGAGGGGGTCGAAAGGCGGAGACACCCAGGAGGTGGAGGGTCGAGATCCAAACGCCTCCAGGTATACCGACTCATCCTCGGAGGGATTAATGGAGGGCCAGTTTCCCCTCTGTTTTAGGAGCTCTAGGATGTCTGAAAAGGAGACATCTTCAGAGGGGGATCTTGGGGACCGCTCCAACTCATCTAAGTCAGTATCTGATGTCGTAGACTCAGGGGAGTCTAAATGCTTCCTCTTGCAGGTCCTCTTACATGGGGGCTCTCCTGAAGAATCAGGAGAAACCTCGGAAGAGGAAGTTCTTCCCAATGAGGAAACCTGGGGCGATGGATCTCGGGGTCCTGGAGCAAGAGAGTGGGAAGAGACATCTACAGGCACCGTAGAGGGAGGAGCTAAAGGAACCGACTGCTGACTAAGCTCGGGGGCTAGCACACTCCTCATCACCTCGAAGGCTCCCCTCCCAGGGAGGGCCGAGAGACCCCGCTCCGAAGAAACGGGGATCCTCTGCCCCACCGAAAGGGAAGGCTCAGAAGCAGATGTCAGCGTTGAGCTCACCAAGGCCGAAGCCCCGAAAGGGAGAGCGGGGTTGGACAAGGGTCTGATGCCACTCGTCCCCTCGGAACCGACCAGGGAAGCCCGACGACCGGATCCCTCCAAGGACGGTCTCGAGGAGGAGATAGGAGTCGAAGACGACGGAGCCGAAAGGTGTGGAATTGGTTCCGAAGCAGCAGCAGTCACGGTACCAATAAACTCCGGCTCCGAGCTCTGAAGGAGAGTTGAAGGAGGAATCTCAGGAGGGTGTAGAATAGCAGCCATCTGCTGAGATGGGCTATGGAGCATTTGGGCCAATGCCTGTGATTTTAGTAATCTACTTACCACTCTCTCCAAATCATGGTCTGAGAGCCTGGAAGACCTTGATGATCGGCTCTGATGGCTCCGCTCCGAAAGTAAGGGGGAGGCCGGAGCCGAGCGTATAGATTCCAATGAAGGAGATCTAGACCTCTTCTTGGACGGAGCCATCAGACCCGACGAACCTTCGGTCCCAGTTGGAGCCGACAGCTTGTCAGCTCCGAGCTAAGATAGGGACGTCTCGGCTCCAGCCGGAGCCGAAACATGCTTCGAAGCTGGGGTATCGGCTCCAGCCGTAGCCGAACCGAGTGTCGAAGCCAGGGTATCGGTGCCGATCGGCAACGATACAGAAACTTCCAAGGAGGAAGAATCGGCTCCAGACGGAGCCGATATCGACTCCGGAGGAGTCGGAGCCAAGGCCACCGACTTGGACACCGAAGTCTGGGTCTTGGGTGGCTTAGAGGGCTTCCCGGAACCGACCTTAGCCGGGGAGCTCTCAGGCTTAAGGAGACCCCTAAGGATCAACTTATTTCTACACTCCTGCAGGACTCTCTGGCTGAAAGAATGACAAATAGCACAGGAGTCCTGCAGGTGTAGGGGTCCCAGGCAATAAATACAAGAAGTGTGACCGTCTGTCAGAGACATCTTCTGACAGCACAAGTCACACTTCTTAAAGCCTGAGACCCTAGTGTCTTTTGACATGATCTAGTAGGACACTAACACACACACACTCAGTCCTTAATTACACTAATTAAAAGAAAACACAAACACTACTACACAAAAAATCCTGACAGGAAAAAGTTGGATGGGAAGGCCTAAGGCCTGCTGACAGAAAAAAATTAAAAAGGGGTTGAGGAACTAACGGGAATAGGGTCTAAGTGAATCGGGAACAACTAACTATAATCAGGGAATAAGTATTATAAAACTATGGTGATCTAGTCTCTTTGAAAAAGTAAAGAAAGTTCACTTACCAGGAGCTGGTAAAGAAGGTGACCTCATGAGCGAAGCGGCAAATGAGATCTGGGTAATTACCGCCTTGCATCATGGGATATAGGGCTGCCTCGAGCTGGTAAAAGTGATTCTCGAGCTTAGCAAGTGCCGAGTCGGAGCCGAGGATCGGCTCTGAACCCATCCAGCAAGAATGAAGGCGAGATTGACAACTTAACATCTGAAGAATATGCCAACCCAGCATGGAGTAGATCACACAAATAAGACAGGACCAGAGTAACATCCACAGAGAGAGGCACCAAACAGAAAATCTCTCCCGTTTGGACAAATATAATTTTCTGGTAGTGGGCTTCCTTGTCTCCTGCAGAACCTGAAGCCCATCCTCAGAAAAAAGGTGCCTAAAAGGGATCAAAACCCTACCACCCACAGGATCAGCTGAAGAGTGTACTAGTTACGATGGATAACAGAAATCTCTATCTTGTGAAAGAAGGTCCACCCAGAGAGGTAACTTGTGGCAATTGCTGCTGGCCAAGTGAAAAAGAAGGGGGAACCAATGCTGTCTGGGTCAAAAGGGAGTCACCAATAAGATTTTGGGAGAGTCCAGCCAGATCTTGTGCAAGACTCTCAGTAGCAGAGGAAGGGGAGGGAAAGCATGCAGAAACATCCCCCTCCAAGGAAAAGGCACAGTGTCGACTTTCCAAGCCAGGGGACTTGGGACACTGGAATAGAAAAAGAGCAAGCTGTCTGTTCAGAAGAGAGGCAAAAAGATCTACCCGAGGAGTACCCCACTGATGGACAATGTCCAGGAATACATCTCTGTGAAGCATCCATTCATAAGCTTGTGTGCTGGACCTGCTCACAGAGTCTGCCACTAAACTGTGCTCTGCGGGAATGGAGACAGCCTGACGAGACACTTTATACTTGACTGCTAGGTCCCAGACCTGAAGAGCTACTCTGCAAAAAAAGGCAGGACCTCTGTACCCTCTTGCTTGTTGACATACCACATCACTGTGATATTGTTTGTGAAAACTTTGAGGGGCCTGGGATGAAAAAGGGTATGAAAAACCTGGAGTGCTAGAATCAGACCCCTCATCTCATTGATGTTGATGTGGTCTGACCTCTGATGCAGAGGCCACAGATCCTGAACCTTGAGAAAGTTGAAGGAAGTTCCCTAACAACTGTCTGAGGCACCTGTAAAGAGCTCTTGATTCAGGACTGGAGACTGGAAAGGATGCCCCTGGTTGACAGAAAGTTGATAAATCCACCAGTGAAACTCGAGTTTGAGTCAAGGAAAGAAGAGAACTAAGAAATCCAGGGGTGACAATGTTGAAGCCACAGTGACTTGAGGTAACACTGAAGCTTTCTCATAAGGAGCCTGGTCAAAGGCAGCATGGTAATGGTGGAAGCCATAAACCTGAGGACCCTGAGAAAGTTCCTAATCATGACTGAATCCAGACGAAGAAAAGATTTGAAAAAGGCAGAGGCAGGGCCTTAGGGGCAAGCAGAGATGCCAGAATGAGGATGGTCTGGATCCTGCAACCAAGAAAAACAGGGTCTTGAGAAGAATTCAAGACTGATTTTTGAAAGTTTATGGTGAACCCCAGACTATGCAGTAAGGAAATAGTAAATTGGAGATCCTGAAGCAGAACCTCGAGGGATGAGGCCTGAATGAGCAGATCATCCACATAAGGAAAGGTATGAACTCCTCTCTTGCTGCAAAAAAGCAATGACAGGAGAAAGGCATTTGGTGAATACCCTTGGGGAAACAGAAAGGCCAAAGGGCAAACGGTGAACTGAAAATACAAGGAAGAAAGAAAAATGCAAACAAAGGAACAACAAATAATTTGGCCGTAATGCCATCAGGTAGAGCCTGAAGATGAAGCAAAGTGTAACACCTCATAACAAAATCAAATGCAGCAGCTTTGGAAGAAGCATCAGCTGCATCAAAACTGTACTTAATACAGGGGGCAGGAAACATGAGATGTAGAACCCAACACAGAAAGGGTCGATGTCTTCCCCTCGGAATTAGGGAGGTCAAAAATCACCTGAGAAACTTCAGAAAGGAGGGCTAAAACATATATGGTCATACGAGTCTGGGAGTTAATAGTCCTAAAAGTCAGGGTGGCAGCAGTACAGACATTTATACCCAGCCTCTCCAGGCCCCTACTATCCTTATCTGAAGGAAGCAACCTGATAAAAGGCAACAACTTGGAGAGTTTGTCAGAGGAGACAGACACCACAGAAGGATCAGCAGACAGGCATTTATACAGAAAATTACATTCATCAGGCACCTTGCAAAATCTGTTAGGTTTCTTAGGAGCTAGAGGATGAGAATCAGTGGCTACAGGAGTTGCTGAAAAGGTATCTACGGGGGGCAGCCAGAACTGGAGGAACAGGAGAAGGCTTGGCAGAATACTTCTGGAGGAGTTCATAATACCTCTTCTGGACATCAGAAACCTGAGAACAATCCCACTTAAAGAATTCCATCATATGAGAAACAGTGTCCCCAAAGGAGAGTTCCTTTAAAGGGGAATTTGCACTAATAGAATCCTCCTCTTCTGAACCACAGTCCAAAGTGGAAGGGATATGAGAAGAGTTGGGTAATGACTCTTCGCCAGATCTCGAACCTCATCAGGGGAAGTCTGCTCCCTCTGCCTTTTAAGACGAATGGAAGACAAAAAAGTGGCAGGCATAGACACTCCCCTCCCCCCCGAAGAGGCTTTAATACCATTAAAGCATTAAATAACTCCTAATTAAAATCCTGCTACTCACATTAGGGATGCTAAACTACAAGGTGAAATATACTTGGTTTTCGGTTTCTTTTCCTGCAAGATGTACACACGAAAAACCCTGGGAGGGTCAAACCCTGGTTGACTCAACAAGCATAGTAAGGATCTCCCTCACTAAGAACTGTAGAATCTCCCTTGGCCCCTCAGAAATGATCAGCCGAGATTCCCCCTTAACATCAGGTGCAGACTTTGTAAAGCATCTGAGAATGTATGAGAAATCTGATCCATGCCAGCCTCTGATGAGGTTATGGCAAAAGAAGAAGAAGGAGCAATGACTGGATGACCCCCCGGGCTTTCACTAACCTCAAGAGAGAAGTCCAGGGGAGGACAGACAGCAGCCGTATCAGTCCTGAGTTTTTTTGGACTTTTTCTTGGCCAATGGCTGACCCTGAGAATGGGATGACTGCCACAGCACCCTGAGCCAAAAGCTTAAGATATTGTTTTTCAAGGTAAATAGACAAGGAGGAGAGGTGGCTGACTATCTATGGTCTTAGGGGCAAATGCTTGGCAAACAGAACACTGTGTATGATCATGGGAAGCACCCAGACAGGAGAGACACTGGATGATCCTTATGGGGAATCTGCCCTCCCACACTGACATATTCCCTTTCTGGATGTCATGAAACCAACAACACTAAAAATAAGAGAGAAAGATAAGAAGAACACCAACAGGGCAGTTACATGAAAAACGGCTCAGTAACTAGCACAGATGAATGGTGTTCAGAGCGATGTTCAATGCAGGCTTTCAGATTGGTGGCAAAGAAGTTCTGAAGTGTGTGAATCCATACGTCATCTTTATGCCATACACCTTTTGCGAGGAGCATACGTGTGACATATGACTCCTGTAGATACTAAAGGCTTTGGTACACTGGCCGAAAATTGGGCTATCTCTGGCAGGAAATCCTTTTTGTTAGGAATACTGCAGTAGTGATAAGGAAGTACATCAGATAATCCTTAAGTAAGCTAAAAGTAAGATCACAAAGAGGAATGTACAACAAAATATTAGTAAATCAGAAGTTAAAAAAATAGAAGTTGAAGTTACGGAACACTTGCAAAATGAAGGGTTAGTAGAGAAAGTTTAACACAGATAACTAATATTACAGTATGATGGAACAACGAGTCCGAAAGTAAGGAGAAACAAGAGGATCAGGAGACATCTGAAGAAGAAATATGGACATGGGAAAGAAAAAGAAATTTAATGTGGTGTAATATTTATGCAAATGAGAAAGCAAAAATAATCAAAATAAAAAGAGCAACAACAAAAATATTTGAAGAGAAATATAGGCAAAGGCATCCAGATATGGAAAATTTTACAATACAAAAAATAAGAAAACAAAGAGGAAAAGTACAAAAGTAGATTAGTAATGGAAAAGTTAAAGAAATAGAAACTGGGGTTATGGATTACCTGCAAAGTGAAGGATTTAGTGTAGAATATCTAACTCAGAAAACATCACAGCAGGATAGACCAATGGATCCCCAAATTAAGCTGAAACCAGTAGAGCGGGAAACATCTGATCTGTTGCCAGATGAAGATACTTTGGAGCCTTTCACAGGAAATCAGTGTAAACGTCCAATTGGTGCTGCACAGCAAGGAGAGGAACAGGAAACTGTGGCAACTCTGATGCAGCCAATGTTGTGGGGTGATAGGCCAGTGCGTTCCCATATGAAAGAGCAATGAATGACAGGATGAACTACCTACAGAACGCCTATAAGAAATAGAGAACAAAGAATATGCCCTCAGTTTACAGGAAAATTACCTAAGAGAAGAGTTGCTTAACTTAACACAGTTGAATAGACAAATTAAAATCAGTAAAAGAAACAAATTACAGAAAGTCAATAAAACTCAAAAAGTTAGAAGTCTGATAAAACAAATGAACACAGTAATTAAGACTGTCCACAGAAACTCATGCAATATAACACAAGTAAATATGATATATTACTGTGCAGCTAAACTCATAAAGTCTTACCACCAAAATACAGGGTAGTAAGGGAAAAGAAGGGGGGAGAAATCAAATGCCATCATGGAAGTATAGAATAGAGAAAACTATAAAGCAATTAAGACAAGAAATGTCACTGTTAGAAGAGTACAGAAGAGGGAACAGATCAACAAAAATACTCAGAAAGACATAATAAAAGCAATGCACAGTATCAGATCAGATCAGGATCTATTGTGTACTATCGCAAATAAACTAAAAATATCAGCACAGGCAGAAAAACTTAGAAGATATGCAGATAAATATAAAGGAGAAGTGCAAAATAAGCAATTTATTGATGACCTCAAAAAGTTTTACAGAGAATTGGGAAACAAGGCAAAAGGAATTGAAACACCACCAAAAAAAGAAGAAATAGATACATTTTGGAGAAATAGTTATGAAGACCCTGTGGAACATAAAGATGTTAAATGGATAGAAGAAGTAAAAGAAAGAATAAAACGTTCAAATGTACAGGATATGCAATAGGATGAAGTAATGGCCAGAGAGGCTGAAACAAAGTTAAGAAAAGCTCCTAAATGGAAAACCCCAGGCCCAGATGCAGAACCTAACTTCTGGTTAAAAGTATTAATATCTTTACATGAAGATTTAGCCATGAGTAAGAACTATTTATATGTACAAACCGAACAGACACCACCCTGGCTAACAACAGGAAAAACATTGCTCCCACTTAAGAGCAAACCTGCAAGCTATCCTAAAAACTACAGACCAATAACTTGCCTTCCGACAAATTATAAACTGTACACTGGAATTCATGCCAGAGTTTATAGTCATTTAGAAGAAAACTCAATCATGGCAACAGAATAAAATGGTAGCTAAAAAAGTCATATGGAACAAAGGATCGTTTGATTTTAAATAAAGTCAGAATGGCTTAAAAAAGGGGAAGAATCTAAGCATGTCATGTAAAAAAGATATGACAGTATCCCACATACATGGATAAAAGAGTACTTAAAATGTATAAGATACACCTTACACTGATCAATTACATTACAGCAACCATGAACCACTCTGCAGTTAAGCCATGATAAAGGACAAATTATTATTCCAGGGATAAAAATTCAAAGGTGGATATTCCAGGGTGACTCTCTTTTACCGCTGCTCTTTTGTCTTGCCTTTAACCCATTAAGCTGTCTACTTAACAGATCAGGTCATGGCTATAAAGTGGCTCCCAGAAAACAAAGTGTAAAGACTTCTCATCTTCGTTTTGTACATGATTTAAAACTGTATAGTTCATCAGATCAGGAAATGTAAGCACAACTGCAAGTGGTCACAACTTTTTCAGATGATATAAGAATGTCATTTGGTCTTATAGTTCATAGTTTAGTACTAAGCTAATTGCCCTTGTGAGCCATTTTAAGCCTAGCCAATTATCCCTTGTGAGACTCAAACCCTGTACCTTGTGTTTGTAAGGCAAACACCTTAGCCATAAATGTGCAAAAGTAACCTTTAAAGCAAGAAAGCTGTAGCAGAAGAAAACATCAGTTTGGGACAGGAATGTGATATAAAAGCACTTGAGCAAGAGGGAGTGTACAAATATTTGGGAACTGATGAAAGATCAACAATAAAACATGAACAAATGCAAATAAAGCTCATAAAGAAATATTTTAGAAGGCTTAAATTAATACTAAAAACAGCACTGATATCTAGGAACAAAGTCCAAGGTATAAAACAATTTGTGCTTCCTGGCCTAACTTACAGTTTTGGAGCGACTTGACTGGCCCCAAAAGGTGTTGGATAGTTTGAACAGGAAAACAAGAAGGATGCTTCATCCTCACCAAATGATTTATAAAAATCAGTGTACACCAAGTGCTGCGGTAGCGTTGTCGCCTCACAGTAAGACGCTGTCCGGTTCGATTCTCAGCTACAGCGTCTTCTGCATGGAGACATGCGTGAATGGGCGTACCTTCGTTGAAGGTTGTGTGTCAGGGCTGGCAACTCGGCACGTAAAAATCAACTGCCAATCATTAGCGGACTGGAGTTCCGCTGTGGCGACCCCTAACCAGGAAAAGCCAAAAGACACAACAACAGTGTATACCAAGACTGGATATTCCCCATTCTGAAGAAGGTATGGGCCTCCTCGAAATTGATTACATGTATAGATCTGCGGTAGTGGGACTGCATACATATCTGCTGACTTCACAAGACCCAAACGTAGTGAAAGTTATAAAATATGAGGAGAACAAGTCTAAGATAACTTCCCTGCTTAGTTTAGCAGAAGCATATCGCTGTCAAGCTTGAATGGAAATCAAACTAGAAGCATATAAAAATCAGGTAGCAACTGAATGTGCCAAAAAACAAAAGAAAGAATATAAGATGAAGGATCAGATGAGAAGGCAAGAAATGTGGAAAATGCATGAATATAGTTCCAACTATAGGAAACTCTTGGAACAACCTCAAGTTGATCAGGATCGAATGCAGGAATAGTTAAAGAGAGGTAAATTTAAACCAAAAGACAAAAGGTTAATATTGGCGCCTCAAGACAGTGGATTACATACAAGTTGGTTTACACAGTCCATTGAACCTGTGGGAGAAACAAACAAATGTAGGTTTTGTAAAACAGAATTGGAAACAGTTGCACATTTTGTTGCTGGTTGTGATATACCAATGGCTCAAAGACAAAACCGCTCCAACATCAAGCACAAAACATTATTAAAGCAAAGCTTTCAGGTAACAACCCTTTCTCAATGCTAATATCATTACACAAAATAATCACCATTTAAATAAGAGCAAACAAGTATCACATGACCACAGCCAGCATATCATATAACAATACTTCTTAAAATTCCTAAAAACACATTAAATATTCTGTTGTTGTATTCTTACTAAACCAGGTTTAATACTTACAGTATTATTGAGACCAGGTTCAGATTCTGCATACAGTCTAATGATCCATTCATACTCTTTATTTTCAAGATAGTTATTTAAATTACCCCCTTTGGTCCCTTTTACTACTGTATCTATTACCCTAAATTTAAAACAGTGGTCCTCACCCTTACTTATAATATGTCTTCTTAAAGCATTTTTATATTTTTCCTTCTTATATCCAAACTTATGCTCAATATTCTGTTCTCTCAGCCTTCTACTGGTTTTCCCTACATAAAATGAAAAACATTTAATACATGTAGCAAGGTAAATCACATAGCTAGTATTACAGCTGGCTGAGACAGGAAATAAATATTCAAAAAATCCAAAATACTGCTCTCACTGGTAAATGCTCTTGTGGAAACAACCAGTAAATATATAATAAAAAACGTAGCACAAGAGCAAAAGCAAGGGTTAAATCTTATATTCAAAGCCAGATACTTTTATTAGTAAAACAATGGATAAGCGCTTTCGCTAAAAAATAGCTTCATCAGATCACAATGTTTGCTTAACATAGACTGTTTAAATACTAAAGCACATAGTGAGTACAATTCAAATGAACCAATCATCATCACACATCAATTAGTTCATTTAACATTTAAAGCAGCAAATACAAAAGTATATCAGTGCATTCATTATTGCTACTAATCATATAAATATATATATATATATATAAAAATATATATATAAAAAACTAACTCCATTTAAAAAAGCGCATCCTTTGAATACAACAAATGATAGTATAAAACTTTAATAAAAGTTTTCTTGTTGTTAAAATGCATTATAAAATTATTTATATATATCTATTACAATTTAAAAATGACTAAATATTCTCATATCTTTATGTGTCTGCGTTTTCTAAGTACAGATTTGATAGAGACTTTGTCATTTAGTCCTGAGCCTCTATCTGCTCTTAGCAAAATAATCCAGTTGTTTTCCTTCTCCTCTGTATATGTCATTATGTTACCTCCTCTTGCATTAGGTTCTATTACTTCTAGTACCCTAAATTGAAATTCATGTTGAGTGTTGTGTAAGACAGTGTGCTTGGCTAAAGCATTCTGTGTATTACTTTTTCTGATGTTATAAATATGCTCTCTTATCCTGTCACGTAGTGGGTGGTTCGTCTTACCCACATAAAATGATGAACATATTTTGCAAACTGCCAGGTAAACAACGTTAGGTGTCATACAATTCGCATGTGTTCTAAAATAAAATGTTTTACCATTATCTGGATGAATAAATGTGGTACTGCTGTCAATATAACAACAAAAATTACAATGACCACATTTTTCTGTATGTCCTGAACTAACATGCTGTATAGCTTTCTTAGGATAACAGAGGAGTCTTTTTAAGTTGTTTCTGTTCCTATATATAAAAGAGGGTTCTTTGCCAACTATGTTAGAAATCTCTTCATCAGCCTTTAGTATATCCCAATGTTTACATATGATATTCTTGACTTCAAATAAGTCTGTTGTATAACTTGTTGCAAATTTGACATTCAAGGGTGTCGAAGGAATATCAGTTCTAATGATATCCTGTACTGGACCAAAATAAGGTTTACCTGTAACATCACGTGAATTGAGGGCTTCAGTAGTGTATTGATCTATTTTACTAATTTTGTAGCCCCTATTCTTTAATCTATTTCGCAAACATGACAGATCTTTTTCTAAGCCTATTTCTGACGGATTTAGCCTAGAACATCTTAAAGATTGTCCTTTAATTATATTTTTAAAAATGTGGGGTGGGTGCATACTTGTCCTATGTAGTAACATGTTGCTGTGACAAGGTTTCCGATATACCCCTGTGTTGATGAGACCATTGTGTAACCTTTCTACATAAACATCTAGGAACACCACTTTCTCATAGAAGTATTGCATAGTGAATTTCAAACAATTTGTCAAGCTATTCATGATGTTTAAAAACTTTTCTAAGTTATTACTGTTCCATTCCATAGAAAAAAGACATTGTCTACAAATCTACGAAAGAAGATGACATATTCCTTAAAAAACTTTTCTTTAAACAAAACTTCTTGTTCCCAAAATGCTAGAAACATGTTGGCGTAGCTGTTGGCACAAGGAGTGCCCATTGCTACGCCTTCATGTTGCTTAAAAATCTTATCATCAAACATAAACATGTTATTATAAAGCACAAGTTCAAGAAAATGGACAATCAGATCTATCAACAATTCAGAATAGTCACTACATTTTTTTAAATAATTCGTGACAAATGTTAAACCTAGTTCATTGGGTATTACAGTGAACAAGGACTGTATATCTAGGGTGACAAAATAACAAGCATTAATATTGTCACAATGTGTGATGCATTCATAAAGGTCTACCAAAAATTGCTTTGTGTCACGTAAGACAAATTTATTTTTATTCAAAATGGGTCTTAAATGCTTCTCTATGAATACTGATAAATGTTCAGTAACCCACCCTCTTCCAGATACAATGGGCCTCATTGGTGGGTTACTTAAGTCTTTATGTAACTTAGGAAGTCCATAAATTAGAGGCAACATTGGTTTCTCAACCATAAGGTATTCATAGGTATTTCTATCAATTAAATTACTTTTGTAAATATCAGTAAGGGTATCAAATACATACCTACAGGTGTCATGAACATCTGATGTATTAATGATACCATAAAATTTGTCTTGTAACATATCATGCATAGCATTCATGTAATGTTCTTTGTCCAGGACAACAACACCAGAACCTTTATCTGCTGGCCTAACTACAATATTCTTATTTAATTGCAGGTTATTCAAGCTTTTTCTTTCATTGAATGTTAAATTATCTGATTTCTTTAATTTATTATATGTCTTAGTTTCATAGTAGTGATGCAATTCTTCCTCAGTTACTTTCAAAAAAGCCTCTACTAGAGGGTGATTTACGGGTACATAATCACTAAGATTCTTGAATATAGGGCCTTCTCTGACAGTGCTATCCTTATCCCTGAAATTATATTTCAACATTAAATTTCTACAAAATATTCTTAAATCCATAATTGCATCAGTAAGACAGCCAGTTGTCTTCGGTATATAATTCAGGCCCTTACTTAACAAAGAGATGTCAGTCAGTTAATTCAACAGAAGAAAGGTTGAACACTACCTTTTCTTTACCCACATTTTCTTTATCGTGGTATTGTGTAGAGAGTCTTCTGACAATTTCCTCTTTTGCCTTCCCATGCTCATGGAACGTGACCTCCTTGGGCCTTTGTCCATGCGTACGGGTAAAGGGAGAGTTAAATTGGCATCAACTACATGCTGATTAGCTTCCTTTGTTTTAGGTCTAACTGCTGGCTCTGAAGTAACTGAATGTTTGTTCTTAACAACATTAACCTCAGGATATAGATTAATGCTTTCCTGTGCGCTGGAATGCACTAACCTAATTACATCATTAGAATCATTTAATTCATTGCAAGGTGCATCACTTATTGCAATCTCTATATTATTATTTGTATTTACAATACTAGAACTCTCTTCTTCATTACTATCAGGTTGTGAGTCATAAGTACATTTGCTATTATCTAAACCATTCAAATTAACATTATTAGGCATATTCAGACTGTCAGGAACATCTGTAGAGAACGCTGAACCTCTATTACTACCAGCATTTCTCGTATATGTATTAGTTACATTCATTCTAGTAGGTTGTACAGTATTAACATTTGTCTGACCCTCATATACATTAGTAGCTAGTCTATCATTGTTATGTCTCTGCCAAACAAACACTTGACCTAGTTTAAAATCATTCAAGTCACGTATCACTTTATTTCTTTTTTGTTGCAAAAGTTTCCGATCATAGGCGGAAACCCAGTCAAGTAAATTTTCAAATAGTGGATATACGATATTTTCAGGAAAGTCAGTAAATAAGTGTTTTTGTTTAGAATTAATTGAGTCAGTTAGTTTCTTTTCCTCAGGACTAAAAAAGTCAATCAAGAGCTTGAGATACTCACAACTGGTCTCTAAATTGATGCGCTGCCAACGCGCTAACAGTTCTGGAAAGTCAGTGCTTTGGCTAGGCATACAGAATACTCTCAAACCACGAGGCACTATATGGTGGTCAAGACAGTATCGGAAATGGGCACGCTGTGCCTGTAAACGTTTTAGTTTAAGGAAGTCCTTCTCAATGTCGTCCAGCGCTCGGTAAAGCGCCTGCATGTCTACTGTCGCTCCGTTGATGTCAGCTGAGCTTGCTTCATCAAGCACAAACCAAGAAGGGTTGGAAATTCCATTCAAATGTTTACGAAATCTGGTTTCGAGTGTTTCTCTGCCCCGGTGTTCACTTCTGGGCACATAATCTAATTCTATGCTTGACATTTTCTCGATAGTCACAAAATTAGCGTTGTAGTAGACGAAAATGGCAACAGCACAATATGAAAGTCACCTTACTCCGTTGTGAGCAGTAAGAACTAAAGTAAAAAGTCAAAAAATCCAAAATACTGCTCTCACTGGCAAATGCTCTTGTGGAAACAACCAGTAAATATATAATAAAAAACATAGCACAAGAGCAAAAGCAAGGGTTAATGGAATGGAACAGTAGATAACTTAGAAAAGTTTTTAAACATCATGAATAGCTTGACAAATTGTTTGAAATTCACTATGCAATACTCCTATGAGAAAGTGGTGTTCCTAGATGTTTATGTAGAAAGGTTACACAATGGTCTCATCAACACAGGGGTATATCAGAAACCTTGTCACAGCAACATGTTACTACATAGGACAAGTATGCACCCACCCCACATTTTTAAAAATATAATTAAAGGACAATCTTTAAGATGTTCTAGGCTAAATCCGTCAGAAATAGGCTTAGAAAAAGATCTGTCATGTTTACGAAATAGATTAAAGAATAGGGGCTACAAAATTAGTGAAATAGATCAATACACTACTGAAGCCCTCAATTCACGTGATGTTAGAGGTAAACCTTATTTTGGTCCAGTACAGGATATCATTAGAACTGATATTCCTTCGACACCCTTGAATGTCAAATTTGCAACAAGTTATACAACAGACTTATTTGAAGTCAAGAATATCATATGTAAACATTGGGATATACTAAAGGCTGATGAAGAGATTTCTAACATAGTTGGCAAAGAACCCTCTTTTATATGTAGGAACAGAAACAACTTAAAAAGACTCCTCTGTTATCCTAAGAAAGCTATACAGCATGTTAGTTCAGGACATACAGAAAAATGTGGTCATTGTAATTTTTGTTGTTATATTGACAGCAATACCACATTTATTCATCCAGATAATGGTAAAACATTTTATTTTAGAACACATGCGAATTGTATGACACCTAACGTTGTTTACCTGGCAGTTTGCAAAATATGTTCATCATTTTATGTGGGTAAGACGAACCGCCCACTACGTGACAGGATAAGAGAGCATATAACATCAGAAAAAGTAATACACAGAATGCTTTAGCCAAGCACACTGTCTTACACAACACTCAACATGAATTTCAATTTAGGGTACTAGAAGTAATAGAACCTAATGCAAGAGGAGGTAACATAATGACATATACAGAGGAGAAGGAAAACAACTGGATTATTTTGCTAAGAGCAGATAGAGGCTCAGGACTAAATGTCAAAGTCTCTATCAAACCTGTACTTAGAAAACGCAGACACAAAGATATGAGAATATTTAGTCATTTTTAAATTGTAATAGATATATATAAATAATTTTTATAATGCATTTTAACAACAAGAAAACTTTTATTAAAGTTTTATACTATCATTTGTTGTATTCAAAGGATGCGCTTTTTTTAAATGGAGTTAGTTTTTTATATATATATTTTTATATATATATATATTTTTATATGATTAGTAGCAGTAATGAATGCACTGATATACTTTTGTATTTGCTGCTTTAAATGTTAAATGAACTAATTGATGTGTGATGATGATTGGTTCATTTGAATTGTACTCACCATGTGCTTTAGTATTTAAACAGTCTATGTTAAGCAAACATTGTGATCTGATGAAGCTATTTTGTAGCGAAAGCGCTTATTAAGAAGTTATGTTCCTACCATAACGTTCCATGTTAGTTGTCTTCTCTCGCCTTCTTTCTTGCTTGATGGGTTCGGAGCCGATCCCTCGGCTCCGACTCGGCACTTGCTTTAGCTCGAGAACTCCTTTTACCAGCTCGAGGCAGCCCCATATCCCATGATGCAAGGCAGGAAGTACCCAGATCTCGTTTGTTGACAAAGGGCAATAACACCAAGCATAAAATACTTCCCAAAGGAAGAAGAAACTTACAGATGGAAAAGGACCAGGTTAGAATGGTCTTTAGCATAATAGTTTCTTGTACAAGGTCTGTCCAGGCCAGGGGGAAGGAGGGAAGGTCGCAAGAAAGAAGGCGAGAAGACAACTAACATGGAACGTTATGGTAGGAACATAACTTCTTAATGTTAAGTTGTCAATCTCGCCTTCATTCTTGCTTGATGGGACCGTCCTAGCACCTCTATCCTGGGTGGCTCAATGGAACAAACTCTTGAGGACGGTAGAGCCAAAACTGGCTCTGTCCCTGGAGGCCAAGTCCAATTTGTAATGGGAAACAAAAGTGTGAGGAGTGGCCCAAGTGGCGCTGCACAAATAGTGTCCAAAGGCAGTCTAGCTTGAAAAGCTGCAGAAGTAGCTAAACTCCTAGTTGAATGTGCTTTAGGTTTTGAGCACAGCTGTTTTCCCCTGATCGTATAAATTTCAGTGATGACCGAAGAAAGCCATCTGGACAAAGTCACTTTAGAAACAGGAAGGCCTTTTTATTATCCGCATAGGAAACAAAAAGTTGATCAGATTTCCTAAATTTTTTTGTTCTGTCCAAATAATATCTAAGCTGACGGTGGACGTCAAGATAATGTAGCTTTTGTTCAGCTCTATCTGAATAGTTAGGAAAAAATACAGGGAGATCAATGGATTGATTCAAATTGTTTTTTGAAGCAACTTTAGGTAAAAACGATGGGTTAGTTCTCAAAGATACTCTGTCTTTGTGAAAAACCAAATATGGGGGTCGAACCGAAAGAGCATGAAGTTCAGACACCCTCCTGGCAGATGTAATAGCCACTAGGAATAAAGTTTTCCAAGAAAGATATTTCAGGGAACAAGAAACAGCTGGCTCGAAGGGGGGAAGAATCAAGGATGTCAGCACTAAATTTAGATCCCACTGAGGAGGAGGATTCCTGATTGGAGGCTTTAGTAGGAAAATTCCTTTCAAGAAGGCCCTGCAGAGCCTATGGGACATAATATTATGATCTGCTATCCCAACATGAAAATTAGAAATAGCAGCCAATTGAACTCTGACTGTGGAACAAGAGGAGCCTGCATGAAAAATCTCTGCTAAGAAGTCTAGAACTGCCTGAACAGGGGCAGTAAAAGGATCAATATTTTGGGCCTTAGCCCAATAAGAGAAACGTTCCATTTGCTGTGTAAATCCTCCTGGTAGAGGATTTTAGTGAAGCTACTATGATATCTCTAACAGGGTTAGAGATCAAAGGAAGCCTGGCTAGGGAAGGAAGTGGAGCAACCATGCTGTGAGGTTGAGAGAAGGAATTGACCGGTGCAGCTGACCGGATTGGTGAATCAGTAGATCTGGCACTGGGTCCAGATGCCACGGCTGCACCAAAAGATGATGATGGAGGAACGGGAACCAAACTTGTCGAGGCCAGTAAGGGGCAATGAGAATCAATTTGGCTCTCAAAACGGTAGCTTTCTGGATCACCTGAGGGATCAGAGGAAATGGAGGAGGTCATAAAGAAGTCCCTGGGGCCAATCCTGGGTCAGAGCGTCTCTGGGGGATGGCCTGATAGAGGAAGAGGCTGAAGAAGTCTGGACATTTGCTGTTTTGGGGAGTAGCAAAAAGATCGCAACATGGACGACCCCATTCCAGAAAAATCTCTTCCGCTACGGATTGTTTGAGAGACCACTCGTGAGGCATGAGAATAGCTCTGCTCAATCTGTCCGCTAGAATGTTGGTTTTCCCAGGGATATGCGTTGCTACCAGAAACCGATGAGAGGAGATCGCCCATTGCCATAGTCTGAGCGCTTCGACACAAGGGGTAGGACTTGGTTCCGCCCTGTTTGTTGATATACCACACTACAGACATGTTGTCTGTGTGGACTGCAATTGTCCCTACGGGAAGAAAGTCGTTGAGGGCTTGCAACGTCAAAAGCACTGCTCTCATCTCCAGGACATTTATGTGCAGATGGTACTCGAGCGGTTGCCACGTCCATGAACCATCCTGCCCTGATAATGACCCCCACCCGATCAGGGAGGCATCCGTGGTGACAGTGGCTATCGGGGACGGGGTACAAAGCACCTGCCTTGGTGAACCTGAGGCGATGTGATCCACCAAGCAAGATGTTCTTTGCATGTCTGTGTCACCAGAATCTGGTGGCGCATAGGAGTTGCTGGTATGACCACTGTGTGAACAGCATCCACTGAAGGAGGCGCATGTAGAATCGAGCCAGGGAAGAAGAGTAATGGCCGCAGCCATGAGACCTAATACCTTTAGAACCATTCTGGCCTGTACTTTCTTGCTGGCCAGAATGATCCTGACATGAGTCTGAATGTCTGAAACTCTTTGTTCCGTAAGGGTAGCTGACATCCGAACAGTGTTTAAGTTTGCCTATGAAGGTAATAGACTGGCAGGGCGATAAGGATGACTTTTCGAAGTTGATTGAGATGCCCAAATGAGAGCAAAGGTCTATTGTGTAATCCCTGGCTTGTATAAGCTGATGCCTGGTGGTGGCTGACAGGAGCCAGTCGTCGAGATCTGGAAACACCTGGAATCCTTGGCGTCTCAGGTGAGCCGTGACCACTGCCATGCATTTGGTGAACACTCTGGGGCTGTAGTGAGACCAAAGGGCAGGGCTCTGAACTGGAAATGACTGGACCCCAGCCGGCGGAGAAATCTCCTGGAGCGTCTGTGAATTTTGATGTGATAGTACGCATCCTGAAGATCTATTGAGCACATCCAGTTGTCCTTCTGTAAGAAGGGCAGAATTGACTGAAGAGTGACCATTCGGAATCTTGTCTTCCTGACAGACTTGTTGAGTCTGCTGAGATCCAATATTGGTCTCCAGTCTCCCGTCTTTTTGGGGACCAAAAAGAACCTTGAGTAGATTCCTGGCTCTGAATGGTCTAGTGTAACTGGCTGAATGGCTCTTTTTTGCAGTAGTTTTGCGATTTCTAACTCTGCAATGTCCCTTAGACCGGGTGGTACATCTGGAAGGGAACTTGAGGGAAAGGGACTTTCCTCGAAAGGAATTATGTAACCCTTGGATATGATCGACTGTACCCATCTGTCTTGAGTGAGGGAATGCCAGGCTTCTGGGTACAGTGATAGTCTTCCCCCGACTGCCTCCAAGGAGGGACAGCCGGGCAACACCTCAGGGATGCTGAAAAGGCTGCTCAGGAAGAGACTCCCTGTTGCCCTGGTTCTTCGGACCCCCTCTGCCTCTAGAGCGGCATCTGTTGTTGTTACCCCCTCTGCCTCTAGGGGTAAACTGACCACGTGAATCCGGCGTGACTCCTTGGGATTTACGGAACCACATCTTCCCACCCTTCTGTCCTTTGGGATAAGGCCTAGAAGGGGTGGAAAAACGGACTCCAACAGCAGAAAGAGTCTTGCCGTCCTGCTCACATCTGGTCAAGGTTTCCTTCACCTGAGGGCCAAACAAAGCTGACCCATCAAAGGGAGAATTTGTGAAGGACGCCTTAAAGGGATCCGTAAAATCACATAGCCGCATCCAGGCTTGGCGTCTAAGAGCCACACCTGTGCCTGCGGCTCTACTCGCTCCATCAGCAGCATAAGATATTAGCCGCATGGAGGAGTTAGCAATGGAATTGAGGGTTCCTAGCTGCGAAGCAATCTTTTCTTGGGCCCCTGCAGCTGTAGGATCCTGAACTACCTCTCCCAGCTCCTTCAGGATATCTCTCTGGAGTCTGGTGAAGTGACAAAGATAATTCAGCGAACGCATAGCAAAGGTCGCTGAGGAAAACATCCGCTTGCATACCTATCCATGGTCCTAGAGTCCTTATTAGGAGGATGGACAGGCACAGAAGGATCTGCAAGTTCCTTTTTGGTGGCCGCAGCCACCACCATGGCATCAGCGGGGACACCCTTGGTAAGGAATAGTTTGTCACTAGGGGCAGTTATAAATTTAGAAGGCCTCCTAGGGACTGGCTCTACAGAGTCAGGAGCTGTCCACGCCTTTCGAGCAATAACCTGCATCAAGGGGTCGAAAGGCGGAGACACCCAGGAGGTGGAGGGCCGAGATCCAAACGCCTCTAGGTATACCGACTCATCCTCAGAGGGATTGTTGGTGGGCCAGTTTCCCCTCTGTTTGAGAAGTTCTAGGATGTCTGAGAAGGAGACATCCTCAGAGGGGGATCTAGGGGATCCCTCTGACTCATCAAAGTCAGTATCCGAAGTGACAGACTCGGGGGAGTCTACATGCTTCCTCTTACAAGTCCTCTTCCTAGGAGGATCTCCCGAAACATCAGGAGAATCCTCGGAAGAGGGGGAAATTCCCAATGGGGAAACCTGAGGCGGAGGATCTCTGGGTCCTGTAGCAAGAGTAGTGGCAGAGATGTCAACAGGTACAATCGAGGGAGGAGCTACGGGAAGAGGCTGCTGACTGATACTAGTAAAAAAGACAAGACAGGTCCACCACAAGAATAGAGTCACAATAAGGCTAAGACCACTGGAAATGTAGGAAGCAGTTTGTCTGATACTAGTGGCCAGTACACTCTTCATCACCTCGAATGCTCCCCTCCCAGGCAGATCCGAGAGGCCCCGCTCCGAAGAGCTAGGAACTCCAGGGGCCACCGAAAAGGAAGTCTCCGAGGCAGATGTCGGAGCCGAGCTCACCAAGGCCGAGGCTCCAAGGGGAAGAGCGGGCTCGGACAAGGGTCCGATGCCACTCACCCCCTCGGAGGAGACCATGGAAGCCCGACCACCGAATCCCTCTAAGGAAGAGGAGATAAGAGTAGGGGCTGAAGGAACAGAAGGGGGTATCCGTCCTCCAGCCGTAGCAGTAATCAAACCCGAAGACTCCAACTCCAAGCTCTGGGGTAGAGTTGAAGGAGGAACTGTAACGGGGTGTGGACCAACAGTCGTCTGCTGAGACGGACTGTGTAGCATTTGGGCCAGTACCTGTGACTTGAGCAATCTACTGACCACTCTCTCGAGGTCATGATCTGACAACCTGGATGACCTTGAAGATCGGCTCCGATGGCTCCGCTCCGATAGAAGAGGCGAGGCCGGAGCCGAAAGTATCGGCTCCAAGGAAGGAGACCTCGACCTCTTCCTGGAAAGGGCCATCGGAGCCGATACTACAGATCCTGTTGGCACCGACTTCTCGGAGCCGACAGAACGTCTCGATGTATCGGCTCCAGCCGAAGCCGATACAGCCACAAAAGTAACGGTGCCGGAGCCGATCGGACCCAACACCGATGCCTGTGCCACATGGGTGTCGGAGCCGATCGGAGCCGACACGGATGCCCGTACACGTGGGTGTCGGAGCGGTTGGAACCGACCCCACAGTGGTCAAAGCAGATTCGGCACCGATAGCCATCGGCGCCGAAAGCTTAAAGGATCCAGAATCGGCTCCAGCCGGAGCCGATCTCGACTCTATACGAGTCGGAGCCGAGGCCACAGGCTTAGAAACAGAAGCCTGGGTCTTGGCAGATTTAGTTGATTTTTGTGGGGCCGACTTAGCCGGAGAGCCCTCCGGCTTAAGAAGACCCCTGAGAATCAACTTATTCCTTCTCTCCTGCAGGACTCTCTGGCTGAAGGAGTGACAAATAGCACAGGAGTCCTGCAGGTGAAGAGGGCCTAAACAGTACAGGCAAGAAGTGTGACCGTCTGTCAGAGACATCTTCTGACAGCACGAGTCACACTTCTTAAAACCTGAAACCCTCTCTTTAGACATGGTGTCTAACAAAACACACACACACCAGTCCAATTAAATTAAACTAATACCAAAAGGTATTTAGTAAAAATACCAACACACACACCCTAACAGGGGGATGGGACAGGGAAATTAACTGACTAAAAATTAAAAGAGACAGGGATTTCTGTCAGAAAAGTTAAATTTAAAGATAAACTATCAAAAACAAAAAGCTTTTAAGTAAAAGGGGCTTAAAAGTCACAAATGTGAATTACTTACCAGGAGCTGGTAAAGAGAAGACCTCCCAAGCGAAGCGGCAAACGAGATCTGGGTACTTCCTGCCTTGCATCATGGGATATGGGGCTGCCTCGAGCTGGTAAAAGGAGTTCTCGAGCTAAAGCAAGTGCCGAGTCGGAGCCGAGGGATCGGCTCCGAACCCATCAAGCAAGAATGAAGGCGAGATTGACAACTTAACATCCATTGTTTTACTAATAAAAGTATCTGGCTTTGAGTATAAGATTTAACCCTTGCTTTTGCTCTTGTGCTACGTTTTTTATTATAGGAAATAAATATTGCCTATTAGTCACAGGATGGGTAAACACTGCGGTGGTGGTGCTGCGGTAGCGTTGTCGCCTCACAGTAAGATGCTGTCCGGTTCAATTCTCAGCTAGAGCATCTTCTGCGTGGAGACATGTGTGAATAGACATGTGTGAATGGGCATTCCTTCGTTGAAGGTTGTGCGTCAGAGCTGGCAACTCGCACGTAAAAATCTACTGCCAATCATTAGCGGACCGGAGTTCCACTGTGGCGACCTCTAACCGGGAAAAGCTGAAGGACACAACAACAAAGTCACAGGATGGGTAAACACACTACTGCTATCCGCTAAGATGTCACTACAGCAACTACAGTTCATACACTTAAAAGCTCCTTGTTTGATAGCTATTTGTTGCTTAATAGGTGCTTTAAAGTCCTTGTAACACAGCCTTCTTTTTACGTTTTTAATATTTCTATAAGAGAAATAAGGTTTATCATTCAGAATAGTCTGCAGCTCAGGTAATGCTAATAGAATAGTCCAATTGTTTGTATAATTCTTTTAAGGTCAAAGGTCCTCACATAAAAAGTAGTTACATATCTAATTTTACTAGGCTGAGCTTCCTTTTGTACCACTTCTTCTGCCCCCATCAAAAATATAGGCTTCAGGGAAGTTCCCCTGTCCATCTTTATCCCTTCACAAACTAAGAATTTCTGCCCTATTATATCCACCATTTGTGAACTCATTAGCCATCTCATCTAACTGCTGGTTGAACCTCAGGTCATCTGTACTTAGTTTACTAACCCTGTTCAAATGGGCTTTCATTATTCCTGAGAACACATGGGGTGCATGCATACTTTGCCTATGCACACAGTGACAAGCATGCACTTCCTTTTTATGAATACTAGTCTCAATTCTTTCCGATTTTTTCTCCAGACATACATCCAGAAATACTATGTCATTCTCAGAGTATATCATCTTAAATTCAAGAAAATCTGTGTACCATTTAAATAAGAGACATATTCATATAACTCATTCAAACTCCCCTTCCATACAAAAAAAAACAATAATCTACAAACCTTTGATAAAATTCAACCTTCTTGTTCAGAACATGTCTATCACTATATATTTTCCCATTGATAAAGTACCAAATTAGCATGTGTGTTGGCCACTAATGTTCCCATGGCCACTCCCGCCTACTGTAAATATGGCTCATTATCAAAAAGGAACACATTTTTTGTTAAAACTAAATCAAGCAACAAACAGATATTTTCTGTTTCATTTGCAGACACAGATACTTCATTATTTAGAAATTCCCGTATGGCTTCAAGCCCATAATAATTTGAGATTACCATAAACAGTGAAGTAGGTGGAGTAAACTCCTCCTCCCCTCCCTCTTATACGTCGCCCCAGTTCTTACCAATATCCAGGCCTCCACTCTAAACAAACTCCAAAAGACTTACCATAAAACAGCCAGATTCATTACTAACTCACCATACAACTCACACCACTGCATTTCTTTAAACTCTCTTCAATGGCTTGAACTTCCCCAATTTCTATCTTATCAATTTCATATGCTACACTCTATTCTTTATAAACCCTCCTTCTGTCCATCTCTATCTTCCTTAGTCTCCATCTACATCCCATCTCAGACCCTCCATACTTCTAACCAACAATTACTTGATATCTACCACCCAAAAAGGTCAGTAGGCAAACTGCTCTACAAACACTCCCTTGCTCATGCTTGGAACAAACTTCCCCTTGACTTACGTTCAATCTCCCACACCTCACACTTTAAAAATGAACTAAAAGCTTATTTTCTCAATTCCAGAACCTGCCCTTGCCATGACCCGACCTAGTCTTCCTTCCCTTTATGTACCCTCAAAAGGAACATACTTAGCACCTCATTACACCTATCTCTCCAATGTGTTTACTATGCATTTGCATAATTTTATACAAACAAAAAAATTTTATTGTTGACCTACGAACTATATCAATGTAAAATTGTTACTTAGCTTCTTTTTAATGCAACTTTAACTTTATGCATGTAACCCAGTATATGTGAATCTTTTTGCTATAACTGCTATTATATCAATACTGTTTAAAATTGTACTTGTTTAAAATGTAGTACTGGAGCTTTTCTCCTCGGGTCTCCACTGAAAATGGGCCACAAGCCCAGTTGGACAAACCCGATTAACAAATGTCAATAAATAAATAAGTAAATAAATAATGTCCATTGTTACAAACAATTAGTTAGTATCTCCTTCTGAGCTTCTTTTAACATGCCGTTCTTTTAGTTTTCTCAAAAAATCAGAAGCATCTTTGACAACATTTGAACACAATTGCAAAAATGGACCTAACCTCTTCTGTAAATATATGGATATCGGCTCTGTTACCCAACCCCTCCATGAGACAATAGGTCTCAGCGGTGGGTTGGTGAGCGATTTTCGGATCTTAGGTATATATCTGAGGAATTCTAGGACAAGGTACCGTAAAGTAATTAAATAATTAAATGGAATTCAACGGAACGCAAACAAGCTCCACTTTCACTTTACACTTACTTTTCTTTAAAGCTAGCTTTCCAAACTACAGAAAACATTATCAAGATGCTAATGAGCCACAACAGGAAGAAAATCAAAGAAGGGAACAGAAACTAATAGGTTCATCATATACACCAAGCAGAAGCAAGGAGGAAGGCAGAGAGGTAATGCTAGAAATGAATGAAGGAATATTATCAGTGTGTGTGTGTGTGTGTGTGTGTGTGTGTGTGTGTGTGTGTGTGTGTGTGTGTGTGTGTGTGTGTGTGTGTGTGTGTGTGTAAAAACACACACATTCCAAATGTATAAAAATGTTACAAACATTTAAAGAACATCAGCAACACACACACACACACACACACACACACACACACACACACACACACACACACACACACACACACACACACACACAAAATGTACAAGCAGTCCTAAACTTGCAAACGAACACCAAGAATATACAATGTAGGGATTTCATCTTGGAAGCAGAGCTATAGTTATATATTCTCCTGACTGACAGCTATCTATCTTAGGATACAGCATGCTATTTGATGATGTGGATTGTGCAGACTACTGGGCTGCAGTCAGTGGGCAATTCATCAGGAAGCAAGCTGTAGACATACATAGATGAAGAGGATGGGATAATTAGTGCCAGAAAACTTGTCAGAACTTAAATCTTAAAAAAAAAAAATCTTTTTACAACAGCCATAATTTTGACACACTGGTATCAGTTAAGGTTCACAGGTTGGTATTAGGCTATCGGCCCTAGGATCTATACAAGCCTAGCCATAACAATTCCCTGGACATTTCTTCCCACACTATTTACTTCCCTGGACCCCTGTCTAGTAGGGCAACTGATGTTATCCCCAGGGTGAATTTCCTATCTCCCATCCAATCGTCAAGGCTCCTTTTGAAGAGGGCCAAGGAGGTGCTCTGCTTGACGTGTATGGGCAGTCTATTCCAAAGTATGGGGAGCCTCTGGGTCAGGAACCTATACCTCCAGCATGTTTTGTTCATTTTAATTACCAGGTTTAGATCCCTGGAGCGTGTGGCTCTGAGGGATTGGGACTTCTTTAAGTGGAGCATGTTCAACAGCTCAGGGTTTGACATGGCCTTGCATCGCCTCTGAGTAGAAGATATGCCACAGAGTATAGCTGGAGTTTTTTTAGATGGTCAGCATAGGGCATCTGCTTTAGGCCTGTGATTCTTTTAGTGAGGTATTTCTGCGGCCTTTCCAGCTGTTGCAGATGTCTTGTGAGGTACATACCAAACGGGGCATTGCACTCTATAATGGGTCTAATGAGGGATGAGTACAGTGGGACAATGACCTCCTTTTTTCTGGATGAAAAGCCCTTAGTGATGAGGTGTGCCACATAGAAGGATTTCCTGACTGTTGTGGCGATGTGGTTATCGAAGGTGAGACCACTGTCCACCTGTGTCCCTAAGTCTCTCATCACACTTTCAATGTTTAGTGTACTGCCACCTATGTGGTAATTCATGGGTACATGGTTTTTCCCAAAGGGGATAACTATACATTTCTTGGCATTAAGCTTGAACCCATGGCTCTGGCACCAAGCATCTGTTTCTGTAAGGCCCTTTTGTAAAATATCCACATCATTTGGGGATTCAATAATGGCTCCCAGTTTGCAGTCATTTGCAAACTTTGTTAGCCAGAGTCCCTTAATGTTGGCCTGTACTTCAGAGAAGTAGATGCCAAACAAAAGCGCTCCCAGGACTGAACCCTGAGGTACTCCACTTGTCACTTGTCTGGAGCTGGATTTGGAGTCAGCTACTTTTACAGTCTGGGTTCTGTCAGTAAGCCAGTTAGCAACCCATCGAGTGACGTAGGAATTTATGCCCAGCTTAGTAAGTTTATCTATGATTCCAGAGTGGGGGATGGTGTCGAAGGACTTGGCGAGGTCCAGATAGGCGGTGTGAACCACCTTACCCTTGTCCACAGTTCTGGAGACTGATTCGAAGAAGTCAATCAGGTTCAGGAGACAAGATCAGTCTTTCACAAACCCAAACTGGGTGGGGTCCAGTGTTTGAAGGTTGCTAATGTCTTTGTTTATATGTTCCATGATAATGCGTTCCATGGCCTTGCAGATCAGGCTAGTCAGACTGATGGGACGGTAGTTCCCGGGATCCAAGGTGGATCTCCCCTTGTGGAGTGGGATAACTGTAGCTGTTATGTCACTCAGTGAGCACGAAGCCTGAGGTGAGGCAATGATTAAACATGACACTTGGGTGAGGTGCCAGTTCATTTTGGAGTTCATGTAGTACACAGCCCGGGATGTCATCTGGTCCCATGGATGCTATATTCTTAGCTTTGGAAATTGCGGTTTCTACCTGTGTGGCCATGATTACCAGAATTTGGCAACCTTATGGTATTGAGATGGGCCCTTTAGTGGATGAGGGGGGGGTGAAGTTGGCACTAAATCGATCTGCCAGGATATTGGCAATATTCTTGGGATCAGTATATTTAATGACATTCTGTTGTAGCTCAGAGCATATTTGATCATTGCCATTTAGATTCTTGACATAACTATAGAATGCCTTGTGGTTGTCTTTGGAATCTTTGGCAATTTTATTTTCATAACTAGCTTTGGAGGATTTTATGAGGGATCTCAGCTTCTTAACGAGGCTGGTAAGGGAGTTTTTTGCATCCTGGGATTTTCCTCTTTTCTGCAACAGTTTCTTTCTTCTGTTATATAGTTTGTTTATGGCAGGGGACCACCAGATTGGCTTCCTTTTTTTTGGAGGAGAGTGTCTTGGTTCTATTTGGGATGGCACGATTCATACACGAGTGGATGTGCTCATACAGTACCTCAGTGTAGCATAAAGCAGTCGAACTTTCAGCTCCTGTCTGCATGAGTGTCATGACGTTTGTCACTTCTTACATGAGTAGCATGAATTTGTCTTTGGAGAAGTTTTTTACAGAGGTTTCCTTACTGGGGGGTGGGAGTGGGATGTGGATGTCAAGGGTGATTTGCTTATGGTCAGACCTGACCAATGAGGGGGTGACCACTGGTGTGGAGCATCTATCTCCCATGTTGATAATGACCAGGTCTAGGATATTGGAGCCCCTGGACAATGGATTAGTTGATCCGGGGCTTCCGAATTTATGAATTCCATGAACTGTTGGGAAAAGGTATTGGTACCAGAGTAGTTTTCCCAGTTAATGGCAGGGTAGTTGAAATCACCCAGTATTAGGGTGTTTGGTTGTATAGAAATATTTTCCAGTATGTTTAGAAAAGTGTAGTGAGAATTTTGGGGCATGGTGGGGAATCTGTAGTAAGCTACAATTTGGATTACAGTCTTACCTAGTGTTAGTTGCACCTGGAGAATTTCAGATGCATTGTGTTGGGCAACTAGCCTGGAGGTGTGAATATCCTTGGTGAATATGGACACTCCTCCACCTTTAGTGTTTCGGTCTTGGTTTGGTGGCCGAAAAGTGTGGTAAGAGTTGTAGCCTGGTATTGCAGGGGTGCTCTCTGGAGCCTTGAACCAGGTCTCAGTTACTGCACAGATATCAATGTTCTCCATTTTTAGGAGTGCCTCGAGAGAGTGCATTTTGAGGTTTAGACTTCTAGCATTGAGTATCATCACCTTCAGATTTTGCATGCTTGTACCTGTTATGGTGGTGGTTTTGTCCTTTGAACCTTGCCTAAAAAAGGCACTATAGGGGTGGCAAGAGCTTTAGCCAGTAACCTGAATCCCAGGGGTGACAGGTGCAGACCATCTCTGGCAAAGCATTGTGGTTAAGTAACAAATATAGTTATTATTCAACAGCAATTAACACAAACCCTTTCTTACTTAAAGCATATCTTGGCAAGGCACAAACACACAAAATTCAATGCTATGCTATCAACAGCAGTACATATCAATAATGAAAGGGAACACTGTTCCTCAATGGCTTATCAATAAAAAGGGAAAGAAAAATAAATCATGCAATTAAAAAAATAAGGTGGGGAAGTTGCTAAGTGGTTATTGCTGCTGGCTCACAGCACTTAGCTGTTGAGTTATGTTCTTGGTCAGTGTGCTTTTTGTGCGAAGTCTGTATGTCCTTCCTGTCTCCAAACTGGTTTTCACAGAGCGCTTCAGTTTTCTCTTACATAACAAAAATGTGCTACAGGAGAAATGGCTCTCCTCAAAATTGCCCATAGTTGCAAATGTCATGTGTACCCCATTTAGAATTATTTTCTCTGCTTTATGCCAAATGAGTGCCAGAACAGGTTCTGCCATCTCAACAGTGCTGAAATGAATTAAGCTGGTAACTGGAGAATATATGGATTAATGGTTGATTTTAAACAGAAAACTGGTACTGTAGTTTACACAGTTACAAAGAGATCACAAACCAGAACTATGGCACAATATTCCACAATTTTAAGTGGAACAATAAGTGAGAAGGTTACTGTAAAACCAATCAGTTAAAACAAAATGAAAACTCCAGCAAAGCTAGAACTTCCATTGAGTGACCTCCCAAACCTCGGATGTTCATAAGGGTCATTTGCATATATCCCATGTGCCTCTGATACAAGAGGTTTGGGAGGTCACTCAGTGGAAGTTCTAGCTTTGCTGGAGTTTTCATTTTAATAATTTTAAATGGAAAAAAAAAAACGTCCATTAACTGAGCAGGTGAAATAGCCTTATAAGGCAAAACACATGCTATCACACACACATTCATAAGGGGTGCATTCTGCACAATTATGTATACATACACACACTATGGCAAGAGAAAAAGATTTGTGTGTGTTTGTACAGTGCCTCCATTGCCTGCTGTGGTGTATACAGCTAGAGTTTTTGGGACTGTCTGGAAGGAGGCTCAACATGTGCCCTGACTAGAGAAAGGGAAGGTCAGAGACATAGACTAGATAGAGTGATGTTGGCCTGTCTAGAAAAGCAAGAAAACACTGTGGGGAGACACTAGCTCAGGCCTGTACAGACAGAAAGACTTGGTATTGGAGATGTCAGCCTCTCTAACATATAGATGAAGTACAGAAGAAACACATAGGCTGTGGCCTGTGAGGAGTAAAACACAGTATCAAAGATTTTGCCTCAAAGTTTAATGACAAGAAAATGACTACAAAATGTAAGACGTTACTTTCTTTTGACAGAGTTTTTGAGCTGACATGGCTTAATGCACCAATTGGGTAATTCAGAGAACAAAGCACACCTAAAATACAAAATGTGCACACAAGTGTACGTATATATATATATATATATATATATATATATATATATATATATATACACACATACACACACACATATATATATATATATATATATATATATATATATACATGGAAGCACTGAAACTGGTCTACTGTTGGTTTAGCTGGTAGCTTTTCTGCCTGCTTAATTTGGTTGATAGGAAATAGGTTCATAGGTGTCTACTAGGCTAATGGCCCTGGGCCCTTTACAAGCCTAGCCCATAGAATTACCCTGGTATCATGCCACCCGACCTTAGTTCCCAATGCCTCTGTCGAGTAATGCCACTGGAGTGATTCCCTGGGGTGAATTTTCTATTTCCCATCCACTCATCAAGATTTCTCCTGAAGAGGGCCAATGAGGTGCTCTGTTTGACATGTATGGGAAGTCTATTCCATAGCATGGGCATTCTCCGGGTTATGAACCTGTCCCTCCAGCACGTTCTACTGATTGTGGTAATAAGGTTGAGGTCTCTGGAGTGTGTGGTGCGGAGAGATTGGGATTTCTAACAGAGATGTGCCAGACATGGCTTTGTAAGTCAAGCAGAGATTGCCTCTAAGTAGGCGATATGAGACAGAGAATAGTTGGAGTTTTTTGAGTCTGTCCATATAGGACTAGTGTTTAAGGCCTAGTATCCTCTCTGTGAGGTACTTTTGCAGCCTCTCCAGTTGCTGCAGGTGTCTAGTAAGGTACATGCCAAATGGTGTATTGTACTCAATGATTGGCCTAATGAGGGAAGAGTAGAGGGAGAAAATTACCTCTTTCTCCCTGGATGCAAAAAGTACAGTTGTGTACACTTGCCATAAATGTAGATGTCCGAGTGTATTCACTGTTGCAGTCATCACATTTGGGTTATCTGCTTGCAGGTAGCCCTCAGTCGGCCTGATTATCAAAGTCTTGGGTCCTGCATCAGTTGCTGTTTCATCTTCCATGACGTCAGGTAGTCAGGGGTATAAAGCATGCAGCCGATGCCATTACATCAGTTTTTCTTGCCCCAGATGTCAGGTGCCCCCATAATGGGAAGCAATTATATACAAGGTTACACCTCCAACAAAAAAGCAAATACACCAAAAAGCTTTAAGCATAGTAAACAAGAATAGAGGTATAGTCAATAGAAGTCAGGGGGCTGGAGGGCGGGTAACCAGGACTGCAACAGTGAATATACTCGAACATCTACATTAATGGTAAGTGTACACAACTGTACTACGTTCTTCGTGTTTCACTGTTGCAGTTATCACATTTGGGTAGATTCCCAAAGCTAAGGATGGGAGGAGGCAATTAGATAGCATTTAGGTTCATAGGTTCATTTGGGCCAGCTAAAAGGCCCTGCAAGACTGCAGTGGCAAAGCCAGCTCTGTAGTTAGAAAAAATTGGCAAGTGGTAATTCTTGGTGAAGGTATGTACACAACTCAAGGTAGCATCTTCTAGGATGTCCCTGGTAGGGACACCTCTGAGAAAGGCTGTAGAGGTAGATGCAGCCCTGGTTGAATGTGGTCTTATCCCCTGCGGGGTAGGTTTTCAATGGCATTTATAGCAGAAATTAATGCAATGGCCTATCCACTTAGAAATGGGTTGCTTTGAAATGGCCTTCCCCTCTGTACCTGCAGCAAATGCCACCAGCAGCTGTTCAGATTTCCTGAGAGGCTTAGTCCTGTCCAAGTAAAATCTAAGTTGTCTGTGCACGTCCAAAGAGTGCAGTATTCGTTTCCCTTTGTTCTGTGGATTAGAAAAAAAGGTTGGCAAATGAATGGACTGATTAAGGGCCACACTGGATACCACCTTGGACATAAAGGAGGGATTGGTCCTGAGGGACACCCTATCCACATAAAAGATTATGAAAGGCTCCACTGCCATGAGGGCCTGTAATTCAGACATCCTTCTTGCAGAAGTGATGGCTAGAAGGAAGGCTGTTTTCCAAGAAAGGAATTTCAACTCTGCATTTGCAGCTGGCTCAAAGGGAGGAAAAGTGAGATTTTCCAATACAAAGTTAAGGTCCCAGGCTGGAATAGGGGCTCTCCTGGGTGGTCTTAAGTTTTTGGCTCATCTGAGGAATTGCTTCAGCAGTGGATGAGAGAAGAGGGGTGGTTCTGTGTTGTAATATGCTGAAATGGCTGAGGCATGAATTATGATGGAAGAAAAGGAAAGGCCCTTGTGAAGCATCTCAGTTAAGTATTGAAGAATATGGGGTAAACTGGGTACTGCTGTGCCCATACCCTGAGTCTGGCTCCAGGAACAGAATCTTTTCCATTTTTCAGCATAGGATTTTCTAGTAATAGGCCTCCTTGCCTCCAGAATGACATCCATCACTTGCTTACTGAGGGATGGTAACAGAGAGGTCAGGTAATTAGCCAGGCTGCAAGGTTCAGGGTTTGACGCTATGGGTGCAGAATCTGGCCCTCCTGCTGGGACAGTAGGGACAGGATCTGAGGCAGGTGCCATGGAGCCAGCAGCGACACACTGCGAAAGAGGGGGTAGCAGTGTTGGCGTGGTCAGTCCAGTACAATCAGTATTGTCCCTGGTTTGTCCTGTTTAATCTTTAGTAGCACTTTGGAGAGGAGAGGCAGAGGGGGAAAGGCATAAACTGATAGGTTTTTCCAGGTGAAGGACAGGGCATCCACTTTCCAAGTCTGTTTGTGAGGAGTCCTCGTGCAGAATTTGTCCAATTGCTAGTTCTGAGGGGAGGCTAACAGGTCTATCTCTGGGCTCCACCATTTGTTTCTCAACATGTTGAATATCTTTGGTTCCAGTTTCCACTCGTGTGGAACTTGTTTCTCTGGCATGAGGTAGGCCATTTGGAAAGCTGTATTCAAGCTTGCTCCCAGGAATACAATTTGTTGGCAGGGTACAAGATTTGATTTCTTTTCGTTTATGGTGTACCCCAGAGAAGTAAGCAATTTCTTTACAAATGTCAGATGATTTAATAGTGTGTCCTGGCTTTCCGCCTGAATTAGGCAATCGTCCAGGTATAGGTATATCTGAATATTTCTTTGCCTGCAAAATGCAATGACTGGAGCTAGGCACTTTGTGAATACCCTGGGCACAGTAGATATGCCAAAGGGCAGTGCAGAGAACTGATAGTGCATGTAGCCTGCTCTGAAGCTTAGGTATCTTCTGCAAGATTCCCTTATTGGGATGTGCAGGTAGGCTTCCTTTAAATCCAGTGTTGCCAACCAGGCATTTTTGCCTAGCATGGGAAGCAGCTGATGAAGAGTTAGCATCTTGAATTTTGGGCTTACCAAAAATGTGTTCAGAATAGACAGGTCCAGGATAGGACGCCAGGAATTGTCTTTCCTGGGTACCAGGAAAAGTCCTAAGTAAAAACCTTGCCCCTTTCTTCTTGTGGGACAGGCTAAATAGCCCTGATGCTTAAAAGAGAGATAACCTGCTTTTGAGCCTCTGGCCAACTATTTGGGGTTGGGTAAGGAGTGGAAGTGGAATCTGTATCCTTGGAAAACTATATTTAGAACCCATTTGCCCTATGTAATGAGTTCCCAATTTTTTGCATGCAGGGTGATCTGCCCCTCTAAAGGAACAGTCTTACAGACAGTTATATACAGATTATATACAATACCAGAAGTATTAGTAACAGTCAATCCAAAATTTTTCTCCTCTTGCTCATCATTAGAGAGGTTTGTGGAGTATTTACACTCCACTACTTCCTTTCTCAGATTCACTCTCAACTACTCCGATACGCAGATAGACTTCCTTGATGTTTGTATCACACGAACTAAGGAAGGTTTCTCCTCTAGTTTGTACAGGAAGGAATGTTGGAAGAACAGTTTGCTATGCTTTGATAGCATGCACCCCCGCTTTATATTCCCCAACATCATCCAGGGTCAGATTGGCAGGACATCCAGGTTATGCCTGGAGGATGCTCAATATGACAAGGAAGTGGATGGTTTGAAGCGCTGCTTTCAGGACAGGGGTTATAAAGAAAGTTTAGTTAATAAGATAGTGGATAGCAATAATTCGAAAAGGGCCAATAAATTCAAACCATGGCTAAGATGTATGGAAGGAGAAGGGAATGTGCATCCCAATTCCCTGGATAGATCAGAAAATCCTAAGTTATACTTCACGTACAGCAGCAATATAGGGGATATTAGGGGCATAGTTAACAAAAACTGGAACATTCTAAGGAGTGATAGTAGGTTAAGGGACATTGTAGGAGTAAGACCCAGTTTTGGATATAGGCGAAATAAAAATTTGAAGGATCTGTTATGTGGTGAAAAGTGTTCAACCACACTGAAACCTTTTAAGGAAACTACTGGTAGTATTCCATGTGGCACTTGTAAAGCATGTCCTTATATTAACAAGGTTACCACCTTTACACATCCTGTAAATGGCCAGGTTTTCAATTTTAAGGCTAGGGCCACGTGTAGGACCGTCAATCTGGTCTATTTGGCAGAGTGCTCACAGTGTTCCGGGTTTTATGTGGGGAAGACCAACAATATGTTTAAGGTTAGGGTACTTCAGCACTTGTCATCCATTAGGAACAAGGATGTACACAATGCACTTTATAGGCACATCGAGATAAATCCCACACACACCTTTCTTTTTAAAGCTGTGGTTAATGTGAGGTTAAACAACAGAGGGGGAGATATCAAGCTACTTACAGAATCCTTAGAGTCACGTTGGATTCTAGAATTAATGGCCCACAGGAGTCCTGGGTTAAATGATATGGTACCTATGAAGCCAGCCTTAAAGAAAAGGCGGGTCATTTATTGACAGCTGATTGGCTGGTTGAGAATTTAAATTAATGAGCTGTGTGGTTTTATTTTTGTCTGAAGAAGGGTTGTTACCCGAAAGTGCTTATCTTTGGAATTTTGTGTGTTTTTAATAAAGGAAGAAGGAATAATAGCAGTGTCCTGCCATTCTTTTCTTTGGATTTCATTTTTTATGCTTGGTGGGACTTTGGCTATAGCACAGAACACATTTTTTGGATACTTATTCAACTTACATGCTGACTACATCAGAAAAATGCTGGGTTTGATGAACTAACTACTCCAATCAAATTTATTTAACATTTGTTTCCCTGGAAAGTCTGACTGGACAAATGTCCTTTTTCAGTGGAGGCCCGGGGAGAAAAGCTCCATGAGTAACAGTAAATTTTAATGCATGAATTACAATAATCAATAAAGTATAAAGTAAACAAAATGTAGTATACATAAGAAAATACAAATTTGTTACATCATGACAACAAAACCTAGGCTTTTAATTTAGTACTATTTGTAAAGTATGACTTATGTCAAGATATAAGGTTAAGACAGGCCAGTAGGAATAAACAATTAAACACAGGGGAAAAAGTTGGATATAGTTGGGGTATACTGAGCATTCATGAAATTTATATGGAAAAACATTAACAACCTCAGACATGACCATAATACCTCTATGAATGTCTAAAAGAGAGGAAGAGTTGAAGAATCAACTAATGAAGATGAAAGTATCAAAGCTGGCTTGCAACTCAACATTAAAATAACTAAAATGATGTCATCTAGCCCATTAATTCTTTGTAACTAGATGGGGGAAAGTGGAGGCAGTAACAGATGTTATTTTCCTGGCTTCAAAGATGTCTGGGAATGATGACTGTAGCTATGAAATGAAATATGCCATGCTTTTTTTGGAAGGAAAACTGGCAGATTTGCATTCAGAACAATATCACACTCTCAACAAAGGTCCATACACTCAAAATGAAAATTATGTAGTCACTACAGTGATAGATCCATGTTGTCCGATTTTTATCCAGTTCAACTGTGGGTTGTCAGATCCAACTGAATCCAACCTTGGTACCAGTCCTGAAGCTTTTCGGTTCCAGGGCTTTGACTCCTCCCATACCCATAATTCCCTGAACTCCACTTCAGTACCTCAGATCGCATTTGCACCCCACCCCCCCATTACATATTATGCTGATATGCAGATACATGAAAACATACAACTTAAAATGAACTCCAGAATGTATGACAGAAAAAAATGGCCATGTTCTAGAGAACTGGCAGTAAGGACTGTTCAGACAGAGAATGTCAGAGTTGACCTGGTCATCATAGGTTCACATAGGATGATACTAGGATATTGGCCCTGAGGCCCTTGTAAGCCCAACCAAGAATTTTGCCCATGTTCCCTCAAAGTCAGCACCTGTTTCTCCTGTCTAGTAGGGACACAGGTGGAATCCCAGGGGTGTATTTTCTATTTCCCATCCAGTTATCCAGGTTCCTCTTAAAGAGGGCTAGAGAGGTACTCTGCTTGACATGGAGAGGGAGTCTATTCCACAGATGGGCTGGTCTTTGGGACACAAATCTATCCCGCCAACAAGTTCTATTAATGTCACAGACCAGGTTAAGGCCTTGCGTGTGGGCTGAGCAAGTGGAGTTTGACTTATGGATATGCAGCAACTCCACCAAGGCTGGGTCTGACATGGCCTTGTGTGCCAGACACAGGTCACTTCTGAGCAGACTGTATGAGACTGAGTAGAGGGACAGGGCTTTTAGCCTATCTGTATAGGATAGGTGTTTGAGACCCTGGATCTTCCTGGTCAGGAACCTCTGTGGTCTCTCCAGCTGCTACATGTGCTTGGCAAGGTACATGCCATAGCAGGCATTGTACTCGATAATGGGTCTGATAAGGGAGGAGTACAAGAATGTTATGACCACCTTGTTCCTTGATGAAATACCCTTATTTATGAGGTGGGCCATGTAGAAAGCCTTCTGTACAACGGAGGCAATGTGATGGTCAAAAGTCAGATTGCTATCAACCTGGGTTCCCAAGTCCCTCACTACTGATTGCATGCTTAGTACATTGTTATTAATGTGATAATTACTAGGGATACCATTTTCCCCAAAGGGGATAATGATGCATTTCTTGGCATTCAGTTTGAGGCCATGCTTCTGGCACCAGTCATTAGTTTGGGTAAGGCCCTCTTGGAGGATTTTCACATCACTAAGGGAATTTTACACAGCGCCCAGCTTGCAGTCATCTGCAAACTTAGTCAGCCACAGACCACTGGTTTTGTCTTGCACCTCAGAAAACTATATCCCAAACAGTAGATGCCCAAAGACTGATCCTTGGGGTACACCACTCGTTATGGGTCTACTATTAGAGGTGACTTCCCCTATTTTGACTGAGTGGGTTCTATCAGTAAGCCAGTTAACTACCCATCTGTTAACATATGGGTTGATGCCTAGCTGGGAGAGTTTATCTATTATGCCCAAGTGGAGAATAGTGTCGAAGGCTTTGGCTAGGTCAAGGTAGGTGGAGTGCACTGTTTTCCCCTCGTCCATGGCTTTGATGACTGTTTCAAAGAAGTCGATCCAAGTTTAACAGGCACGATCTCCCTTTGACAAAATCAAACTGTGTGGGGTCAAGAGTTTGGAGGTTGCTAATGTCCTTGTTTATGAGGTCCACGATAATGTGTTCCATGGCCTTGCAGATCAGGCTAGTTAGTCTGATAGGCCTATAATTGCCTGGATCAGTGGACACTCCACATTTGTGTAGAGGATGACGTGGCTGTCCTCCATCCAGCTGGAATGAAGCTGGTGCTCAGGCTTTGGTTGAATAGGGTGCCTAATGGAGATGACATCTCATGCCTGAGTTCATGTAGGATACAGCCAGGGGTGTTATCAGGTCCCATGGACACTACATTTTTTGCCTTTGAGGGCGCATTAAAGACCTGCTCCCTGGTGATGAGGAGAGGGGGGGCAGGTGCTGGGGATGACTTGGTTTACTGATGGGGGGGTGACACTTTGGGAGGGTGAAGGTGGGAGGGATTTTGAAATGGATGAAAATCAGACAATATGACTATCATTATGGGGAGTGCAAAGCTTTCATATCCACTGCTGTCTAATTTGCCCGATGCAACTGCGGGACAGATTCCTAAGCATGTTGACCCAGGTGGCATCAAGGAAGGACATTTCTGAGGATGGTGGAGCCAAAGGAGGATCTTGATTGTTCATCCAGCTTATAGTGAGATACAAATATATGTACTGCTGACCATGAAGCTGCTGCACAATATCATTGATAGGCAGCTTAATGGCAAAGGCTGTTGAAGGGGCCACTATCCTTGTGGAGTTAGCTTTAGGTTTAGATTGTAAAGACAAGCTTATCTTATTGTAAACAAAGGAAATTAACTCAGACAACCATCTTAACAGAGTCACTTTAGCCACTGCTTTGCCTAATTTGGGCTTTGAGAATGCCACAAATAACTGGTCCGATTTTCTGAATGGTTTGTTTCTATGAAGGTAGAATTTCAGCTGATGATGAACATCCAGCACGTGAAGCATGTATTCACCTTTGTTTGAAAATCTTGGAAAAAAAGACTGATAGATTTATTGATTGGTTCAGACTAGCTTCAGATGCCACCTTATGAAGGAAAGAAGTATTAGTCATTAAGGAAGCTCTGTCTTTGTAAAGACCCAAGTATGGAGACTTACATGAAAGTGCTTGCATCTCAAAGATTCATCTGGCTGAAGCAACAGCCACTACAAAAACTGTTTTCTAGGATAGGAATTTTAAATCAGCTGATACTGACGGTTCAATGGGTGCGTAAGTCAGAACTTGCAACACAATGTTTATATTCTATAGAGGTACTGGGTCTCTGATTAAAGGTCTTAGGAGAAAAGTTCCATTTAAAAAGGATTTAGAAATTTTTATGGAAGCAATGGGATTATTATTCTGGCTAATGTAGAAACTACTGACTGTCATTTGCACTTTGATAATTGAATAACTGGAGCCATTGTGGAAGGGTTCCAAAAAAATTCTAAAATGGAATGAAGTGACATAGAGAAGGGGCCCAAACCTTTGGCCATGGCCCAAATAGAGAATCTCTTCTACTTCTCATGGTATATTTTTGCTGTGGTCTGTTTTATACATGCTGAAATGATCCAAACAAATGAAGCCTGGCATCTCTGGCTAATGTTAGAGCTGCGAGAACCAAACGGTTAATTTCATGGCTTTTTGGTTCAGAAGAATGTATTAGGAGATCTGGATAGAGATCCAGCATCCATGGAGGATATACTAGCAGAGGTCACAGGAAGGGAAAAGTACAGTTGTGTACACTTACCATAAATGTAGATGTTCAAGTGTATTCACTGTTGCAGTCATTACATTTGGGGGTAATATGCTGGCAGGTTGCCCTCAGTCGGCCTGATTAACAAAGTCTTGGGTCCTGCGTCAGTTGCTGTCCCTTCTTCCATGACGTCAGGGGTATAAAACATGCAGCCAACGCCATTACATCAGTTTTTCTTGCCCCAAATGGGGAGCAAAAAAAAAAAAAAAAATATATATATATATATATATATATATATATATATATATATATATATATACATATATATATATATATATAAATATATATATATATATATATATATACATATATGTGTGTGTGAGTGCGTATATATCTATATCTATATATATATATATATATATATATATATATATATATATATATATCTATATCTATATATATATATATATATATATATATATATCTATATCTATATATATATATATATATATATATATACACACACACACACACACATATATACATATACAAGAAGAGGTATAATAAAAAAAAAAAAACAGGGGGCTGGAGGGAGGGTAACCAGGACAGCAACAGGAAATACACTCGAACATCTACATTTATGGTAAGTGTACACATCTGTACTATGTTCGTGTTTCATTGTTGCAGTCATTACATTTGGTTAGATTTCCAAATTTAAGGTTGGGTGGATGGAATTATACCACATTATGACCAGCTATAAGACCCTGCAAAACAGCAGCGGCAAAGCCAGCTCTGGATTTAGAGAAAATTGGTAAGTGATAATGCTGGTGAAAGTATGAACTGAACTCCAGGTAGCAGCTTCTAGAATATCCCTAGTAGGAACGCCTCTGAGAAAGGCTGCTGAAGTAGATGCCGCCCTGGTGGAATGAGATCTGATCCCCTGGGGGATAGGTTTTCCATGGTGCTTATAACAGAAATGAATACAATGGCTTATCCATTTAGAAATGGTTTGCTTTGAAATAGCCTTCCCCTCTGCCCCTGCAGCAAATGCTACCATCAGTTGTTCAGATTTTCTTCGAGATTTAGTCCTGTCCAAGTAGAATCTAAGTTGCCTGTGTACATCCAATGAATGCAGAATCCACTCTCCCTTGTTCTGTGGATTGGGAAAGAAAGTTGGCAAATGAATGGACTGATTATCAGCCACACTGGATACCACTTTGGGCATGAATGATGGATTGGTCCTGAGTGACACCCTGTCCACATGAAAGATGATGAAAGGCTCCACTGCCATAAGGGCCTGTAATTCAGCTATCCTTCTAGCTGAAGTGATTGCTAAAAGGAAGGCTGTTTTCCAGGAAAGAAATTTTAAGTCTGAAGTTGCAGCTGGCTTGAAAGGAGGGAGAGTGAGTTTCTCCAATACAAAGTTAAGGTCCCGGGCAGGGGTTGGAGCTCTCCTGGGTGGTCTCAAGTTTTTGGCCCCCCTGAGATACTGCTTTAGAAGAGGATGAGAGAAGAGGGAGGGTCTGTGTTGTAATGAGCTGAAATGGCTGAGGCATGGATTTTAATGGAAGAAAAGGACAGGGCCTTATGAAGCATCTCAGTTAAGTATTGCAAAATCTGAGCTAAATTGGGCACTGCTGTGCTCATCCCTTGAGATTGATTCCAGGCGCAGAATCTTTTCCATTTGTCAGCATAAGATTTCCTAGTACTAGGTTTTCTCACCTCCAAAATGACATCCATCACAGGTTTGCTGAGGGATGCTAAGGGTAAATTTAAGTGATTAGCCAAGCTGTAAGATTCAATGTTTGGAGCTCAGGGTGCAGAATTTGGTTCTCCTGCTGAGATAGTAAGGAAGGTGTCTGAGGCAGGTGCCATGGAGAAATGTGTGACACACTGCGCAGGAGTGGGTACCAGTGTTGGCGAGGCCAGTCTGGGGCAATCAAAATCATTTTTGACTTGTCCTGTTTGACTTTTAATAGAACTTTGGAGAGCAAAGGCAGAGGGGGAAAGGCATAGACTGATAGGTTTTTCCAGCTGAAGGACAGAGCATCCACTTTCCAGGCTTTTTTGTGATGAGTTCTTGTGCAAAATTTGTCCAACTGGTAGTTCTGGGGTGAGGCAAACAGATCTATGTCTGGCCATTTGCGTGTCAACATGGTGAAAATCCATGGTTCCAGTTTCAGTTCGTGAGGGTCCATGAGATTTCTGCTTAGTTCGTCTGCCAGAACATTCTGCTTTCCTGGCAGGAATTGAGCTTGTAGTTGTACTTGGTAGCTCAAGGCCGTATTCCACAATGCCATGGCTAGTCTGCAGAGGGGGAATGAATGGGTACCCCCCTGCTTGTTTATGTACCACATAACCGTGGTGTTGTCCATCTTTATCAGCAACTGTCCTGGATGAAGGTAGTCCTTGAAGGCTGTCAGTGCATTCTGTACAGCTAGCATTTCTTTTTGATTGATATGAAGGTGCCTTTGATTTGGGCTCCATTTGCCCTGAATGCACTTCCCTGCCTGATGAGCTCCCCATGCATAGTCTGATGCGTCTGTAGTTAGGGTTTGGGCGGCAGGGGGTGGTGTGAATGGCAGTCCCTTGTTTTGGTGGTAGGCCTCTGCCCACCATAGGAACTCTAGGTGCAGGCAAGGTATGATAGGAATCATTGTTTCCAGGATGTGACAATGTTGACTCCATAAACTTTTTAAGTACCACTGAAGTTTCCTCATATGCAGTCTGGCATATGGAATTAGAAGAATGCATGAGGCCATGAACCCCAAGGCTTGCAGATTTGCCTTGCTGATAGCAGGGTTTTTGTGGCCGCCTGTGTGAAGTAAGTCACCAAATGAATTTGCTTTTCTGGCATAAGGAAAGCCATCTGGGCAGTTGTATTTAAGCTTGCATCCAGGAATGTAATTTTCTAAGAAGGTACCAGTTGAGATTTCTTTTTGTTTATGGTGTACCCAAGACAGGTAAAAAGTCTTTTTACAAACACCAGATGTTTTAGAAGATTGGCCTGGTTTTCTGCCTGAATTAGACAATCGTCCAGGTATGGATATATTTGAATATTTCTTTGCCTGCAAAATGCAATTACTGGAGTCAGGCACTTTGTGAATACCCTGGGCACAGTAGACAAGCCAAAGGGCAGTGAAGAGAACTGATGATGCATGCAGCCTGCTTTGAAGCGTAGGAATCTTCTGCAAGATTCCCTGATTGAGATATGCAGGTAAGCCTCTTTTAAGTCAAGAGTTGCCAACCAGGCATCCTAGCCCAGCATTGGAAGTAACTGGTGAAGAGTCAGCATCTTGAATTTTGGAATGTCCAGAAAGGTGTTTAGAGTAGACAGGTCCGGAATTGGATTGGATTTGTCTTTTCTGAGTACCAGGAAAAGTCTAGAATATAAACATTGTCCCTTTTCCTCTTCTGGTACTAGATGAATAGCTCCCGTGTTTAGGAGGGAAAGTACTTGTTTCTGAGCCTCTGCCCACTGATTTGGGGGCAGGTCTGGCCACCCATTTGGAGTTGGCAGCGTGTGGAAATGAAATATGTATCCCTGGGACACTATATTTAAAACCCATTTGTCCTGGGTTATAAGTTGCCAGTTTCTTGAATGAAGAGCCAGTTTTCCCCCCAAAGGGGTGGCTAAGAGGTAAGTGTTTGGTAACTTTAAAGGGAAGTCATTGAGAATGCTTACCATAGGGTGTTGCCTTGTTGTTCCCAGATTTGGAAGTGGAAGCACCTCATTGCTTAGTTCTGAAAGTCCCTTGGGACTGAAACCTGGTGCTTTTGGAATGTCTGGGTTTGGCCGTAGTGGCTCTGGAAGGAGCTGGAAAGAACCAGTTTTTAGTAGGCCAATGCCTACTAAATCTAGGAGGTTGCACTTGTAAGAAATCTTTCACAGTTTGCATAGATTTAGCTTTATCTTCCATCTTTTTTAGAACGTCTTCAGCCTTATTGCCAAATAAGTGGTCCTGCTGTAAAGGAGCATCCAAAAGTTTTGCTTTAACATGATCAGGCAGAGATTGCTCCTTAAGCCAAGCATACCTTCTAAGCACAGACCCAGTAACAGCAGCCCTACAAGATGCCTCTAAGGAATCAAAACCACACTGCAAAGTATGTTTGCCAACTTGTTCAGTTGAATGCAATAAATCCTGCAAATCTTTATTCTCCACACAGTCAGAAATCAACATAATTTTCTATTTAAGCAGTCCCATCATATGTTGTTGATATTTTATACATAATTGACAGTTTAAAGCCCTAAGGTTGCAGAAGTGTAACAATTTACTTAATTGAATGTTTTGTACATTAATAAGGGATCACGTGATTAGAGGCTTATGTATTTAAACACAATTGCATTGTTTTTTTATCTTGAGAAAGCCAGGTATTTACCTGGCGAAAGCGCTCGACTGACTTCTCTTTCTGTTGCTCAATAAAGCCGTACTTTTTTAGTTCTCTCTGGTTTGGCTATCCTTGTCCGTGGAGTTTATTTTGTTTTATTTGCAGAAGTGTAAACCTTTTTACCCCATCTATCCAGTACCCTGGAGTCTCTATCAGAAGGGGTAGGATTTGTAGCAGTAGAAGCCTTAATCCCTTGGGCCCCTGAGAAATGGTTTCAGGGTCCACAACAGGATTTTTGAAAAGGAATTTGTGGGACTCAGGAACCCTTTAGTACCTGTCTAGTTTGCTAGGGGCCGGAGGCAAGGAATTGGGGGCCATACTGGATTCCGGAAACACATCATCAACAATATCTAGTACAGGAGGTATAGCCAAAGGCCTATGCTGAGGAAGAAGAAGGAAATCCCTAAGCCTCTTTTTGGATTCAGAGAAATCCTGACTTTCCCATTGGAAATGCTCCCTTAAGGTATGTAAAGTTTCCCCAAAAGTGAAATCCTCAGGTGGAGAAGCAGAGGGAATGGAATCCTCTGCATCAGAGTCCTCTCATAAGCAGGTATGGACAAATCCAGATCATTAGAAGAGTCAGAAGAAACAGAGTCCTGTTCAGAAGATTCATAGTCAAATTCAGTCCTAGGCCTCTTGGAGGGGGGGGGGTTGACTATCCCTGATTAGAGTAATTAAATCTTCAGCCATTTTGATTTGTTTTTTAGGCATAGGGTCCTGAACATGTGGCCTGGGTTTCGGTTTTTTAGACATAGATCTAGATTTAGGCCTTAGCACTGAAGATGGAGTCGGTTTAATATGCAAGTCTGCAGGCCTGAATACACCCTCAGAAACCGGTGCCTGCTCAGCTCTGGACCCATCCACGGTAGAGACATCCATGGGTTCCATATGTGAAGCATCTCGCAGCATACCGGACTCCGAATGGGTCTCAGTAGAGGCCTGCAAATCAGAAGTAGCAGGTATCAGGGGCTGTGAGAGTACCGGCGAACTGGCGACTGGCTTAGGAGAAGCGTCGTTGGCAGTTTTGGACCTCAACGGCCTGTCTCTGTCTTTTTCTTTGCATTTATTCGATATTCCAGTAGTTGGATGGCTAACCGATGTCATTTCTGGATCATTAAACCGAAAACCAAAATATGTAGAAGCAAAAATGTACCGACGACAGATAGTTTGCTGATTAAATAAAGCACAAAACCGACAGCAAGGTAGGTCGTGGTCAGGGCCTAGGCAAGGAATACAGTACGAATGAAAATCCTTATGAGGTATTTGCTTCTCACAAGTAATACAATTATTAACTTTTACTGACATCGGTAAGGAACAAGACAAAGTTTCCCCAATGGGGTACTTACCTTTAAGTTGAAGACTTAGGTTCTGAAACTCGAAAATGAAAACTTCAGGAGTCAGCCGACCGGCATTTGCGAACTGCTTCTGCTTCGGGCACCGCACGGCAAGAAAGTCTGATGTAATGGTGTCGGCTGCATGTTTTATATCCCTGATGACCTGACGTCATGGAAGAAGGGACAGCAGCTGACGCAGGACCCAAGACTTTGTTAATAAGGCCGATGAGGGCAACCTGCCACCAGATTATCCCCAAATGTAATGACTGCAACAGTGAAACATGATGAACATCCAAGTTTGCTGAGGCCAGAAAGGGGCAATGAGGAACACTCTGGCCTTGCACATTCTTGCTTTCTGTATGAACTTGTTTATCAGTGGAAAAGCATAGAGGAGAACAGGAGGCCAACTGTGGAAAAGAGTATCTCGCAGTGACTGTCCCTGTGGAGGAATCAGGGCAAAGTAATTGCTGCATTTGTTGTTTAGGTGGAAAGTAAACAGATCACAGCATAGCTGGTCCCAGTGAAGGAAAAACAAGGGTGTCACTGCTGGAGTGAGGGATCAGTTGTTAGGCATTAGGACAGATCTGCTCAACTTGCCCAGCAGTACATTGGACAACCCCAGGATATACATTGCTACTAGAAAGCACTGAGAAGACATCACCCAATGCCAATCTCATGGCTTCTCAACACAGGGGATAAGAGTGAGTACTCCATGTGTGTCAATGTACCAAACCACTAGCATATTGTCTGTATTAATATCACACCCCAGGGAGGATGTCCTGATATGCCTGTAACACTAGCAGGACTGATCTCTTCTCCAGGATACTGATGTGAAGAATGGTCTGTGTGTATGACCAAGTGACCTGGACTGTTTTTCCTTCTAAATCCACCCCCTCCTAGTTGGAAGGGATGCATCCATCATCACTACTGTCACAGTGGGATCCGTAAGGAATGTAAGTCCTTGTACTACTGAATGAGATGCTACGTACCAGGAAATGTGTGCCCTGCAAATTGGGATAAGCTGAATCTTGGCATGAAGTGGGTGATAAAAATGGGACCACTGCACTGCTAGGATTCAATGAAGCACTCTCATATAAAATCTGGCAAAGGGAACCATGAAGATTGTGGAAGCCATCAGTCCCAGGAGATGTAAAATTAGTCTCACTGATAGAGAAGGGTCTTGAAAAATCTGAGTGGCAGTGATACACAAGAACAGAATCCTGGAGTTGGGAAGTCGGACGATCGGCAAGCTTCTGTCCATGTGGCATCTGATAAATTCTATCTGCTGAGAAGGTGTAAGATGACTTTTGGTGAGACTGACTGTGATGCCTAGGTCTTGTAGCAGCTGGGGCAGAAGATTTGGTGATTTGACAAAATGTTGCTGGAAGTAACGATCAGGAACCAATCATCGAGATACAGGAAGACATGGATCCCCTTGCAGGCAAGTATGCTCTGCCACCACTGCCATTACCCTGGTAAACATCCTGGTGGCTGTGGTGAAACCAAATGGCAAGGCTCTTAATTTTGTAATGATTGGCTTCCAGCCAAAACTGAGGAAATCTCCTTGAATGCCTGTCTATCTTGATATGGTAGTAAGCATCCCTGAGATCTACTGAGCGCATCCAATTGTCCTTAATCAGCAGAGGCAAAATGGACTGAAGTGTGACCATTTGGAACTTTGTGTTACATATTAATTCAGATGGCTCAGATCCAAAATGGACCTGAAGTCTATTTTCATTGGTACTAAAAAGAACCTAGAATAGACTCCGGATTCTAGTTGATCTCCAAGGACCATTTGGATGACTCTTGTCTAGCAACTTGCAGATCTCTGCTGCTGCAATTACCCACTGACTGGGTGGAATGTTGGAAAATTTCATCGTTCTGATGGAAAGAAGAGCAAATGGCAAAAAACAGCCTCTGGAAATTATGTTTAACACCCAGGAATCTGTAGTTATGTTTTGCCAGTCTTGTGGGTGTAAAGACAAGTGCCCACGACTGCCTCCAGAGTGCAGAAGTCAGGCAACCTTCAGGGATGCTGAAAGGGCTTTTTGGTAAAGGGACCACAAAAGCCCTGTTTTTTAGGCCTGCCTCTGCCTCTCAGGCGAAATCCATTACTGAAACCTCCTCCTCCATGAGGGAATCTTTCACCCGGAGTATTCTGATAAGAGCTCTGTAACTTCCAGAACCACATCTTCTTTCCAGTCTTCTCATTCCTACAGTAGGATCTCTGGGGAGTTGAGAAGCAGATTTTAACCACAGAGAGAAAGTCTTATCATTCTGTTGACTCAGAGACAATGTGACTTTAACTTTAGGTCCAAACAAGGTAGACCCATCGAATGGCACTTTAATGAAAGACGGCTTAAGGCTTTCCACAAAGTCACAGAGAAGCATCCAAGTGTGTTGGTCCATAGCAATGCCTGCTGCCCTGTCCATACCATCAAATGCATTAGAAAGGAGTTGCATGGCTATATTAGCTGTAGACTGTAAGGTAGAAAGTTGGGATTCCACCATCTTCTGGACATCTGTGGCAGAATACCCAAGAGTGACTTAGAAATTTCTTTGCTCAGGTCTGTCTGAAATATGGTGAGCAAAATTCAGTGATCATACAGCCATTTCCCAAAGTGATCCATAGCACTAGACTATTTGTTAGGGGGATGGACTGAGCAGCTTTCTTCAGAGAGCTCCTTCTTTGTGTCCACCACTACTACCATAGCATTCTCCAGTGGATCTTTGCTCCAATGTTTGCGATCTGCTGTTGCTGCTAAGATTTTATCCACTTTTTTAAGGATAGGCACCACCACATCAGGGTCCTTCCATGCCCACTGAGCCATCAAATCAAGAAGTGGGCTAATGGAGGATACCACATATCATGACCATGAGCCAGCTCCAAAGGCTTCCAGGAACACAGACTCATCTGGAGAAGGACTATCTGTGGACCACCCACCTTTCTGCTTCATCAATTCAAGGATTTTGCTAAAAGTGACATCCTCATAGGGGGATCTAGGGGAACTCTCACCTTCATCCAAGTCCATTTCTTTGGTGATGGATTCTGGAGAAGAGTCTAAATGCTTCCGCTTGCATGTTTGTTTTCTATGAACTGATTCTGAATAAGACTGGGGAGCTAATGTAGCAAGCAGCCCCTGAAGTCCGTGGAGCCAAATGTCCTTGTCTAACAGGGAGGTAGGAAGCAGAAGTGGACTGTAGTTGGGGTTCAGATGAAACCAAACTTGATGAAAGTGGCTTGTACCTTGGCATCAAAAGGATTCGCTCAAAAGCATCAATAACAGAAGATGCTATTTGTCCATTAGGACCTCTCTTATTCTCCAACAGGAGAGAAGCCTTGGAACCGACAGGCCTCAACTCTGAGACCAACCACAGTGCCGAGCTGTCATGAGCCGGGGCACCCAGGGGAAGAGAAAGTTACATCAACTTCATTATCGACCCTTCCCCCAGAACCACAGCACCAAAGCTTTGGCACTGAGCAACTCAGAGTGGAAGGAGGAAGAGAAAGTACAGTTGTGTACACTTACCATAAATGTAGATGTTCGAGTGTATTCACTACTGCAGTCCTAACAAATGGGTTATCCAGCTCCCTGTAGCCCTCAGTCGGCCAGAATACCAAAGGTAAGTAAAAATGACTTCGGCTGTAAAGGACATCAGGGCATCCGATACAAAAGGAGGCAGCCGACGTCACTTCTTGCCATTACAGTCAGGATCCCCTAGAAAATAAGGCTTAAACCAAAAACCAATCTGACAAATAAATTAAGCCTGTATCTCAGAAAAAGACAACAGGAGAGGACCACAAAAAGGGGGAAGGAGGGAAGGAAACCAGGACTGCAACAGCAGGGAATACACTCGAACATCTACATTTATGGTAAGTGTACACAACTGTACTATGTTCATCGTGTTTCACTGCTGCAGTCCTAACAAATGGGTTGATTACCAAAGCCCAGAGAAAATGGGGGGAAGACCCAACAGCATCAAGGGTTGGAGATAACGCCCTGCAACACCGCAGTGGCAAACCCTGCCCTGACTTTGGAAAACACAGGCAAATTATAATGCTTTGTGAAAGTGTGAACAGAAGACCATGTGGCAGCTTCCAAAATGCCTTCAGTAGGGACACCCCTTAGAAAGGCTGCAGAAGTGGAAGCTGCTCTAGTAGAGTGGGTAATAACCCCTTGAGGCGGAGGTTAGCCATGAAAAGAATAATAAAAGGTAATGCAATGTGCAATCCATTTAGAAATGGTTTGCTTAGAACTAGCCTTGCTCTGGGCTCCAGGGGCAAAACTGACCAATAACTGTGCTGATTTCCAAAGGTCCTTAGTCCAGTCCATGTAAAACCTGAGCTGTCTGTGCACATCAAGAGAATGTAGGATCCTTTCATCTCTATTGTGAGGATTAGGAAAGAAGGTAGGAAGGTTTATGGACTGATTAAGAGTCAGGCTGGAAACCACCTTAGGCATAAATGAGGGATTAGTCCTCAGAGAGACACTATCTGCATGGAAAATAAGAAAAGGCTCCATGGCCATCAAAGCTTGCAGCTCCAAAACCCTCCTTGCTGAAGTTATAGCCAAGAGGAAGGCGGTCTTCCAAGAGAGAAACTTTAAATTTGTAGAGGCAGCTAGCTCAAAAGGAGGAAGAGTGAGTTTTTCCAGAACAAAATTAAGATCCCAGGCTGGAGTAGGTGCTCTTCTGGGAGGTTTTAAATTGCAAGCACCTCTGAGAAACATTTTCATCAGGGGATGAGAGAAAATGGGCTGTTCAAGAGAACAATAAGCAGAGACAGCTGAAGCATGGATCTTGACAGAGGAAAAAGAAAGACCACCCTGAAGTAAATCAGCCAGGTATTCCAGGATCAGAGGAAGGGTAGGTTGAGAAGCAGACTTCCCTCTAGCCTGCATCCAGTGAGAGAACCTTTCCCATTTGCCAGCATAGGATTTGCTAGTGCTAGGTCTCCTGGCCTCCCTCAGCACGTCAACCACCTGTTGGGAAAGGGAGGAAAAAAGGGAAGGAGTCATACAATGAGCCATGCTGCTAAATGGAGAGACTGAAGATGAGGATGTAGAATGTTTCCCCTTTCCTAAACCAAAAGATCTGGCTTCAGAGGAAGATGTCAAGGAGGAAGATGGGTTGAACTTGCAGAAAATCCTTAACAGTTTGCATGGACTTGGCCTTATCCTCCATCTTCTTTAGTACCTCCTCTGCTTTGCTGCCAAAAAGACTGCCTTTATGCAAAGGTACATCCAAAAGCTTAGCCTTGACAGGTTCTGGAAGAGGCTGTTCTCTGAGTCAAGCATGCCTTCTAATAACAGATCCAGTAGCTGTAGCCCTGCTGGAGGCCTCAAGGATGTCAAAACCACAATGCAAAGAATGCTTATTGACCAGACTGGTGGAATTCAGTAAATCCTGCATGTCTTTACTCTCTGCCAAAAGAAGTACACTTGCTATCCTAGACTTAATAGCCTTCAAGGTGTGCCGCTGGTACTTCAGTATATGAAATAGAAAATTGGTAGTCCTAACAGCTAGGGTGGCAGAGGTATAAACCTTCTTGTCCCACCTATCTAGGTTCCTAGACTCCCTGTCAGAGGGAATAGGATTCCTGGTAACAGTGGCCTTAACTCCTTTAGGTCCCTGAGAAATAACCTCTGGATCCGCCAATGGATTCCTGAAAAGAAACAGATAAGAATCAGGGACTCGGTAGTACTTGTCAGGTTTCCTGGGAGCAGGAGGAACCGAATTTGGAGACAAGGAATTTTCCAGAAAAACATCATCAACAACTTCCAGCACAGGGGGAATAGCAAGAGGCTTATGCTGAGGTAAACCCAGAAACTCCCTAATCCGTTTCTTGGATTGGGGATAATCCTGACTTTCCCATTTAAAATGTTCTCTGAGGGTATTTAAATTATCACCAAAAGACAAATCCTCTGGAGGAGCGGCTGAAGGGATGGACTCCTCTGCATCTGAATCCTCAAAAGGAGAAAAAGCCTGCGAAAATTCCTCTTCATCAGCAGAAATGCTGGAAGAATCAGAACCTGAGCAAGATAAAACCTCAGGAGAAACATCCCTACTCCTTTTAGAAGGAGGAGGTTGAGTACCCCTAATAAGAGTCAACAAATCATGAGCCATTTTAACCATTTGGGATTGAGGGGAATGAGAAGAAGCTGGAGCCTACCTTTTCACAGGCTTACGAATGGAAAATTTACCTGCAAGCCTGCAGGACTCTGGAGGCCTGGCAACCACCGAAGTTGCAGCAGAGGTTGAAGGAAGAAGTTTGCTGTCAGAACGCAAAACGGTGGCCTCAGACACTGGAGTCAGCTTAGCGGCTCTGGCTCCAGCAGAAGAGGTGACCGGCAACAGGTCCAAGGCAAAATGGAGGCCGAAGGCCTAAGGGACTTGGACTCAATCAAGGCCTGCGGTTGTACATTTGCGGACTGCAGGGACTGCAAAGGCGTCTCACTGGCTACCGCCTGACTGACGACCAACTTAACCTCATCCAAGGACTTAGCTTTCTGAGGCCTGTCGCGGTCCTTATCCTCACGTTTCTTCAGAACATCTGAAGCCTGAGGACCAGCGGACGCCATACCAACGAATTTAGGCCAAACTCCAAAATGCCTAGCCAAAATCTTAGCCCAACGATGGATAGTACGCGGATTAAAGGAGGCACAGAGATTACACTTGGGAACGTCGTGGTCAAGGCCTAAACAAATATTGCAATAGGAATGAAAATCTCTATGGGGAATCTGCTTTCCACAGGTAAGGCAATTAACTTTTTCTGACATTCGTTAAGGCAAGAAAAAAGGATCCCCAATGGGACACTTAGCTGTAGTAGACTTCAACTCTTGTAGTCGGAAACCAACAAAGGTAAACTGCTGACTGGCACTCGTGCATGAAAAGCTTCTGCTTCGGGTTCCGCAGCAAGGAAGACTGAGGAAGTGATGTCGGCTGCCTCCTTTTGTATCGGACGCCCTGACGTCTTTTACAACCGACGGCAAACAAGTTCATTTTTACTTACCTTTGGTATTCTGACCAACTGAGGGCTACCAGGAGCCAGATAACACATTTGTTAGGACTGCAACAGTGAAACACGATGAACATCCTGTTGGGAGTCAAAGTAACCTGTACTACTGGCTCTGGCAAAGGCACCCCAAGGCAGACTGGCTCCAAGGGACAGACTGGGCTCTGATATGAAAGAATAGGACGGGTATGGTCCAGCACTTTCTACATTTCCAGAGGATGGCACCAAGAGAACCCCGAGCTGAATCAGTGTTCTGAGGAACTTCCTCAGCATCCTGTCATCATCCTGTTCAGTCAGACTTCTAGATGACCAGGAAGACAACGCCACTGAAGACGGCCCAGAGTGCTTCCTTTTCTGAAGGATTGGCGAGTGCAGTCTGATACTCACCAGGTTCAGGGAAAATAGGGATGGAGGAGGTGATGGACAGACTCGAAGAACTGGTGGTTTTGAACATCTAATCATCTTTCGATATGAACCAGACACAAGTGTCAGATCCAGACAGCCCCTGCGGGACTTGTCCCATTCTAATTTCTTTTTCTGTTTGGATTTTTCTCTATCCTTATCCTGCTGTTTCTCCTTCTCAACTCCTTTGTCTTTCTCCCTTTCCTTTTGCTTGTCCTTAGCTTTCTTGAATTTCCCAGTGGGGAAGGAAGAAGAAGTGGATGGTACAGCAGACTCTATCTGAGGGAGAAGAAGGCTCTTAACGATGAACTTTTCCCTCCTTGTCTGAAGAGCACACGAGCTAGAGGAGGAGCAGGCCTGACAGTGAGTGTCGAGATGGGTGGCACCCAAGCAATAGACACATAAAGAGCTTGTGTCTGCACTCTGTACACTTTTTAAACCCTTGCCAATCAGCTATAAGCCAAAGGCAAGAAAATATTTCTAAGAAAAGCAGAGCACATACTATAAACTAATCCTGTGCTAAGACACTAACACTGCTTAATATTTATAAACAGTTACTTAAGCACACAGCACGTTATAAATAGTCCTTTTCAAATTAACTCTACTTCTACAATTGTAAGACAAAAAAACCTATGTTAAACTATGGTGACCAAACAGAAAAACTTTTCAGAGTATAGGAGGAGAAGGGTAACACTGAAGACTGAGCAAAAATTGCACAGATACAGTTCTCAGGAGTACTCAAAAACACAACCTAATACTTCAAGTGGCAAACAAGATCCGAGGTGCTAAAGTGGAGTTCAGTGAATTATGGGTAGGGGAGGAGTCACAGCCCTGGAACCAAAAAGCTTCAGGATCAGTGACAAATTTGGATCAGACAACTCACAGTTGAATTGAACACTGGATCTATAGTTTTCCTAGTAATAAAATACGGATTTAAGAATGCACTGCAAGTAAGGCTAGCACTAGAAAATGATGTTTATTTAATCTGTGGTGTTGGAGAATATTTTTGAAAGTTCAGTGGACTATAAGAAGATCAGATCAGTCAGTACGTAAGGGGAAAAATCCAGAATATAATTCAAACCTAAACACTTAGCCCACATAATGCGAAAACAAGATTTGCTACAGAAGGCAGTAATAGTTTTTAAATCCTAGCTAATTTTTTCCATTAGTTCTTCTATTTCCCTTCTAGGATAAAATGTGCAAGCCAACTTGCTTATTGTCTTAACTTAAAGGCTCCAATTGGCTGTGCACAGGGCACATGAACTAATATTAAAGTTGTCTTTTCAATGTGATTCCTCGTTTAAAGAGGATGAAAGTACCATTTGCTGCTCCACTTAATAGTTGCCTAGTGAATTATACAGTTTAAGTGCTGTTTTATTCAGTTTTGCTGTACTTTTTTACTGTTTGGTTAAACTGTTCTGTTGTGTTTATAACAGTGGCCTGAATGTTACTGCACTGCTAACAATGACTGCTGTAGAACCTTGAAGAGTATCATTTTGCTGTTGGCTATTTTACTTGTAATATTTTCAGCTTTTCTGTGTCAATATAAATCATCTGTGTTTGGTTGGCCCACAGCTCATTTACTACAAGCTGCTACTTGCTTAGTTGCAAACCTGCTGAGTGCGACAGTTTTCAAATGGATTTGACAATAACACCAGCCATAAAAGACCTGGGATAAGAATGATACTGCCATCACCATGCTTCATCATGGGGATGGTGTTCTTCTGGTGATGCAAAGTGTTGTTTTTGCGCTACAAGTACCTGTTGGAACTGTGGCCAAAAAGTTCAACCTTGGTCTCATCAGACCAGAACACATTTTCCCATATGCTTTTGGGAGACTTGATGTATTGTTTTGTAAATTTTAGCCGGGCCTGGATGTTTTTCTGTATAAGAAAAGGTTTCCATCTTACAACCCTACTCCAAAGTCCAGACATATGGAGAATACGGGAGATTATCATCACATGTACTACACAACCAGTACTTGCCAGAAATTCCTGCAGCTCCTTCAGTGTTGCTGTAGGTTTCTTGGCAACCTCCCTGACCAGTTTTTGTCTTGTCTTTTCATCAATTTTGGAGGGATGTCCAGTTTTTTGCAACGTCACTGTTGTTCCATATTTTCTCCACTTTTTGATGACTGTCTTCACTGTGTTCCATGGTATATCCAGTGCTGTGGAATTTTTTTTGTACCCTTCTCCTGACCGATACCTTTCAAGAATGAGATCCCTTTGATGCTTTGTAAGTTCTCTGTGAACCATGGCTTTTGCTGTAGCAGGCAATTGAGTAAATGTCAAGAAAATCCTACTAGGACACCTGAACTTTATTTGGGGTTAATCAGAGTCTCTTTAATTGATGGCAGGTGTGTACCCAAGAAGACTGAATGCTGTAATTAAATCAAAAGGTGCTTCAACAAAGTATTAGTTTAAGGGTGTGCACACTTATGCAACCAGCTTATTGTACGTTTTTTATTTTTTTATATTTTTCCCCCCTAACAGATTTGTTTGTTTTTCAATTGAATTGTACAGGTTATAGGTCACATTAAGGGTAGCAAAAATTTTGAAATGATTAATTGTGGTCTCATTTTTATATCACAAAAATCTGTCATTTTAACAGGGGTGTGTACACTTTTTATATCCACTGTAACTACAGGGAAGACTGCAAACTTGGTGCCATCATAAACTCCTTACAGGACAGCAGGATGTTACGGAAAAGGCCTGTCCTAAACAAATAACTGGTATCAAAACTATGGACTACAACTTAAGGACAATAAATGTACAACTGTATTCTTTAGCAAGCATGATTCTCCTTGTCAACACCCACCTGAAAACTGAGTCCATATTTAGAGATTTGGAAATTTATGTTGACAATGAACTGTCCTTCAAACATCATGTATCTATTATTGTAAATAAGTTGTTTTTCATTATGCAGTTTATATCTAAAGGTATAGGTCCAGATCCAGGGACATAACTGTTCCACAGTATTCGGCACTCATTTGGCAGAACAGTGAGTATACTGCCCTTTTCCTGTCTAAACACTTGTCCCAACCTGAACAAACACATCTTCCCAGTAAGAAAAATCAGGGCCTTAATCAAAAATCCACAAAATAACATCCACAAAAACAATCCCGCCATGGAAATATTTATTTAGTACTTTTGTCCAAGGACTTCATCAGAAAAAAATTACAAAATGTCAACTAACCTTATATACTGTTCTACACACTCAAAACAATTAATTGAACAAATAATTAAAAATCTAAAAAAAACTTCATCAAAGCAAATTTTAAAGCAACATTACACAATATAACACACATAACTTATAAAAAGCACTTAATACAAATGCTATCATTGATTCCAGGATGCTTATCTGCTTGTAGAACTATGCTGCCAAAAAGTTTCTCTCATGAAAAGCGATATTTTTATAATTACCACCCCTTACATACCTAGGGACTGAGTCTAACACAAAAAAATTAAACTGTTTAAAATCTACACATACAGCAGAATGCGTATAAACAGCATTCTTGATTTCACAGTATTTAATACTATACAGATGTTCCCTTATTCTCACTTTTAATTTTCTTGTAGACATACCTATATAAAAAGGCTGGCAGCTAGAGTAGATTGAAATATAAATAATACCAGAGGAATCACAATTAAAATAACTGTTACTTAAAATGCGCTCGTTAATGTGACACAAACATACTGAAGAACCCTGCAAAATAAAAGAGCATATATTGCAAAAACACATTTATACATGCCAGGATTTTTGTCAGTCTTGGCTGTCGAGGCTATAGTGCAGTCTGTTTCTAAATATTGTTTTATAGACTTAGCCTTCTTAACTACAAACTTGGGTTCATTACCTACCATTTTAATAATATTCCAATCAGCACTAAAAATGTTCCAGTTCTGAATAAGAATAGACTTAATACTTGAATCACCCACAGTCATGTGCAAATAAAACTATTAGTATAACCTTTGTATGTCTTAATATTAGAAACAGTGGAACTAGCACCTAAACTAATTGTTTAATTGAGTATGTAGAACAGTATATAATGTTGGTTGACATTTTGCAATTTTAGTCTGATGAAGTCTTTGGATGAAAGCGCTAAATAAATACTTCCTTGACTGGAGTGGCTTCTGTGGATGCTATTTTGTGGATTTTTGTTTTAAATCAATCTGCCCCTGTACACAAAACCATAGACCACCTTAAACTATGTCTAACACATCAAAGTACAATGACTCCTATCAATTTCAAAAAAATATTTTCTTGTGAATCTGATCTCATTTTACACTTCTTTGGCATTTTTCTCTTGTAATCTCATTATCAAGCCAAAACTGATCATGTGTTGATATGCATCAATTTTTTTTAATAAGAAGGTATCTACTGTCTTTCCCCATGTTTTGAGTGTTACTAAAAATAATCCATGTATACTACTAACACTAGATTATAAAAATAGTTGCATTCTATGTTTTACTAATTTTTAGAAAATTGTGTAGGCTGTAGAATTGTATAAAACTTTATACTCTATGTATTTCTGATCTTTAAAAATTATGTAAAACACTTTTGGTTACTTCTGTAACTATAATATGATCTTAAAATATTTATTGGATTTATAAATGGAGCTTTTCTCCCACAGTCTCCACTGAAAATGGATTTTTGACCCAGTGGACTTTCCTGGTCAACAAATGTCAATCTTCTTCTTCTTCTTTCGGCTTTTCATAGGTTCATAGGTAGGTACTAGGCTATTGGCCCTACGGCCTATATAAGCCTAGCCAAAGGTACCCTGGCTTTCGCCACCCAAGAAAATTATTTTCCTGTGCCACTGTCGAGCAGAGCCACAGAAGTGATCCCCGGGGTGAATTTCCTATCTCCCATCCAATCATCAAGATTTTTCTTGAACAGTGCTAATGAGGAGCTTTGTTTGATATAGATAGGTAATTTGTTCCAGAGTATGGGAAGTCTCTGGGACAGGAATCTATCCCTCCAGCATGTTCTGTTTACTGTGGTAACAAGGTTTAGGTCCCTAGAGAGTGTAGCTCATAGGGATTGGGATTTCTTTAAGTGGAGCATGTCTACAAGCTCTGGGTATGACATAGCTTTGTGTGTTAGGCAAAGATCGCCTCTGAGTAGGCGATATGCAACGGAGTAAAGTTGCAGTTTTTTGAGACGGTCTGCATAGGGCATCTCTTTGAGGCCGGTAATCCTCTTTGTGAGGTATTTCTGTGGCCTTTTCAGTTGTTGTAGATGTCTTGTGAGGTACATACCAAAAGGGACATTGTACTCTATAAAGGGTCTAATGAGTGACGAGTAGAGGGGAACAATGACCTCTTTTTTCCTGGATGAGAAACCTGTTGTGATGAGGTGTGCCACATAGAAGGATTTCCTGACTACTGTGGCAATGTGATTATCAAAGGAGAGACTACTGTCCACCTGTGTCACAAGGTCTCTTATCACACTTTCGGTGTTAAGTAGACTACCACCTATGTGGTAGTTCATGGGTACTGAGTTTTTACCAAAAGGAATGACAATGCATTTTTGGCACTGAGCTTGAGGCCATGGCTTTGACACCAGGCATCTGTCTCAGCAAGGCCCTTTTGTAGGATGTCCACATCTTTTGGAGTTTTGATTATGGCTCCTAATTTGCAGTCATCTGCAAACTTTGTTAGCCAAAGACCTTCTGTGTTGGCCTGTACTTCAGAGAAGTAGATACCAAACAGGAGAGGACCCAGGACTGAACCCTGTGGTACTCCACTTGTCACTGGTCTGAAGCTGGATTTTCCCGGTTAGGGGTCGCCACAGCAGATCACCTGTCTGCTCATGATTGGCAGTGGTGTTTTTATGGTGTCAAGTTGCCAGCCCGGCACCCAACCTTCCACAGAAGGCGCACACACACACACACACACACACACACACACACACACACACACTTAGACCTAGGGCCAATTCAGAGTGTCCAATCCACCTACAGCATGTCTTTGGGATGTGGGAGGAAACCCACGCAACCACAGGGAGAACATGCAGACTCCACACAGAAGGCACCCCAGCCGAGGATCGAACCAGAGAACCTCTTGCTGTGAGGCGGCAACGCTAACCGCTGCACCACCGTGGCCGCCCCAACAAATGTCAATAAATAAATAACTATACATCCTTTGGGTTTGGTCCTTTTGCTTTGCTGTCTTATCTGAAGATGGCCTGCAGTGAGGGAGATGAAATTCTGAACAACCTTTCTGTTCACTCTTCACCTGCTAAGTTGTGCTCCATCATGGAAGGTATAAAAAATACGTTGGATACCTTTTAGTCTTCTATGGCTATGTTTAATAGTCAATTTTCTCAAAATACTGTTCAGTGTACATCACAGACTTTTGCTGCTATTGCTGCTGGTTTGTCCCCCTCTTTGGCTGTTCAAGAAGGAGATTTGGGTGAAAGAACTATACCTAATACTGCTGCTATTTTAGTAGGTACTGGTTTTGAAAAATATCTGAATTTTTCTACCAACCCTTTTTGCACTGTTGGAGATGTTTATAACACCCATGTAGATTCTGTTTCTTACCAGCCCAATATTTCTGAGCAGTTAAAGCCATTTGATAAAAAGCTTAACAAGTTTCAGAGTCTGTCCTTTGAGAACATGTATTTTGAGCAATGCATTAATTTGAACATTGTGCCAAAAGGTTTGAGGGTATATAAAAACCCTAATGTGCGACTGGCAAAGATCCATTTTTTAAGGAACTAACAGAATTTTTCAATGACAATGGTATAAACTTGTTTAAGTTACTGATTAGACCAGTGATGGTGAAGCTGTGACACGCCACGACATTTTGGGTGGCACACCAGCGTTCACCAACACCCGAGTTACCAAAGAATCTGCTTTTGCATTTGTTGCTTGTGAAGAGTACATTGAATTATTTTATACCTGGAGCAAGTTCAACAACACTGCTGCAGAGGTAAGGAAGTTATTAACCTCAAAAACTATTTTGGTGTACTTTCTCGTTAGAATCTGTAAGGGGCAGTGCTGACTTTTTCTCTTCATGGTTACACTTCTGCAAAGGGCAAGTAGTCTCCATTTCTAGGAGTGTGCTGTTTTACATTCCTCTCAACTGTCCCTCTTAATCCCTCCTAAAAGTGACAACTTTTTACACTTAATAATGACAATAATTAGATTTATAGACTAATTTTACTTCAGAAAATGTATATGAATTCATGTTAATTTTTTTCTGTCAGTGGCACAAATTAATAGTACTAGTAGTTTAAAAATGTCAATGTCTCTTATTTCTAGATTTCTCCCTGATTCTGTTGAAATTTATCCCTGACGTATTGAGAGCCATGCTGCTTTATTTATTTTTATTTATTCATTTATTTATTTTATTTATTTTTTGTTTTGTTTTTTTTGGGGGGGGGGCACACAATTCCGAATTTTTGACACGCTAAACCCAAAATGTTTACCATCACTGGATTAGGCATAATGAAGGGCTGTTGCAGGCTTTAAATGATGAAATTAAAGCCCTTGATTTTTCTATTTCTCAGCACCTGCAGCAGTCGCTTATTTGGACGGTGCAGCGGTAGCGTTGTCACCTCATAGCAAAAGGTTCTCCAGTTTGATTCTTGGCTGGAGTGCCTTCTGTACGGACTCTGCATGGCTTCCCTCCATTTGTGTGGTTTTTCTCTGGGTACTCCAGTTTCCTCCCATGTTACAATGACATGCGTCTAGAGTGTTTCTCCCCGGGCCTCCACTGAAAATTAGCTCTGTTCCAAGTCGGACTTTCCCAGTAAACAAATGTTAAAAAAATAAATAATAAATTTGTGCTGAGGTTGATTCCATTATGTCTTCTCTACACAGGAGCAGCCAATACAATAGAAAGAAAGGTGAAGAAGCTTAGCAGAGATTTGGTGGCTTATAAGGATGGTGTGGCTTATCCAGCAGTTGCAATTAATCGTTCAGCCACTGTTTCTTCCAATGCTTCTGGTTTTAATTTTCCTTCTTCTAATGAGAACTCTGGCAATATGGAGCATTCCCTATTTTTTCTCAAGAAAGGCCTGGGAGATCAGAAAGATTGGCAGACAGGTTGGGCAATCCTCAGAGTTCTTTGAAGTTTCAGTTGCCCAATTGGATAAGCTCAAAGGAGAGAGGGAGGAGTGTCAACAGAGGCAGGAAGAGACCCTGGAACAGAAGCCATTGAAGACAACTGTTTCTGCTACTTCTGTTTTATTTTTGGACCTTGTACTATGTTAGTTGATAATATTTATAATTTTACTCAGGGGTAGTTTAATACTGAACAAATTGCAGTTCTTAACAGAAGTCTGTCTTGTACCTTTATGTAGAGCAAATTTAAGTCATACATCAGCAGACTTGAAGTTATTTTGCAGGAAATTATGTTTGTTTTGTTTGTTTCATGACTCTGCTGATTGTCTTATTTGTCCCTTTAAAAAGAAGAGCACATTTAATCCCCCATTACCAGCTTGGGTGGGGTTATTTTATGATTTATGTGAGAAGGATATTTTATGCATGCTTCAAAGTCAGTCTGTGAATAAATACTACAATTTAAACTGTCAGCAGAAAAAGGCCTTGTTGGAATTGTCTAAAATGTTTGTGATTTGCACTTCATGAAAGCTGACAAGGGTAGTGGCCTCGTTGTAATGTATCAGTCTCATTATGTTACTGAGATTGAAAAAATGTTGAATAATGTTCAGGAATATGAGGAGGCTACTTTGCATTTTGTTAAAGATATCGGTACATAGATAATATACTGTTGGATTTACTTAGCAGCTGTTCTATCACTCATGAAGTATTTCGGTTCTTATTTGTTGAACACCCCAGGCTGGCTATTTTGATTGGGATGCCTAAACTTCACAGTGGCACATACCCTTTGCGTTTTATGCCTATTGTGTCTGCTAAAGATATTGTCACTGAGCACACCTCTGTCTTCTTAGATTATTTTTTAAATCCCCTTGTCCAGAAATTAAATAGTTATACAATAGAATTATTGTATTTTTGGATGGTCTGCACAGGTTAAATATTGACAAAGTGGATATTAATATTTTCACCTTAGATGTGAAGTCTTTATATACTAGCATACCAAGGGAAGGTGTTGATTTTTTGAGACTGTATCTTGTGAAATTTAGCTCCTATAGTAGTGATATTATAAGTACAATTCGTAAACTTATAGAAGTTATGCTTGAAAATAATGTCTTCATGTTTAATGGTCAGATTTATCACCAAAAAAGAGGGGTTGCAATGGGGGCAACATTGGCCCCCCTCCTTCTCAAATACTTTCATGGGGTGGTGGGAGACAGAATATTTGTATAACATGTCCTTCTTTAAAACACATATAATTAAATCTAGATTTGTGGATGATTTATTTTTTACTATTGATGCTAAATTAGATGTTACTGCTGCCTTTGTTTCAAACATTAATGATACTACTGAGTTTTTAGACTTTAACATAGGCTGTTTAAGCACAGATGTACATTTTTTGGATACTGCCATACAATGCAGAAAAAGTAATAAGACTTTTTCTAGTAATATTTATAGGAAGGAATGTTTTGTTAACTATTTGTACTTTTCTACTGCACACCCACCATACATGAAGAAAAATATACCTAGGCACAGATAATCAGGGCCTCAAGGCTGACCACTAATCAGGAGATTTTTCTACAAGCAATTCATGAAATAAGAGTATTTCAATGGACAGAGGTTATAGTTATAATGTTCTTAGGGCTGCTGTGGACAAAACTGTAGAAAAGACAAATAAGTTTTCACCTACATGCCCAATGAGAACAGGGGTGCTACTTCCACTGTTTCTAATGTTAAGACAGAGAAAGGTTATACTAATAGTTTTTGTCTGAGCATGATTGTAGATGATTCAAGTATTAGATCTATTCTTATTCAGAACTGGAACATTTTTAAAGCTAATTGGATTATTATTAAAATAGTAGGTAATGAACCTAGGTTTGTAATTAAGAAGGCTAAGTCTATAAAACAATACTTAGAAAGAGACAACACTACAGTCTTGACTGTGAAGACTAACAAAAATCCTGACATGTATAAATGTGTTTTTTGTAATATGTGCTCTTTTATTTTGCAAGGTTCTTCAGTATTTTTTGTCTCACATTAATAAGCGCATTACAAGTAACAGTTATTTTAATTGTGATTCCTCTGGTATTATTTATAGTGCAATCTGCTCTAGCTGCCAGTCTTTTTATACAGGTATTTCTACAAGAAAATTAAAAGTAAAAATGGGAACATCTGTATAGTACTAAACATTGTGAAATCAACAGTGCTTTTTATAAACATTCTACTGTATGTGTAGATTTTAAACAGTTTTTTTTTGTTAGACCCACTTCCTTGGGATGTAAGGGATGGTGATTATAAAAAAAATGTTTTTAAGGACAGAAACATTTTGGCAGCTTAGACTCAAGCAGATAAGCATCTTGGAATCAATGACAGCATTTGTATTAAGTGCTTTTTATAAGTTATATGTGTTATATTGTGCAATGTTGCTTTACAAGTTGCTTTGCTGAAGTTTTTAGATTTTAATTTCTTGATTGTTCAATTGATTGTTTAATTGAGTGTGCAGAAATGTATATAAGGTTGGTTGACATTTTGTCATTTTATTCTGAAGAAATCTTTGGACAGAAGCACTAAATAAATATTTCCTTGACTGGAGTGCCTCCTGAGGATGTTATTTTGTGGATTTTTGTTTCATACATCCTTTAGGCTTGGTGTTTTTGCTTAAATCAAAAAGGCTACTGAGAGGTGTAGAGACAGAGCCTCAAGACACCCTATTCTGTCAGACCTATTGCACATTTTTAAGTCCAGTGTTGACATAAACACCCACTCAGAGAAGTTAAACCTTTTAAAATTAATACAACATGCTGCCGGGATAGTTAAATATGATAGAGAACACCACTCCTATGAAACTGTCTTCCACTACAAATAAATAAGACTTTTTTTTACTCTATTCAAATGTAATTTGAACGGATGGATGAGCGACCACAAATTCATCCCCAGTTTAACACCACTGACTAATGTGGACAGGGAAAACATGTAACTGTCTCAACACATACTTGTTCAGCATGTTTTTAGACATTCGTACTGCAAAATACAAGGGCAAATAATTACCATGGGAATGCAAGGCTAGGCTTCTTAAGATCCTCACGGATCAATAGCCTAGTAAGTACCTATAATGGTAGAAAAAAAGGGGACTGTAAAGGCTAATGGGGATAGACAGTATCACTGAACTAATGAATAAGAATTTTGCAAGAAGTTAAAAAAGCAGTTCTTGACAGACAGACCTAACACGATAAATCTTTTAGGTCACAAACAATCACAATGGACTAAATGAATAAACAACAATGTACATTTCAATGTAGTTTTCACTTTGTGGCCATCTGTTATTGCATACAATATTTTATCCTTGTGTAGCTATGTTATCAATGCTCTTGTTTTTACCTTATGGCTAGGCTCATCTCTGAAAGGGGTTATGCACCAGTCCATTAGCCAGTTAAATGAGAAAAAACAAGGCGAAGCTACTAACCCTGTACGAGAGGGTGAGGGCAGGAGAAGAACACCTTCATAACAAGTTTAGAGATCAAGTTTCAGGTACATAGGAAAGGTTAGTATAAAACAAGTGCTTATTTACAAGCAGTAACATGTGAGTTGCAATCTTTTTAAAAAAAACACAGCACTACCTAAATGTCAAATTTTTCTCATCATAAAGCATTTTTCACACCCTTTAATCCAGTTGTAATAGTGACACATACAAAGAAAGTAATTAAGTATTTTCTACTCCCTATTTATACACATTGCTCAGTTTCTCATCACAGTGTTTTCTTTTGTAAAATGTCAGTGGATTTCACCTGATGTTTGTCACTGCATATTATATGACTTGTGTTTCTGGTTGAAGGAAGTCAGTGAATGGAGGATGTGTACCTATGTACAAGGCATTTAAAACCATATCCAAATAAAGTTATTAGGGCGCATTATCTATGCACAATACCCTCCCTACAGAATCAATGAAGAATCATGAAATCGGGGAAAAAGCAGCAGTCTTTTTAATGTGAGCTGTCTGTCGGTTGTAGATGAGCTGCATCACACCTCAGCTAGAAAAATGTGGTCAGGAACTACAACTCTGAGCTTGAACAAAGTAAAGTGCAATATCTGCTTTAAATTTAACATTCAAATGTAAAGGGTGACCAAAAGAACTAAAAGAAGTTAATGAAACAGAATAAATGGCATACTTAATAGATCCGGTTTTAAAGCAAAATGTCAATGCAGCAGCTTTCATCATGCCATTCTGGGGTAAATATATTAAATAAAAACATAAACCACTTAAAGTAATGTAAGAACCTCTGTGCTGCAGAAAACATACATGAGCACAAACTTATCTGTCAGTTTGAGTGTACTGGTTATTTAATTTACTTGATCAAAGACAACAATAGTTGGGATAAACTATATCCAAACACATTGGAAATCTGTCTACTAAATTCTAACTCTGTTTTATGCACTTTAAATTATGCATTTTAAATGATGCATCTGAGCCTATTTTGATTCTTATATCTTTACTCTGAGTAAAAAAAAACTGGGCTCTGTGACAAAACTAGAATGCATACATGTTTGACACTCATACTGTAAGAGTGACCACAAAATAACAAGATTAACACCAGCATATCAATTTAACCTTACCTTAAATAAGTGTGTTTTTTGGGGTGGTTGATCTTTTACCAGCTAACATGGGGACTATGCCCCCACCCCTGCTACTTATTGTTGCTTACATAAGCTATTTGATTATTTTATCTTGGAGTAAAAGGAATTCTCTGAGACACTATTACTTTTATCTCTCTAAATAAATCACATCAACTGTACAGTGATGACTGGACTTTAGTGTGCTGTACATTCACTGATGTCTCAAAATTTGGTATGCCACCCCCCAAAAAAAATGCTATGCTTTCACTTTCATTATGTTCTTTAACAGCATAAGCTCATTCAAAAATATTTATTTACCAGTATGAAGAAAATAAAATGTCTCTTCTGAGCCATCTGATGTCAAAATGGAAAAAGTATCCACTATCTGCAAAGATGAGTCAAAATGTGTGTTCTGTTGTGTAATTTCATTCAATCATGGTTTCCTGTAAAATTTACTAATATGTTTAATCTTCTTCTGCAAGAATCAGAGAACAAATGAAAAATAATCAGGAAGAAACTCTCAAAACCAGAGATTTATTTTTCTTTAATACTGGTAACCATGTAGGAACAGTGAGAGATAAGTAGCAGGACTGCATTTTCTAGCTAACAAGAATGTTACAAAAATCATACATTTTATAACTGACAGAGTAAAATTACGAGGCAAAATCAGAGTGAGATGAACATGTTTTATGTTTTTAATGCTGTTACTCAAAAATGCGTGATTACTAAGAAAAAGCAAAATGTCAACTTTTTTCAGTGCTAAGGTACCTGAAAGGCACTGCTACACAAATGGAGTTCTGCTGCCCTCTAATGATCAATGATTAACAGTTTCAGTTAACAAAATTTCAGTCAACCATTTAAGGAACAATGGCTCACAGTGCACATTTTTATCTTGCTGTATGTTACAATAATCAGCAAAGAAGCCATTAGTCAACAGACAAACCCAAAGTCGAATATGTATCTGAATTAAATTGACAACATTTAACCTGCGACAGCTTTTTATCTGCATATGAGTTCACCAATGACAACAGAATAAATAAATGACAGCCCTGCCGAAAGAGCTACTCATACAGAAAGCTCAACAAAACAGAATAATATATATCAGTGGTAAGGTTCAAAAGAAGTAACAATGCTGAAAGAATGCAGCACAACTAATGTACTAGAGAAAACATCTGTCTGGTAAATTCATTTGTGAACTGACCAAAACAACATTCAGCTAACTTCTATACCTTACATTTATTAATTAAAAAAAAAAAAAAAAAAAACACAAGCAAATGCAACAAAAGCACATAATCATCTGTTTATTGCCTTATGTAATATAAGCAAATATGACCAATTAATGTAAAAACAAAATGGAACCAGACGTCAATGTTTTTCTAGGATGAAAGAGAACTTTTTTTTTACTTCAGTTCTTTGTGTTCTATTACACGAAAGTACACATCATGCTGCTGTATTATTTTACTGGTCTAAACAAACCATAATGTCTCCATAACTCTATAGGGCGGCCATGGTGGTGCAACGGTTAGCGTTGCCGCCTCACAGCAAGAGGTTCTCCGGTTTGATTCTCGGCTGGGGTGCCTTCTGTGCTGAGTCTGCATGTCCTCCCTGTGGTCGCATGGGTTTCCTCCGAGTGCTCTGGTTTCCTCCCACATCCCAAAGTCATGCTGTAGGTGGATTGGACACTCTAAATTGGCCTTAGGTGTGAATATGTGTGTGTGTGTGCCTTCTATGGAAGGTTGGGTGCCGAGCTGGCAACTCGACACCGTAAAACTCCACTGCCAATCATGAGCGGACAGGTGACTCGCTGTGGCGACCCCTAACCGGGAAAAGCCGAAAGAAGAAGAAGAAGGATGTCTCCATAACTCTCACTATCTTTTTGAAGGGAGGAGTCACAAAAAATATTAAAAATCAATCCAGTACAATTTTAAACAAATCTATACTTTCAATGGTACACAAAAGTACGGCAAACACTTCTAATTAAAGAGAAGAGGTATATGGTAATAGGCTAATGAGCACTGCATCAGACCCTTGCACTCAGCAGCACAAAAGCACTGCACACATTACTAGTCCTCCATTTCTAGGGCCTTTCTAAGCCTAGCCACGCAACCCAACCCAACTGCCCCCCTTGTAACATTTGACCTTAATTCATATGGGGTGTTAGTTAGGAGTGATATGTTAGTTAGGAAGTTGCTACTAAAAGGACAAAGCACTACTTTCTCCAGAGAGAGAACACTGCACTAGCCCCCTATCAGTACTGTCACCAAATGATTTACTTGTTTTAGAAATGGCTAACAAATGAACTTTGCACTAGCAAATGCTAATAATATATCACTGGTAGCTGTAAAACACAAACAGATAAGTAACACAGAAGTTATATTACCAGAACTCTCTTTAATAAATTTTTAGCTGAATAATGAGTAGCCAACAATGATCTGGCTATTTCTAGAGCTCAAGAGCATGCTTACTAAATGTCATATGTTATTCCATACCAGACAGTGAATGGTAACTCAACAAGCCTGTATATAACAAAATTCAGGTCCCAAGGAGAACACTGGTTATGCAAAAAAGGCCTCAGTAAGAACTGGCCCCTTCAAAACTGTTTGATAAGTCTGTGCTAAGTCACAGTCTTGCATGCTCAAAATGAATAGAAATAATCCACTGCGTGATGTAAAGGGGGATAAAACTCAAACTACATCACAGGTGACCCGAGTCCTAAAAGTCGCTCAGGCACCTGTAGGAGCTGGCAGGGGAGGATGGGATTGAGTGGTCTCTGCCTAATTGCCCACCCTGGAGGAAGGATGTTACTCGAGCTCACCACACAGTTGACACATAGTAGGAGTACCGGGAGTTTACCTCGTATAACTTGAGCTGATTGAACCCATGCTGCTGTGTGCAAGTCTCACTCTGAACGAAAAGGAACCCTCAAGAAGGCAGCTATAGCAGAGTTGTCACAGGGGAGGGTAATGTTCTGCTGGGTGGGTGGGGGAGAGAGAAAGGGCCCAGGGCATAGTGCAGGACAAGAAAGACTGGCCTGTTCCCTACCAGCAGACCTCGCTGCGAGCAGATAAACCCAAGGGGGATTCCCAGGAAGGAATGATTAGGCCATAGTGTCTTCACCTACTCTGGAATCCCCCCTCTCCTGCACAAGTGGAATGAATGCGCTAGACTGGGTGCAGGGAGAGGAACCATCCCACTTGGTCCAAAGGAGATGAACAAAAAAGATGCACAGAAATAACAGACACAGAGAAACATAAAATAGATTAAGTGCAAGTCAAACAAGGGTACAATGCATGCTAGGCAGACTTGCAGTTGAGTGACAGAGAACTACTTCTAGCTGGCAGAACAAGTCTTCTTATCGTAAGATTACTTGCAACTTCAATGACATCTGAAACCTCAACTGAAACAGCCAGTGGGTTCAATGGCACTAATGGGGTAACAAAGTCATGAAATTCCCATGGCTGTCTACAACCCAAACAAAAAGTACAGTTATGTCAGTAAACTTTTTATTTTTATTTAACATTTGTTTACCGGGATAGTCCGCCTTGGAATGAAGCCAATTTTCAGTGGAGGCCCGGGGAGAAATGCTGCAGACGCATGTCTTTGTGAAGTGGGAGGAAAACGGAGCACCTGGAGGAAACCCACATGAATGCAGGGAGGACATGCAGACTCCGCACAGAAGGCACCCGAGCAAAGAATTGAACCGGAGAACCTCTTGCTGTGAGGCGACAATGCTACTGCTGCACCACTGCGCCATTTACCATAATAGTAGACGTTGACGTTCTAATAGATCATTTTTGTAGTAGTCTCAGCTACTTGGCTATATCCTACCAAGGAAATGACTAACTTGCCAGCTTATCAAAGCTAAAGGGTACCTTCCACATACTCTAAATATCAGCAGCTCAAGCATAGCTCCACATAAGATGCAGTTAGAGCACCAAAAACTTCACAGATTTTCTGTCCCAAGAAGGAAGACAACAGCACTGAAAGAAAAAAAAATGCTAGGAAATGTAAAACAAGACTTAACCATATTCACAAGGGTATATACATCCACAACTTGGCAATACAAAAATACATACATACATACGGGAGCTACAGAGAGGGGACTACTACTTCAAAATAAATTTATTATAGCATTTATTGTCATGGCAAACTTTTACCCAACTGTACTATGTTCAACATTAAATCACTGTTACACAGTAGCCTAAGCTATATGGGTAGTTTACTATAGCTTAGCAACCAAAAAAAAGGAGGAAAACTTAAGAATCCAAGTGTCCCTGTAGAATGGTCCTAACAAAGCTGGAAAAGGAATCCAATTAATGGTGATTTGTAAAAGCATATACAGAGAAAGTACAGCTCTGTAAAATCTTATCATAACAGTAGATGTTCTTCTTTTCACTGTTGCAGTATTCACCACCTCTGGGATCTCCTGCCAAGGATAGCCCTATATCTGGCCAGTATACCAAAGCATTTATTACCAAGGGAGCACAGTACATAAGACGCATGCTCCCTGCGCAAGTAAAGGTGATATACGTATACTCCCAACTCAGAAGTGAAGTGCCCCAAGAGGACTAGGACCCCTGGTGAAAGGAGGACAAGGGCATCCAGAAAAATGGTAATGAAGGAAGAGAAGGAGAAGAATCTCTCAGCCAGTACTAAAAATACCACCCATGCAAAAGGAATGAGGTAGGGAGTCAATACTGCAATAGTGGAAAGAAGGAGATCTACTGTTATAAGATTTTACACAACTGTACTATGTCTTTTCATATCACTGTTGCAGTATTCTTCATCTTAGGGAGAGTACAAAAGCTACACTGAAGGAAAGGAGGAGGAAGGCAAGGAGGGGCCCTCCACAAACCCATACAGGATAGCCTTGGTAAACCCTTCCCTGGTCTTGGAAATGACATACAATTTGTAATGTTTAGGGAATGTGTGAACCAAAGACGAAGTAGGAGCTTCAAGGACAGAGTTATTGCTTAACCCTTTGAAGGAAGCCCCTGAAAGGGCCATTGTTGTAGTGGAATGAGCCCTCACAGAAGCCAATTGCTTACCATGAGAAGAATTAAAAAAAGAAATAGCCTTGGAAATCCAGAAGGAGACAGTTTGCTTGCAAACTGCCAAACTCAATGTCCTGGTATAAAAAGAAACAAAAAGCTGCTCCAGTTTATGAAAGGCTTTAGTTTTAAACTCTGAGCTTTGGCCAGCTAAGACCTACATGAAATCAAATCAACTGGACGCATAAGTGAATTTAAGTAAATCTTTATCTGCACTTTTTTTTTAATAATACAGCATTTAAATTGATTTATTTGTGTTGCACTGAATACTATCTAGCTGGAAGTTGTGGCTTTGTTTTTTCAGTTAATGTTGGTATCTTTCGGCTTTTTCCCGGTTAGGGATCGCCACAGCAGAACTCCGGTCCGCTAATGATTGGTAGTTGATTTTTACGTGCCGAGTTACCAGCCCTGATGCACAACCTTCAATGAAGGTACGCCCATTCATGCATGTCTCCATGCAGAAGACGCTCTAGCTGAGAATCGAACCGGACAGCGTCTTACTGTGAGGCGACAATGCTACCGCAGCACCACCACCACTGTTTTTTCAGTTAATGCTTGTTAGAATTCTTGAATAGCCAGTGATAAGTGGGAGTATCTGCACTTTTTTTCAAATAATACAGCATTTAAATTGATTTGTGTTGCATTGAATACTATCTATCTGGACGTTGTGGCTCTGTTTTTTCACTTAATGCTTGTTAGAATTCTTGAATAGCCAGTGATAAGTGGGGGTAGTTTACTTCATTGTTATTCGGTTTCTGCCTTATATAAGTGGTACATTTTGGATTATTTTCTGCTTAAATTCTGAGCTTTGGCCAGCTAAGACCTACATGAAATCAAATCAACTGGACGTATAAGTGAATTTAAGTAAATCTTTATCTGCACTTTTTTCAAATAATACAGCATTTAAATTGATTTATTTGTGTTGCATTGAATACTATCTAGCTGGAAGTTGTGGCTCTGTTTTTTCAGTTAGTTCCCCACTCACCCTTCCCTGCTTTTGTTTTGGTGTTCATCTTGGTGGCTTTGAAACTGCCCGCCCCTCTTGCAAATTTGCATTTGGATACTCCTCCTGGGCCCATCTCATTTGCTCACTCAAAAAAAAAAAAAAACAATTGCACTTTTTTCGTCTGCTTTTATTGTATTTGTGTTTCTTCCTACTTTATTTTGCTTTTGCGTCATCTTAAAAGTACTCAGTTGTATTTATTACTGCTTGGTGTAACTCATTCTAAGCCTTTTGGTTTAAGCACTTGGGCTTCAGACCAGTTGTTTTACATTAAGAAGGTTTGTGGTCTGCACTGTTGTGGCAGGACAGGTAGCTTACACCCTTCTAAGTTGGGAACTGCTGCTTGAAGGCTCAGTGTCTGTTATTCTAAAAGTGTATTAGTTCAGGTTTAAACACTTCAGCTTCAGGCCAGTTGTTTTACATTAAGAAGGTTCGTGGTCTGCACTCTTGTGGGAGGAGAGGCTGGACTCTGCCCTTCTGAGCTGGGAATTTCTGGTTAAAAGCTTATAGTGCCTGCATATATGAACTGTTTCTTACTGAAATTGGTGCGCCTTGTTTGCTGTAGCACAGACTAGATCCAGGCCTGCTGAATCTAGCTTTGTTTGTATAACTTGAGCACTAATCCAGGCCTTCTTTTTTGGAGAAGGTTCCCCTGCACCCCAATGGCAGGAGTGTGCAGTTACAACTTGTCTGACTGAAGACTACAGGAGCAGGGCTTAGTTTTGAGATTTTTTTTACTGGTTAATTGGGTAATTTGTTTAAAAGCCTTTTCTGATTGCTTGTAGTCATCTAAAGCTGTTTTAAGTGTATTTTTACTGTTTGTAGTCGTTTTAAGTGTATTTGTTACTGTGTTTGCCTTATCTTTTCAAAAAATTTTTTTCCTTGTTTCCCACCTTTCTAAGCTAGTATAGTCCAGTTTTCAGGTTAGTGCTGAATTCAGGGCTGTGTTACAATTTTCTGAGTTGCCCATACCTTACTTGGATAGAGGGAGGTTTCTCTGTTCACCTGTGACACAGGGAGCTTTGAGCAGCCATCTGTCCCTGGATGAGTGGTTCCAGCCCAGAAGCTAGTAGTTTATAGGCCATTTTGGGCTAATTTCTATCTCTTTCATTTCCCTGCAATAAAAACCGTGTTTGCACGGTTTTGCACGTCCGGGCAGCGCCGGTTAGCTAGGGCTAAATGTATCCCAGCTCCACCAAGTATCCTCTTCCGTTTTTCCCTTGAAAGTAGTCTAACTCTCAACCTAAGCACTTAAAAAGCATCCTACAGTCCAGCACTTGCTCAGACCTAATAGCAAGCACTAATATACCCCGACACTTGACTGCCCAGCAGGACAAGGCTCATTATTCAACCCTCACCAACCAAGCGACTAAGCAGCTCACCCTACTATTCAGGTATGACCAAAGGGCAATTTCAGGTATATTCTCCAGTCCAGCTGGTGAACCTGGGTATCCTGAGGCAATGTTACAACTGCCTCATGTACACAGACAACCCTCTCCTCCTACCACAAAACATTAACATATGTGAAAGATGCAATTATATAGCTAAATTGGAGGCTAAGCTCTCTCCACCCAAGACTGGAACAGGCAGTCATGAGGAGAAGGTTAACACTTGCACCGCACCTCCAGCCTCACACAGACATACTAAGCCAGCACTGGCAAAAAATACACATAAACAAAATCATACTTGGAGGCTTTAAATAAAAACCTGCAAAAGCATCACAGACCTCCATAGCAGACACCCAAAAAACCTGCACCTCCCGTCACAAACCAGACAACACACAAAACACAAAATCAGTGTGCCGCACAATCACAGCCCTTAAGGTGAAATAACATACCTAACACACTAGTAACAGGTGACTCTACAGTCAGGCACACTGATGTCCCATTCACTAGGCTGGACAAGGAGAAGGTTACTGTTAGTTGCCAGTCGGGAGCCAGAATCCGCCATATAACACAAGCACTCAGGTCACTGCAGAACAAGTACAAATATGACTCTGTCATTGTTCATGTTGGTGTGAATGACCTGAGACGTACCTCCCTGGACTACATGAAAAGAGACACGGAAGAGTTCTCTGATCATGTAGCCCACGCGGGTATGACCCTGACCCTGAGTAGCATCCTGCCCTCACCAAGAATGATACCGCAGTATAAAGAAAAAATTATCAATTTCAACAATTGGCTAAGCTACTGGTGTCATTCAAAGGAGATCCAGTGTCTGTCAGCCTGGGACGACATGCTCGACAGGCCTCATTGCTTCACAAGAGACGGCTTGCACCTGTCACCCCTAGGCTTTCGAATACTGGCCAAGGCTCTTGCTGCCCCCATAGTGCCTTTTTTAGGCAAGGCTCAAAAGTCAAACCCACCTCTGTAAACAGCACAAATAAAAAAATGAGGGTTATGCTACTCAATGCCAGGAGTTTAAATCTCAAAATGCACGTGCTCGAAGCACTCCTCAGTATGGAGAACATCAACATCTGTGCAGTAACTGAAACCTGGTTCAAGGCTCCACAGAGCACCCCAGCACTACCAGGCTACAACTCATACCACACATTTCGGCCACAGAACATGGACTGAAACACAAAAGGAGGGGGTGTATCCATATTCATCAAGGATACCTACACTGCCAGGTTAGTGGTGCAGCACGATAACTCCGAGAACATCCATGTGCAACTAACATCAGGCAAATCTGCACTGCAGCTTGTGGCCTGCTACAGATCACCCTCCATGACCCAGGACCACCACTCCGCCTTTCTGGAGACACTGGAAAACATGAAGGTCCTACCGAACACCCTGATACTGGGACGATTTCAATTACCCTACCGTTAACTGGGAAAACTACTCAAGTACAAACTCCCAGGTCCAGCGCTTCTTGGAATTTATCAACTCAAATGCCCTGGATCAGCTGGTAAACTCCCCTACCAGAGGTGAAAACATATTGGACCTGGTCATCACCAACATGGGCGACAGGTGTTCCACACCAGAGGTCAACCTGTCACTGGTTAGATCAGACCATAAACTAATCACTCTGGATGTCCACACCATACCACCACCTACAACCAAGGAAACCACAATAAAAAACTTTTCTATAGCAAACTTCACCTTACTTAAGTTTCACAGCCCCTACGCTAAAGGATAACAGTGTCCAAGATGCAGGAACCTTTAAAAATGCACTCTATGAGCACCTACAAGGATGCATGGATCGTGCCATCCCTAGCAAAACCAAGACTCACTCCCCCAAGAGAAGGAAACCAGTCTGGTAGACCCCTGCCATAAACTGGCTATACAACAGAAGGAGGAAACTAGTTCAGAAAAAAAGCAAATCCCAAGAAGGAAAGACATCCCTGATCAGTATCAGTAAGAAAGTAAGGTCCCTCATAAAATCCTCCAAGGCTAACTTTGAAAGAAAAATAGCCAAGGATTCGAAAGATAACCACAAAGCCTTCTTTAACTATGTCAAGAATCTAAGTGGCAACTCGCAGTTATGCTCTGAGCTAGTGCAAAATAGCACAAAATATACTGAACCCACTGATATTGCCAACATCCTGGCAGATAGATTCAGTGCAAACTTCACCTCCCTCTCACGCCCAAAAGGTCCCACAATAATACCGGACAAGTGTAAATGTCCCGGAAATTACAGACGCACAGGTGAAAACAGCCCTTTCAAAAGCCAAAAGCACAGCGTCAATGGGGCCAGATGGTGTCCCAGGCTGCGTCTTGCACAAACTACAGAACAAATTAACCCCCCACCTAAACACACTGTTCAACCTCAGCCTCTCCACAGGCTACATGCCCATAGAATGGCACACAGCAACGGTTATTCCGCTCCACAAAGGAGGGGCCACAACTGACCCTGGTAACTATCGCCCCATAAGCCTGACTAGCCTGGTCTGCAAGGTTATGGAGCGCATCATCATGGAACTCATTAACAAAGACATTGGAAACCTCCAAACACTTGACCTGACCCAGTTCGGCTTTGTTAAGGGCAGATCATGCCTACTAAACCTGGTTGACTTCTTCGCGACAGTCACCAAGGCCATAGATGAGGGAAAGGTAGTTCACACAGCCTACCTTGACCTCGCCAAGGCTTTTGACACCATTCCCCACTCGGGAATTATAGAAAAACTCACCAGCCTGAACATAAACCCCTAAGTCACGAGACGGGTTGCCAACTGGCTTACAGACAGAGCTCACACGGTAAGAATAGCGGGCTCCAGGTCTGACTCTAACCCAGTCACAAGTGGTGTCCCACAAGGCTCGGTCCTGGGACCCCTACTGTTCGGCATATACTTCTCAGAAGTACAGGCAATCACAGGAGGACTATGGCTAACCAAGTTCACCGATGACTGCAAACTGGGAGCCATAACTGACTCTCCAGCTGACACGGACATTTTCCAAAAGGGCTTTACTGAGATGGACACCTGGTGTCAAAGTCATGGTCAGAAGCTAAATGCCAAAAAATGCATAGTCATCCCATTTGGGAAAAAAAAACACCCACGAATTACCACATAGGTGGCAGCCCCCTTAATACAGAAGAGGTAATAAGAGATCTGGGGACCCAGGTAGATAGTAATCTCTCCTTTGACAATCATATTGCCAAAGTAGTTAGGAACTCCTTCTATGTAGCCTATCTAATTACTAAAGGGTTTGCATCTAGAAATAAAGAGGTTATAGTGCCCCTCTACTCGTCACTAATCAGAGCCATCATAGAGTACAATGCCCCGTTTGGGATATACCTCACAAGACACTTCCAACATCTGGAAAGACCACAAAAGTACCTCACCAAGAGGATTACTGGTCTCAAACATATGTCCTATGCAGCCCAACTGGAAAAACTCCAGCTGTACTCAGTGGCATATCGCTTACTCAGAGGTGATCCCTGCCTGACTTACAAAGCCATGTCCAGCTCAGAATTGATGGACATGCTCCACCAAAAGAAATCCAAGTCACTGCGAGCCACTCGTTCTAGTAAGCTAAACCTCACCACAACAATAAATAGAACATGCTGGAGGGATAGATTCCTGTCAAAGAGACTCCCCATGCTTTGGAACAAAATTCCTAACTACATTAGACAGAGCCCCTCACTAACACTCTTCAAGAGAAACCTTGACGAGTGGATGGGTAACAGAAAATACATCCCTGGGATCACTTCATTGGCTCTTCTTGACAGAGGCTCAGTTAATTAATCAATGGGGCAGCAAAAGCTGACACACTCTGGCTAGGCTTATAAATGCCCTCGGGCAGATAGCCTAGTACCAACCTATAATAACTGAGCTGTCTATGCAAATCCAAATTATGCAGAACCTTCTCACTAGCAGATTGTGGAGATGGGAAAATAAGAAGAAAGCTGGACAGACTGATTAAGGGACAGCTCATTAACCACCTTGGGCAAGAAAGGAGGATTTATATGGACAGACACCTTGTCTCTGTGTAAAAAAAAAGAACAGATCATCATCAAGGACTGCAGCTCAGATACCCATCTGGCAGGAGTTAAAGCAACCAATAAAACAGTCTTCCAGATGTAATGCAGCAAGAAGCAGCAACAGCAGGCTCAAAAAGAGCCTGAGTGAGCCTTTCCAAGACAAAATGAAGCTCCAAAAAGGAGGAATGGTCTTTCTTGGGGGTCTAATATGAAAGACACCTTTAAGAAATTGCTTGACCTCAAACCTACAGGCCAAAGGAGGAATAACTGGCAAACAGGCAGAAATGGCATGTGGGCTTTCACTGAAGAATATGGCAAGCCATTAAGCAGTAGTTCACAAAGGTATGAAAGAACCAAGGGGACCCATCCCTCTGAAAAAGGGTCCTGTTGATATTTGAGACACCAAGCAAAACATCTCTCCCATTTGGATAAATATGATTTTCTGGCATTGGGATTCCTGGCCCCCTGCAGAACCCTAAGCACATCCTCAGAAAACTGGTGTCAGAAAGCAATTAAGACACTCTCACCCAAAGTATCACCTGAAGAGTGGATAGATAAGGGTGAAAGAAAGTGCCAGGGTCCTGTGTGAGAAGATCCATGCAGTGAGTTAAGTTGTGATGCTTGCCCCTGGCCAGATGGAATAAGAGGGGGAATCAGTGCTGTCTGGGCCAAAAGGGAGTCACCAGCAAGATTTTTGGAGAGTCCTTCTTGATTTTGTGAAGGACTCATGAAAGAAAAGGAAGGGAAGGAAAAGCATGCATGTACATTCCTTTACAAGAAAAAGACATACCGTCCACCATCCAAGCTAAAGGATGTGGGACTCTGGAATAGAACTGAGGGAGTTGCCTGTTCAGAGGGGAGACAAAAAGACCTACTTGAGGAATACAACATCAATGAACTATGCCCAGAAAGACATCCCTGTGAAGCATCTATTCATGAGGCTGTGTCCTGGACCTGCTGAGAGAATTAAGACTCATAGGTTAGTACTAGGCTAAGTGCCCTTGTGGGCCATTTTAAGCCTAGTCAATTACCCCACGTGAGAATCAAACCCTACACCTTGTATCTATAAGGTAAACACCTTAACCATTATGCCACCCTCCCTCCAATCTGCTACAAAACTGAGCTCTGAAGAAATATAGACTGCCTGAAGGGTGACCTGTAGACTGATGGCTATTTCCCATGCTTGAGGGGCCGATCTGCAAAGACGGTAGGACCTCAACCACCCTTGTCTGCTGATGTAACACATGACTCTGTTGTTGTCCATATAAACCTTCAAGGGACCTGAGACTCAGCATGCATGGAAAGCTTTAAGGGCCAAGAATAACAGCCCAGACTTCATTGATGTTGACGTGATCCATCCTCTGCTGAGGTTACCAAAGGCCCTGTACCTTCAGGTTGCCGAGGTGGTTCTCCACCCAGCTCTGATGCATCTGTGAAGATTTCCTGAAACAGCTGACTAGGGGGGAAAGGGACACCTAGATTGAAAGACAGCTGACAAATCCACCAGTGAAATTCCAGTTTGAGAAAGGGAAGCAAAGAGATGAGATGGTCCAGCAGGTGAAGGTGATGAAGCCAGACTTATTTCAGTTACCACTGACACTTCCTCAATTGAAGCCTGACCAGGGATGCCTGGGGATTCTGGAGATCATGAACCCCAGAGATTTGAGAAACTTCCTGGCTGGAAGACAGGACAGGGGAAGCAGGAATAGGAAATCATTTATGAGGAGAAAAAACTTTGGAGGTAGAAAGAAATGCCAGCTTTGATGCAGTCTGGAACCTGCAGCTTAGGAAAATGTAGTCCTGAGACGGAGCCAACACTGACTTTTGAAGGTTGACAGTGAACCCCAGGCTGTGCAACAGAAGCTGGGTAAAATGAAGATTCCTCACCAGCTTGGCATGGGGTGGAGCCTGAAGCAAGAGGTTGTCCAGATAAGGAAATATCAGAATGTCCTGAAACCTATAGGTGCTAGACACTTTGGGGAAAATCCTGTTGAAAGTCCAAAGTGCAAAGCAGAGAACTGAAAATAAGAGTAGCAAACACAGAAACACAAATATTACCTGAATACAGGGTGGATAGGGATGTAAACATAAGTGTCCTTCAGATCCAGGGAAACCATAAAGGCCTGAAGGAACAACAGAGGAAACAGAGTCTGAAGTGAAAGCATTTGGAAGAAGGCACTATGAGAAACGTGTTCAGAAAGGAAATATATAAAACACACCTCCTTTCTGGGGACCAGAAACATCCTGGAGCAAAAGCCCAAATCTTTCTCTATCTGAAGAACTGACTGAATGGTACCCTGGTCCAGCAGACCCTGCAGCACTCCTGGAAAATGAGGAAGCTTTCTGTAGGGGGAGGCAGGATGGGGAATGCTAGAAAATGAGGGAAGGGTTTTCCCGGTCATTAAGTAACCCATGTATCTATGGTAATCATCTTTCAAACTAGGAGAGAAAGAGAAAGCCTGAGGGAGAAGGGAACCTGGCCAAGAGGAAGGGAAGGCAGACAGTCAGATGGCTACAGATTTGTTAGGAAGTGACTGCTTCTATGGCCAGGGTGCTTGAGTAGGCTTATCGAAGAAAATATATCTGGAAGCCTTCTTACCTTTGGAAGACTGTCTATGCAGTCTATGCAAATAAGGAGTCTTACTAGGATAGCTCCTCTAGAACCTAGAGACAGGTGAGGCAAACATTTGTTTCAAATTTTTCATAACCTTAACTTGATCCCATAATGTTTTGAAAAGGTCAGCCACAGCAGCACCAAACAAATTCTGGTTATCCAAGGGAGCATCCGGAAGTTTTGCTTCAACATCATCTGGCAAAGCCTGAAGATGAAGCCAGGATAAGCACCTCATCAAAAAGCCAGACAGAAGAAGCATCTGCTGCATTTGATAGACTGAGTAGCAACCTGAGAGGTGGAAATGAGCAAGGAAAGAGTTGAGGCCTTACCATCAGAGTAAAGGCATATCACAAACAATCTTCCCTATCTGGGAAAGAAGAGACAGGATGCATTGTGTCATATGAGTCTTGCAACTGATGGCCCTGAAGGCTAAAGCAGATGAAGTACATACCTTTTTAGCAATCTTTTCCATGGCTTTACTGTTCTTATCTGAAGGAAGGCACTTGGAAGAAGGCAAAAGCCTAGAAGGCTTGTTGGCAGATACAGAAATCACTGCAGGATCAGAGGAAGGGCACTTGTACAAGAACATGCATGCCTCCAGCACCTTATAGAATCTGTCAGGTTTCTTAGGAGCTGGAGGCTGAGAATCTGGTGCAGGGAAGCAGCAGAGAAAGTATCTAATAGAGCAGCCAACACAGGAGGAAGAGAAGAAGGTTTAGGAGAGTCCAACTGAAGCAACTCATAATACTTCTTCTGGAAGTCCGATACTTCGGAGCAATCCCATTTGAAATGATCCATCATACAAGGGATCATGTTACCAAATGAAAGCTCCTCTAAATTGAAGGCAACAGAGAGAAATAGGCTAGGAAGTCAGCCTCAGAATCTGAAGACTCCGGGTCGCTAGCCTTTTTAGAAGTAGAGGACCAAACAGGAGCAGAAACCGAACCCCCCCCCCCCAAGGGGGTTTCAGTGGGAAAAAGGCATTGAAAAAATCTTGAGTAAGGTCCTGCCATCCACACTGTAGATCCCTGGGAGCTAACAACACATGCATGGTCTTCTACAATTTCCTCACTGTGGCATCTGCTCTAACAAAACGCAGAGCTTTGGACCACTGCCTGGATTCTATTAAGGTACCCTGCACCAACTGTCTCAGGAATCCCTCTGGGCACCTCAGAAATAACCAGCCACGTTTCCCCCTCAATGTCTGCAGCAGATATTTGAAATTCCTCCAAGGATGTGTGAGAAGTAGGTTCTGTGATGTTCTCTGAGAAATATGCGACAGAAAAAAACAAAGGTAATGCCTGACTACCCTCTGGGTTCTCAATGACCTCAAGAGACAGTCGTCTGGTGGAGACTGGACAGCAGCAGGCTCAGAGTTAGACTTCTTGGTCTTCTTTTTAAGCAGTGGCTGTACCTCTGGGTGAATGGAATCTGCCACAGTACCCTAGGCAAAAAACCTGAAATGTTGGTTCTAAACTTAAATGCAAAGTGAAGAAAGGCAGTTACATAGGTCTTGGGTACAAAGACATGACAGAGGAACACTGAGTGTGGTCATGAGACAGACCTATGAAAAACAAGCACCTATCGTGGTGGTCTTTATGAGGAGTCTGCTTCACACTCTGTCATTTCCTTTTCTTGGATGACATATAACTCATAACTCATTGAATAAAGTAAGAAAAAGAAAAAAAAATCCAACAGGGTACTTACCTGAAAGACATAGGCTTGGTATAACCACAGAATGTGAAGGACATTCAAACCGACATACAACAGCAGCTTTTTATTTTATTTATTTTATTTTAAACTTTCGATTTTTCCTTCAGCAATTTTACAGAAGAAGCGAGGAGAACGGGGGCTCGACCCAAGTGTAGCAACAACATTAGAACTTACGCTAATGCTACAACCAAAGAACACGCTAATAAAGGTACTGTTTTTTCTGATAGTAGTGACAAACGGAGCACTCACACTCAGCAGTTTTCGAAGGGGAGATGTCTTAAAGATTTTTTAGACAAAGAGTGTGCGTTTGAACAATACAAAGGCATTAATTCTAAACCGCAGCATGAATATCAAGGGGCATTGAAAGATTTGATTTATGAATTTGGGAGAAAGTTGAATTTGATTAATGCCATTAAATTAGACAATTCATATTTGTTGCATTGTATAAATTCTAAAATGGTCCCTATGGGACTTCGTTTTTTTAAAGTGCCTATGGGAATTGAGACAACAGATGAAGTGTGTGCAGATTTCAATCAATTATTTGATAGGTTTGGTATAGATTACATGAAAATGTTAATCAAGTATAATGATGTTAAATTATGTAAAATTTTAAATGAAATTGAATGTATGAATGACAAAATTGTGAAAGATTTAATGTTTCCCAGTTGGGAAAAGTTATATACGAAACAGTTTGAAAATGCAGAGAGTAAAACTTTGAAAATATATGAAAAGAAAAGTAAGAAGATGACTAGAGATATAGAACAGTATAAAGCAGGAAAAGTATACAACTGGAGAATATATAATTCAAAATCACAGTATAAGAAGGTATATTATGACAACAGTGACAAAGAAATATATGAAGGGGAAAATTTCACTCATTACAACCACAAATCGGAAAATTTTCAAGAGGGGTACAACAGGGGTGGACAAAAAAGATGGATGAAAGCAAAGACATGGAGGTAGTAAAACCATCTACCATTACTACTGAAGTATCTGTAGACAACATAGAAGATAGTACTGCACATGATACAAACTATGATGTTGTTCAAACTGGTCATATTAATTCTTACAATAATTTTCAGATTTTCAATTATACCAGTTTAAAGTTAAACAAGGCACACTTTGCACTTTTATCGAAAGGTATGAAATTTATACCTGACACTAGATTTAAGGTTGCAGACTGTTTGTGTGATTTTAAAAAATACATTCGAAAATTAAATCTATCCTTGATGTTTAAAGATAACAACAGAAAAGCAGACATTACGTCAGAAGTTCCTGACACAGTCTTAAAGAAAAGAAGCACATTTATGCCATTTATGAATAAAGAGGTACAGAGGTATGAAAAATTAGTGACTCAAGAGATTTACAGAAAAAGTAGGAACTTGAGGGAGAAAAAACATATGGCAAATCTCTCTAGTGAGGAAACAAATATTTTAAAAGAACTTACTTTCACTAACAGCATTAGGGTTATGAAACCCGATAAAGGAGGGGGTATTGTGGTCTATGATAGTATGAAATACAATAGTAAAATGTATGAGATTTTACATGACTCAGACAAATATGTTACAACATCTCTTAATGAATTAAACATTGCATACAGAAGGATTGACCTCTATTTAGAGGAATTCTATCTAGACAACAGAATAACTGATGACATGTACCAATTTCTCAAGGTGGAATTTCCAATTATGGCCACAATCGTAGGCATTCCTAAGATCCACAAAAATGTAGACGACCCTCCGTTTAGGCCTATAATATCAGGCAGTAAGTCAAAAACGTTTCCCTTAGGGAAGGTTATAGATACCCTTCTGAAGCATGTTTACCATAATGTAGATCATATGGTAAAAGATTCGTGGGAATTTTTGAGAAAATTTCCCACACATTTGGAAAAGAGTGATTTAATTTTTACCTCAATTGATGTTATTGATTTATTTATGTGCATTCCAAAGGAAGAAGGCTTAGCGGCTTTTAGTGAAAGTATATATAGGCACAGTAATTTAGAATGTGATAGAATAAAATTTATAAATGAGTTGATGTCGATTGTATTGGAATACAATTTTATTTTCTATGAAGGAGAAATTTTTAGGCAAACCAAGGGCGTAGCTATGGGGGCAGCATGTGCCCCTATATACGCCAACTTGGTTATGCTTAATTGGGAGGAAGAAACCATCTTTAAAAGTGAATACCAAGGCAGGATTAAATACTACTCACGTTTCTTAGACGATATTTATATCATTTGGGAAGGAAATCAAGACACATTAGATAATTTTATTACTTATCTGAACAACAGTAGTTCATATTTGAGATTTACATCAAACAGTAGTAGTACAGGAGTTCCTTACCTGGACACAATGGTAACTAAAAAGGACAACAAATATTCTTCCAGAGTCTACAGGAAAAATACGTTTACTAATTCATACATTGATTTTAGAAGTTGTCACCCAAACAGAATGAAGAGAAATATTTACAAAGGTCAGTGCATAAGAGCAATGAGAATGACGTCTTCATATACTGATATGGTACAAGAGATCCAGTTTATCACCACATTGTTCTTGGATAGAGGGTACAACTTACAGATGATGGAAAAAATTAGCAAACAAGTGATGGAAGAATGGGGTTCAAGATTTGCCCCATTATTAGGAACTAGACTCAGTTCTACATCAGGATTGGGTTCAGGTAGAGTGTGTAAAGCAAATGATACTTTTAACAGATCTTGTATTATAGAATATGGACACTATAGTGGTTCAATAAAGGAAATTATGATTAAACACTGGGATACACTGTTAGTAAATGATGAAATGATAGAAGTATTGGGAAACAAACCAAGCTTTGTATTTAAGATGGGACGGAATTTGAAGACTATTCTAGAAAGGGGTTATAAGGCACAGGATAATAGAAAGAACATCCACACTTCAAAATGTGGTGCGTGTTCACAGTGTAGTTACATTATAGAAGAAAAACATACAGTTTTAAGCAATTTCAACAGGACTAAAATATTTTTTAAGAAAGGAAATTGTAATACCAAATACATAGTGTATCTGGCAGTATGCTCAAAATGCCCTAGTTATTACATAGGGAAGACTGAGCAACATTTTAGAAAAAGGATATATTCACATACATATAGTATAAGGACTAAGGACGATAAAAATGCACTAGCCAGACACATTATGAACAAGGGTATAGATCATCAGTTCAGATTTGGCATATTAGATATTGTAAAGATTGATCCTAGGGGGGGTAACATTAAAAGCAAACTTGCATTTAGAGAGAGTTATTGGCAACTACTCACAGATGCCACTACCCCCCCAGGATTGAACGATTTCATATCAGTTAAACCAATATTGGAGAATTTCTGACATAAATGTCCATGCTTGTGATTCTTATATTTTAAAACATATTTTAAAACATATTTTAAAACAAGTTTTAACATTAGAGTTTAATAAGGAAAGTAATATGTAACATGTACATCAATTTTTATATTAATTTTAACATTTATAGATATATGTGACATTTTATTTATGAATGTATAATATTGATACTATTTGGCATAGAAGTTTTACAACATATGAAATTTTTGCCAATCAGGTATATTTCTTTAAATGTCTGTTGGCAAATTGGCGCCAAAATGAGTATTTAAAGATCTAGATCATGTTGATGCTTTGTTCTGATGAAGCCTGCTTTAAGTGGGTGAAAGCGCTTAACGTGTATTTTTTGTAATAAAACGTTAGACCTTTGTGGAAGCCTGTTTTTTATCAATTCCGGTGAATTTCACCACTGGGTTCTCAGACGTGTGGTTTCTACACGTCATAGTTTTACAAGAGAGTCCAACTGAAGCAACTCATAATACTTCTTCTGGAAGTCCGATACTTCGGAGCAATCCCATTTGAAATGATCCATCATACAAGGGATCATGTTACCAAATGAAAGCTCCTCTAAATTGAAGGCAACAGAGAGAAATAGGCTAGGAAGTCAGCCTCAGAATCTGAAGACTCCGGGTCGCTAGCCTTTTTAGAAGTAGAGGACCAAACAGGAGCAGAAACCGAACCCCCCCCCCCCCAAGGGGGTTTCAGTGGGAAAAAGGCATTGAAAAAATCTTGAGTAAGGTCCTGCCATCCACACTGTAGATCCCTGGGAGCTAACAACACATGCATGGTCTTCTACAATTTCCTCACTGTGGCATCTGCTCTAACAAAACGCAGAGCTTTGGACCACTGCCTGGATTCTATTAAGGTACCCTGCACCAACTGTCTCAGGAATCCCTCTGGGCACCTCAGAAATAACCAGCCACGTTTCCCCCTCAATGTCTGCAGCAGATATTTGAAATTCCTCCAAGGATGTGTGAGAAGTAGGTTCTGTGATGTTCTCTGAGAAATATGCGACAGAAAAAAACAAAGGTAATGCCTGACTACCCTCTGGGTTCTCAATGACCTCAAGAGACAGTCGTCTGGTGGAGACTGGACAGCAGCAGGCTCAGAGTTAGACTTCTTGGTCTTCTTTTTAAGCAGTGGCTGTACCTCTGGGTGAATGGAATCTGCCACAGTACCCTAGGCAAAAAACCTGAAATGTTGGTTCTAAACTTAAATGCAAAGTGAAGAAAGGCAGTTACGCAAGGTCTTGGGTACAAAGACATGACAGAGGAACACTGAGTGTGGTCATGAGACAGACCTATGAAAAACAAGCACCTATCGTGGTGGTCTTTATGAGGAGTCTGCTTCACACTCTGTCATTTCCTTTTCTTGGATGACATATAACTCATAACTCATTGAATAAAGTAAGAAAAAGAAAAAAAAATCCAACAGGGTACTTACCTGAAAGACATAGGCTTGGTATAACCACAGAATGTGAAGGACATTCAAACCGACATACAACAGCAGCTTTTGGACTGGCGGCAATGAAATTCTGAGTTGGAAGCAAACATATGTTACCTTTATGCCCTGCGCTTGCAAGCCAAGTATACCACCGACATATGAGGTATATTGACTGGACATTGGGATATCCTTGGCAGGAGATCCCAGAGGTGATGAATACTGTAACTGTGATACGGAAAGACATCCAAGTTACTGCCTCTAGAATATTTCTGAAGTCCACCACTCTCCACAAAGCCAGAGAAAATCCAAAACACTGGTAGAATGGCCTTTGACCCTACCTGGAAGTGGTTTGTTAGATGAGAATAGAAATAGAGACAACCATCTAGAGACGGTCTGCTTTGCCACTGGTTACCTTTTTCTCTTACCTTCTACATTCATAGGAGACAAACAGCTGATCAGCTTTCCTAAAGGAATGAGTTTTGCTAGGTGGTATCTGAAATACCTGTCGACATCCACAGCAAGAAGAATTTTCTCTCTCGTGTTATGGTGCTCCCAGAAAACAAGACAGGGAGATTAACAGACTGGCTCAACGCAAACCCTGAGATCACTTTAGGCATAAAAGAAGAATTATTTCTTATAGAAATCCTGTCCTTAAAGAAAAAGAGGTATAAGTGACATACCATAATGGACTGTAACTCAGAAAGTCATCTAGCAGAAGTCAGACCAATGAGTATAAAAGTCTTCCACGTTAAGGATCTCAAATCAACCTGACAAGCCGATTCAAATGTAAAAAGAGTCAGAGTCTTGCTCATAAAATTCAGATCCTAAAGAAGAGGCGCCTGCTTTCTAAGTGGACAGGCAAGTAAAACCGCTTCCAAAAACTGCTTGACTTTGGAATAAGAGGAAAGGGGGATCCAAGGACAGACAAGCTGAAATGGCTAACAGAAGACTCGATAAAAAATAAGAAAGGCCAAATAACAATAATTCACACAAATAATCAATAACCAAAAGAAACATGGCCCTAAAATGGTCATGGTCCATGGAAAGGCACCAAACAGAAAATCTACAGCTACACATATGTGATTTTTTTCTAGTAGCAGTTGTTTTTAGTCTACTTCATACAAGCTAGATACAAAAAAAAACTTAAAAAGAAATGTCTGAAGTGTTAGCCATGAGCAATATGATGATAATCATCTTTTTAAGTCTAGCTTTTCCATTAAAGCAAGTAAAGTGACAAGAAGTAAAGGGTATGAAGGGATAGCCTTTTTGAACTTGGACAAAAAGAATGAAAAAGGACAGGTCTAGCACAGGCCTCCACATCTCTTCTTTCTCTCTGGCACCAGAAAAATCACTAAATTAAACTCTTTGCCTACCGGGCAGGCAGGCACCCAGTGATTCTTTGACTCCCTGAGATAACATTTGTTCCAGAACTGCAGGAAACAGGAATATCTTGTTTACTGCGCAAAAAGAAATCCACTGGAAGGAAGAGAAGGGCTTCCATTGCCAAGCATAGCTTGCTGAATGACTTTCAGAAACCATTTATCTGAAACAATCTAGTACAACAAAGGAAGGCACAGACTCAAACACAGAGGAAGAGATTACCACTGTGGGAGGGGATGGAGAAGCCTGAAGAAGCAAATAGTCATTCAGAATTTCTGAACCGTCCTTGACTTTGAAAGGCTTTACCTTTCTTTTTGGAGTCTGCTTGTCTTTGCTTTCTTAGCACCTTGCTACCCGACTATGGTGGAAGAAATAATTTTATATGCTTTAAAAAAGGAAGACTGAAAGATTTAGGTTACCCCTCAAATCAACTTTCTCCTCTCATCAAATCTGTCCACCATCCTATCCCTATACAAACCTTCTCTGTCTCTCCGTAGGGCTGACCAAATGCTATCTGACACCTAGAGACCTAACAAAGCAATAAGTAGACTACTTTACAAATACTCCCTAGCTCAAACTTGGAACAAACTCCCAACTAATCTGTGTGCTATCCAATCTCTGATCCATTTCAAGGAGAACTGAAAATTCACCTTGTAAGTACTCCCTCCTGCACCTGCCACAATCCTACCCAACATTTCCCCACTATTGTGAATATAACTATTTTTTTCTCAATTTACTTCGAAATATCTTTTTATAACTAATGCCGTAGTACCCTAGCTAAGCCACTGAGCTACTCAATACTTAAACCCCATCTCCTTCTATTCCTTACCTACTATCTATTCCCTATCTACAAGACTCCCCACCCCTCCTCTCTCTTCTTATGAATGTTTTTGTTCACTCTGTTGACTCTCCTATACTTCTCCCCTCCTCTCTTTATTTTGGGTACCTGTCAAATCCTCAAACGCTCAAAATTTCCAGCGTTACATGGTCGAGACCAAACGTTCGAAATTTTGAGTGCTCGAAGATAGACTTTTAACGGTACCATACGATGCAGATAGGGAGAATTTCCCTTTTCTGCACTGAAGTGTGGTCTCGGAGTTGGTATATTTAAGTAGGGGAGTGTGGGGGTACAGGGGGGCTTGCCCCTTTGCCTACACTGTTAAAGTGTTTTTTTTTTTTTGATGTTCAAACATCCAAATGTCGAACATTTGGTCTCGACCATGTAATGTTCGACATTTTGGATGTTCGAAAATTTAACATAGACCCTTTATTTTTACCCTTCTACTTTTTACAGCTTTTTTCCCTATCTACCAACTTAAGTTATTTAGATGTTTTTGGGGCTTATTTTTCTTCCTTCTGATTTCCTATTGTCAAATCCTAATTTTTTATTATTATTTTAACTGCTTCTTTATGCTAACTTTTATCATTTGTTAATTGACATTGCTGCATGAATATATGTAGTTATGTATTCATCTTACTATGTATGTATTTAACTTTCCATTATGGCATGAATGTATTCATATTCTTATTACTTGAACGTAACTTTGTTATTGCTATCTTTGTCTGTGGAGATTTTCTCTTCGGGTCTCCAATGGAAATGGGCCATCGGCCCAGCTGGACTAACCCAGTTAACAACAGACAAGTAAATAAATAAATAAATAAAATTTCTTAAGCACCTCAGCTAAAGAAGGGTCAAACAGGATTCCCTTATCTTGTGGAGACATTAAAACTTCAGTTTTCACATGGCTGACCCAGAAGCAGCAGTCCTGGAGACAGTATCAGAACACTTTAAAAAATCTTTAATTACATGAGAAGCAGATTCAAAAGAAGCATTCAAACAAGTTTTCAACTCAGAAGAGGGAAAGAACAGTTAACTTTTTCATATTTTCAGAATACAGAAGTACAAAACTTAAATGTGTGAACGTGGCAGTAAAAAGTCTGAATTGTTAAAGTGGAAGAATAAATTTTCTTCCCAAATTTGTCAAAAGCTTTCCCATCCTTGTCAGAGGGAATGGAATTTGCATTAATAATTTATCTAAAAGAAGCAGTTTTGCATGGGGAAACCACTGCAGAGCCCGCTTTAGGGTTAAAAAAACAAGTATTTATAAGTCTGAGGAATCCTGTATAAACTATCAGGCTTCCTGGGGGCAGGAGGATGACTGTTGGATAAACTACAAGTTGTCAGGAAAACATTCTCTAAACAATACAGAACAGGAGGAACAGCTGCATAGTGACGAATATCCAAATGTAAAAATCATAATACATTTTGCAAGGCAATCAGAATTTCATTTGGATTCCAATGAAAAAACATCATTTTAGATAAAGTTTCAGAAAAAAGAAAAGTCTTCTGAAGGGAAATCTGAAGTACTACATTTCTCAAAATCGGAATTTTATATCGTGAGGAAAACCCTGAAGCACATCATTCTCCCTTACAATCCTTGCTCTTCTGACTGAAAATCAGACTTAGAGAAGAATCTCTTTCTTTTCTTTTGTGAAGAGGAAGCAGGTAGAGAAAATGTAGAAAGTAATTTCCTATCAAAACCTAGCAAACTTTCCTGGCCCACTGAAAGGGAAAGAGCAAAAGCAGAGCTTTTAACTTTTTTGGTTTCTTTCCTCAGGAAAGGTTCTGACCTAAGGAAAGCACACTAAACCAGGGCTCAGATTCCCTTACTCAGCTATGTAGTAGACTTTCAACCAACCCAAGCATGAACAGAGTAGTTCGCCATTGCCCACACAGGTGCCAAGCCAAAGGGACTGTGGGGAAATGACAAGTCCAAAAACCCAAAATTCAGCCACAGCAGAAAGTACAGTTGTGTACCTACCATAAATGTAGATGTTCGAGTGTATTCACTGTTGCAGTCATTACTCTTAGGTTATTCTGCTGGCAGGCTACCCGCAGTCGGTCAGAATTCCAAAGTCTAGGTCCGGCGTCGGTTGCTGTCGCCTCTTCCCTGACGTCAGTGCACCAGGGGTATAAAAGATGCAGCCGATGCCATTTTCTTCAGTTTTTCTTGCCCCAGATGTCAGGGGCCCCAAATAGTTAGGCTGTAAAATAAACCAATAAGAAATGCAAGCATAAAAATAACATTTCCTTCATCTACAAGCAAATACACCAAAAAGGTTGTATAGGATAGAGAAGTGCAGATAAGTCCCAGCAAAGAGAAGGGGGATGGTGGGTGGGTAACCTGGACTGCAACAGTGAATACACTCGAACATCTACATTTATGGTAGTTACACAACTGTACTATGTTCATCGTGTTTCACTGTTGCAGTGATTACTCTTGGGTAGAATCCCAAAGCTGAGGTTGGGTGGCTGGGCTAAATAGGATTAGGAGAGGCTATGAGACCCTGCAGAACTGCAGTGGCGAAGCCTGCTCTGGACTTAGAGAGGCAAGTGGTACTGCTGTGTAAAAGTGTGCACTGAACTCCAAGTTGCAGCCTCTAAGATTTCTTTGGTTGGTACTCCTCTGAGGAAGGCTGCTGAAGTGGCTGCTGCTCTGGTGGAATGAGGCCTAATGCCCTTAGGCACTGATTTGCCATGTTGAAAATATCAGAAACGGATGCAATGGCGTATCCATTTAGAAATAGTCTGTTTTGACATAGCCTTTCCTTGTGATCCTGCAGCATATGACACTAAAAGTTGCTCAGTCTTTCTGAAGGCTTTAGTTCTGTCCAAGTAGAAGCATAACTGCCTGTGTATGTCCAAAGAATGCAGAATTTTCTTATCCTTGTTCTGTGGATTTGGGTAAAAGGTAAGCAAGTGAATGGTTTGGTTGATGGCCACACTGGACACCACCTTAGGCATAAATGAGAAGTTATGTACCTACCATAACATTCCATGTTAGTTGTCTTCTCTCGCCTTCTTTCTTGCTGGAACTCGGCCATTTACTAAAGCTCGAGAGCTAATTTTACCGGCTCGAGGCAACCCTATATCCCATGATGCTAGGCGATAACTCCCCAGATCTCGTTTGGAAGCTGAAAACCTAGCATAGGCCAATAAAAAATCCTCCAACTGGAAAGGAGGAGGAAGAGGGATAAAAACCCCCAAAGATCGTTATCTACACTACAGCTATCCTAGGACACCTAGATGGTGAAACAAGGGAATATAAGGACCCTTCAAAGAAGGGAAGATCTTCTCGGTCTGTCCAGGCTAGGGGGATGGTGGGTGGGATGCAAGAAAAAAAGCGAGAGAAGACAACTAACATGGAACGTTATGGTAGGTACATAACTTCTCAATGTTAAGTTGTCAATCTCGCCTTCATTCTTGCTGGATGGGACAGCGTCCCTAGCACCTTCATCCTGGGTGGCTCATTGGAACAGACTCTTGAAAACGGTGGAACCAAATTTTGCTCTGTTCCTGGAGGCCATGTCCAATTTGTAATGCGAAACAAAGGTATGAGGAGAGGCCCATGTGGCTGCCGCACAGACAGTGTCTATTGGTAGTCTAGCTTGAAAAGCTGTAGATGTAGCTAGTGCTCTAGTTGAATGGGCTTTTGGCTTAGAAGTCAATTCTCTGCCTCTGAGTTGATAAATAGATGTAATTACAGAAGACAGCCACCTAGATAGGGTTACCTTAGATACAGGAAGGCCTTTCTTATTTTCTGCATATGATAAAAACAGTTGATCAGACTTCCTTATTTGTTTGGTTTTATCCAAATAGTATCAGAGCTGGCGATGAACATCTAGATAATGTAGCTTTTCCTCCGCTCTATTAGTATAGTTTGGGAAAAAAACTGGGAGATCAACTGATTGATTTAAATTTGTCTGCGAAGCCACCTTGGGTAAGAAGGATGGATTAGTCCTTAGAGAAACTCTGTCTTTATGGAAGATTAAGTAGGGAGGACAAATGCAGAGGGCATGAAGCTCAGATACTCTCCTAGCAGAAGTAATGGCGACTAGGAAGAGTGTCTTCCAGGAAAGAAATTTCAATGAACAGGAAACCGCAGGTTCAAAGGGGGGAAGAATCAAGGATGTTAAGACTAAATTAAGATCCCACTGAGGTGGAGGGTCTTTGATCGGAGGCTTAAGTAAAAATACACCTTTAAGGAAAGCTTTGCAAAGCTTATGGGACATGATGTTGTGGTCCGATAAGCCTATATGAAAATTCAATATGGTTGCCAACTGAACTTTTACTGTAGAGGAAGAAGACCCTGAATGCAAAATTTCGGCTAGGATGTCCAAGACCGAATGAATTGGGGCAGTAAATGGATCTATATTCCTTGCCTTTGCCCAGAAGGAGAAACGTTTCCATTTACTAGTGTAAATCCTTCTGGTGGAAGATTTAAGGGAAGCTACTATGATATCCTGTTGTAACAAAGGTTTCACGTGGAGTTAATGCTCCTAGGTAAAGCCACGATACAATAAAACAAATAGAACAAACTAGGAGCAATGCAATGAAGGGTGAATGATCCAGAATGTAGCAAATCCTTCTTCCAAAAATGACAATCCAAAATACTCAAAACGAAAAGTTTAATACATGTGCACAATATCAGAAGTGGTAAGCGCTTTCGCAAATGCTTCATCAGACCCAATCCAGATGCCAAGGCTGTACCAAAAGATAACGATGTAGGAATGGAAACCATATCTGTCGAGGCCAATAAGGGGCAATGAGAATCAACTTGGCTCTCAAGGTGGTTGCTTTCTGAATTACTTGTGGGATTAGAGGAAAGGGTGAAAAGGCATAGAGAAGTCCCCGAGGCCAATCTTGGACTAGAGCATCTCTGAGGGGATGGCCTGGAAGGGGGAAGAGGGTGAAGAAGTCGGGGCATTTGCTGTTTTGGGGTGTAGCAAAAAGATCGCAGCAAGGAAGGCCCCACTTCTGAAAAATCTCTTCCGCCACAGATTGTTTGAGAGACTACTCATGTGGCATGAGTATAGCTCTGCTCAACCTGTCCGCTATGATGTTGGACTTCCCGGGGATATGCGTTGCTATCAGAAACTGCTGAGAGGAGACTGCCCATTGCCAAAGTCTGAGTGCCTCTCGACACAGGGGATAGGACTTGGTTCCGCCTTGCTTGTTGATATACCACACTACGGACATATTGTCCGTTTGGATTGCAATAGCTCCCAGGGGAAAGAGAGTCGTGGAGGGCTTGCAACGTTAAAAGCACTGCTCTCATCTCTAGGACTTTTATGTGCAGGTGGCGTTCGAAAGGTTGCCAAGTGCCATCGACCATCCTGCCCTGAAAATGCCACCGCCACCCAATCAGGGAGGCATCCGATGTAACTGTGGTGACTGGGGAAGGAGGAACAAAGGGTCTGCCTTGATGGACTTGAGGGGACAATATCCACCAGGACAGATGACTTTTGCAAGTTGGAGTTATCATGATCTTGTGGTGCATAGGGAGTTGCTGAAAGGACCATTGGGCAAAAAGCATCCACTGTAGAAGATGCATGTAAAAACGTGCAAGAGGAAGAAGTGTTATGGCGGCCGCCATAAGACCCAATATTTTCAGGACATACCTGGCCTGAATTTTGTCGCTCTGAAGAAGAACATGGACATGGTTTTGAATATCTAAGACCCTTTGATCTGTTAACTTTGCTGAAAGTTGTACGGTGTCCAAGTTGGCGCCTATAAAGGTAATAGACTGACAAGGCGACAAGGCAGACTTTTCGAAATTTATAGAGATTCCTAGCCCTCTGCAAATGTGAATGGTGTAAGCTCTGGCTTGGAGAAGTTGATGCCTGGTGGTGGCAGTGAGGAGCCAGTCGTCTAGATATGGAAACACCTGGAATCCTTGCCGTCTCAGGTGAGCCGTAACCGATGCCAAACATTTGGTGAACACTCTGGGGGCTGTAGTGAGACCAAAGGGCAGGGCTCTGAATTGGTAGTGACTGGCCCCCAGCCGAAAGCGGAGAAACCTTCTGGAGCGCCTGTGAATTTTGATGTTATAGTACGCATCCTGAAGGTCCATGGAGCACATCCAATTGTCCTTGCCCAGATAGGGTAGAATGGACTGTAGCGTGACCATCCGGAATCTTGTTCTCTTTACAAACTTGTTTAGTTTGCTGAGATCTAATATTGGTCTCCAGTCCCCTGTCTTTTTCGGTACCAAAAAGAACCTTGAGTAGATTCCGGATCCTAGTTGGTCTGCTGGGACTGGATGGATGGCTCTTTTTGCTAGCAGTTTTGATATCTCTGGTACTGCCAGTTCCCTTAGACCGGGTGGAATGTCTGGAAGGGTTCCCTTTTGCTGAACTGGGGTTTGGATAAAGGGAATTTTGTAACCCTCGGATATGATCGACTGTACCCATTTGTCTTGAGTAAGGGAAAGCCAGGCTTTTGGGTACAGCGACAATCTTCCCCCGACTGCCTCCGAAGGTGGACAATCGGGCAACATCTCAGGGATGCTGGAAGGGTTTGTCAGAGAGAGGCTCCCTACTACCCTGGTTCTGCGGACCCCCTCTTCCCCTAGGGTGACGTCTGTTGTTGTTACCCCCTCTGCCTCTGGGGGTCAACTGACCTGTTGCGTCAGGCGTGACTCCTTGAGATTTGCAGAACCACATTTTCCCACCTTTCTGACTTAGGGTATGGTCTTGAAGGGGTGGAGAAACGGACTCCTACGGCAGAAAGAGTCTTGCCATCTTGTTCGCATCTGGTCAAGGTGTCTTTCACTTGAGGTCCGAACAAAGCCGAACCTTCAAAAGGGGAATTTGTGAAGGACGCCTTGAAAGGGTCCACAAAATTACAAAGCCGCATCCAGGCGTAACGCCTTAAGGCCACTCCTGTGCCCGCGGCCCTACTCGCTCCATCGGCTGCATATGAAATGAGACGCATGGAGGAGTTAACAATCGAGTTTAGGGTTCCAAGCTGTGAGTTGATTTTAGCCTGGGACCCAGCAGCTGACGGATCCTGTAAGACTTCTCCCAACTCTTTGAGAATATCTCTCTGAAGGCGAGTGAAGTGACACAAGTAATTCAGCGACCGCATGGCAAAGGTTGCTGAAGAAAACATTCGCTTACCGTACCTATCTATGGTCCTAGAATCCTTATTAGGAGGATGGATAGGTACTGAAGGATCAGCTAGTTCCTTCTTGGTGGCTGCAGCCACCACCATGGCATCTGCCGGTACACCTTTTGTTAAGAATTATTTGTCAACTGGTGCCGTGATGAATTTAGATGGCCTCCGAGGGGTGGGTTCTACCGAATCCAGGGCCAACCACGCCTTCTGAGCCACTACTTCCATAATGGGGTCGAAAGGCGGAGACACCCAGGAGGTGGAGGGTCGAGAACCAAACGCCTCCAGGTACACCAACTCATCCTCGGAAGGAAAAATGGAAGACCAGTTCCCCCTCTGCTTTAGGATTTCTAGGATGTCTGAGAAAGAGACATCCTCAGAGGGGGACTTTGGGGATCCCTCCGACTCATCCAAGTCGGTGTCAGATGTAATGGACTCAGGGGAGTCCACATACTTCCTCTTACATGTCCTCTTACGCGGAGGCTCCGCTGACAGGGCAGGAGAAGCCTCGGAAGAGGAAGATATTCCCAGTGGGGAAACCTGAGGCGTTGGATCTCTGGGTCCGGGAGCAAGAGAGTGGGAAGAGACATCAGCAGGCACTGTAGTGGGAGGAGCTGATGGAGCTGACCGTTGACTATGCCCTGGGGCTAGTACACTCCTCATCACCTCGAAGGCTCACCTATCAGAAAGGTCAGAGGGCTCTCGCTCCGAAGAGGTGGGAACCCCAGGCCGCACCGACAGGGAAGGCTCCGAGGCCGATGTGGGGGCAGAGCTCACCAGCGCCGACGCTCCGAGAGGGAGAACGGGGTCGGACAATGGTCCGATGCCACTCGCCCCCTCGGAGCCGATAGAGACCAGGCGCCCGGATCCCTCCAATGAAGGCATCAAGGAAGAGATCGGAGCGGAAGACGAAGGAGCCGAAGGGGGAGGTATCGGCTCCGACGCCACAACAGTCACGGCTCCGAGGAGCTCCGGCTCCGAACTCTGAGGGAGAGTCGAAGGAGGAAAAATAGGTGGAGTCGTAATAGCTACCGTCTGATGAGACGGGCTACAGATCATTTGGGCCAATGCCTGAGACTTTAACGGCCTACTTACCACTCTCTCAAGGTCGTGGTCGGAAAGCCTGGACGACCGAAAAGATCGGCTCCGATGGCTCCGCTCTGACAGCAGGGGGGATCTCGGAGCCGAATGGATGGACTCCAACGAAGGGGATCTTGACCTCTTCTTAGATATGGATGGAGCCGAAGGAGCCGAAGACACGTGAATGCATGGATTCAGAGGTATCAGCTCAGAGTGGGGCCAAGACAGGAATCTGTGACTCAGAGAGATCGGCTCCAGCCGGAGCCAATCTAGGCACAGACAAAGAGCCAGCAGCCGAAGGCTTGGTACTCGGAGCCGACGGTTTTGCTGGTTTCGAAGGCCTCCCCGATGCAGACTTAGTCGGGGAGCCCTCGGGCTTTAACAAGCCCCTCAATATTAGTTTGTTCATACGCTCCTGCAGGACTCTTGGACTGAACACGTGACACACAGAGCAAGAGTCCTGCAGGTGCAGGGGTCCCAGGCAGTAAACACAAGAAGTGTGACCGTCTGTCAGAGACATTTTCTGACAGCACGAGTCACACTTCTTAAAGCCTGAGACCTTAGTTTCTTTTGGTTCCTTCGACATAACAGTGTCGAGGGAGCACAAAAGGAAAAGGAAACACACACACATACACACACACACACACAACACTCAAAAAACAATAAAAATATTAAGTGGGATACTGACACACCCAAACACTCCACAGGATCCCTAAGAATAATTAAGAAAGGGGCAGGCTTAATGCCTAACCTAAAGAGTGGAGGGGGGGATATAAGGGGAAAAAAGGGAAGGTATTAACGGGAATAGGATTAAAAGTAGTCGTTAATTACTAAAAAACAACTGTGTGGAAAATTAACCAAAAAGGGTGACTGAAAACTAAGTATTCAAAAGACTTACCAGGAGCCGGTAAAAAAACGCACCTCGCAAGCGAAAGTGGCAAACGAGATCTGGGGAGTTATCGCCTAGCATCATGGGATATAGGGTTGCCTCGAGCCGGTAAAATTAGCTCTCAAGCTTTAGTAAGTGGCGAGTCGGAGCCGAGGATCGGCTCTGAACCCATCCAGCAAGAATGAAGGCGAGATTGACAACTTAACAATGTAGGGTTTGTCCTCAGAGAAAAGTACAGTTTTGTACCTACCATAAATGTAGATGTTCGATAGGTATGCATCTGCAGTCATCACATATGGGTTGTCCTGCCTCAGGCAGCCCTTCGGTCGGCCGGATTCCAAAGTCTGGGTCTGGCGTCAGCTGAAAACAACAAACAAACAGAAAAAAACAAACTAGTGAAGAAATAATGTGGCAATGGCGAGCAAAATGAAACAGGAAACTTGGAGCACAAATTCTGCAACTGCAAAGAAACGATACGAAACTTTCTGGCGTCGGCTGATGTCGCCCTTTCCCTGACGTCGGAGCGCCTGGGGTATAAAAGCGTCAGCCGACGCCATCTTCCTCAGTTTTTCTTGCCCCAGATGCCAGGTGCCCTCTAAGGAAGGCTAAATTTGGAGAGATGCAAAAAATTCCAAACATACACAGTAATATAAAAACAAATACACCATAATAGATAACCCCAGCTAGCTATAAGAGGGATAAGTACCCATAAATACCACAGAGGGGAAGGAGGGAGGGAAAACTTGACTGCAGATGCATACCTATCGGATATCTACATTTATGGTAGGTACAAAACTGTACTATGTCCTTCAAGGATGCATCTGCAGTCATCACATATGGGTAGAATATCATAGCCAATCTGGGGGTGGAGGATCTATGTAAAGGATGGTGTAGCTAAAATGCCCTGCAGGACTGCCGTAGCAAAGCCTGCTCTGGATTTGGAATATAAAGGTAAATTGTAATGCTTGGAAAATGTATGCACGGAGCTCCATGTAGCAGCTTCTAAAATGTCCTTGGTAGCCACCCCTCTTAAGAAGGCTGTGGAGGTGGCTGTGGCTCTCGTGGAATGAGGTCTAATGTTAGCTGGCACAGTTTTTCCATGAAAGGAGTAACAAAAATGAATGCAATTCCCTATCCATTTTGAAATTGTCTGTTTGGAAATTGCTTTTCCTTGTGCACCAGCAGCATATGCTACCAACAGCTTGTCAGTTTTTCTGTAACTTTTAGTTCTGTCCAAGTAGTAGCGCAACTGTCTGTGAATGTCCAGGGTGTGCAGAAGTTTCTCCCCTTTGTTTTGTGGTTTCGGAAAGAAGGTAGGCAAGTGAATAGCTTGGTTTAATGAGACCCTGGATACCACCTTTGGCATAAATGTAGGATTGGTTCTCAATGAGACTCTGTCCTGATGAAAAATAATAAATGGCTGTACTGACATGAGGGCCTGTAACTCAGATACTCTTCTTGCTGAGGTTATGGCCAGAAGGAAGGCAGTCTTCCAAGACAGGAACTGTAGTTCTGCAGATGCTGCTGGTTCAAAGGGAGGCAGTGTTAGTTTTTCCAACACGAAGTTACGGTTCCAAGTAGGCAGTGGAGGTTTCCTTGGAGGCTTGATGTTTTTAATTCCACTTAGAAACTGCCTTAGGAGAGGATGTGAGAAGACAGGTGGATCAGTATTGTACTCTGCTGAAATTGCTGAAGCATGAATTTTAATGGAAGAATAAGACAGACCATTGTGGAACATTTCTGCCAAGTATTCCAGGATATGTGCCATGTTCATCACTGTTGCATCTAGGCCCTTTGTGGTGTTCTAAGTGTGAAATCTTTTCCATTTTGCTGAATATGCCTTTCTTGTGGAAGGCCGGCGAGCTTCCATGATAATATCCCTCACTCTCTGGGATAGCTTATCCTGAGGAGGAGTCAAGGTATTTTCCAGGCTGTTAGTTTCAAGGTTTTCAGGTTGGAATGCAGAGTCTTGTAATTGTGCTGTGTCAGGAGAAGTGGCCATTGAGGAAGAGGCCATGGTTTCGTGCATGACATGCTCTTTAACAATGGGTACCAGTGCTGTCTTGGCCAGTCCGGAGCTATCAGAATCACTTTTGGCTGCTCTGTCTTGATCTTCAGTAAGACCTTGGTCATTAATGGGAGAGGTGGAAATGCATACACTGTTAGAGTTCTCCAGCTGAAAGAGAGGGCATCCACTTTCCATGCTTGTAGGTGGTATGTCCTTGAGCAAAATTTCTTCAGCTGATGATTGTGGGGGGAGGCAAAAAGATCTATGTCCGGCCTCCCCCATGATTGTGTTATCTGTAGAAAGATGTCTGGGTGCAGCATACATTCGTGTGCATCCATGATATTTCTGCTTAAGCTGTCCGCCAGTATACTGTCTTTCCCTGGCACAAACTGAGATTGCAGCTCTATATTGAGTTTCAAGGAAAGTTCCCATAGATTCATTGCCAGTCTGCAATGAGGATAGGAATGGGTGCCTCCTTGCTTGTTTATGTACCACATAACTGTGGTGTTGTCTGTCCTTATTAGTAGGTGGCCTTGATACAGAAAGGATTTGAAGGCTTCGACTGCATGTATCACTGCCAGCATTTCCTTTTGGTTTATGTGCATGCGTAGTTCTTTTTGTGACCATAGACCTTGAATGCATTTGCCCTCCATGTGCGCTCCCCATCCGTGGTATGAAGCGTCCGTTGTAATGGTTTGGCTGGCTATTGGTTTGCTGAAGGGCAGACCCCTGTTTGACTGGCTTGCTTGAGCCCACCACAAAAATTCCTTTTGAAGGCATGGAATGAGTGGTATCAAAGTTTCCAAACTGTGACTGTGCTGAGTCCATAAACTCCTTGGGTACCATTGCAGTTTTCTCATATGTAGCCTTGCTTGTGGAATCAGAAGGATGCAAGAAGCCATATAACCCAGGGCCTGCAGGATTTTCCTTGCAGTCAGCTGAGTTTGTCTTGTCAGATTTTTGAAGTAATCTGGTAGTTGACTTTGTTTTTCTTCTGTGAGGAAAGCCATTTGGGTGGTAGTATCTAGATTCGCACCCAGAAAGGTTATTCTTTGGGATGGAACAAGTCTTGATTTGTGAATGTTGACTGTATATCCCAAGGCCTGAAGTAGGTGGATGGCATAATTCAAGTGTTTTACCAAAGTTTGTTGGCTGTCCGCTTGTATAAGGCAGTCGTCCAGATATGGGTATATTTGAATCCCCTGAAGTCTGCAGTGTGCAATTACTGATGCCAGGCATTTCGTGAATACTCTGGGTGCAGTAGATAAGCCAAAGGGCAATGCTGAGAATTGATAATGCTCTGAACCTGCAAGAAATCTGAGGTGTCTTCTGCAACTTTGTCTGATAGGGACATGCAGGTATGCCTCCTTGAGGTCTAGAGTTACCAGCCAGGACCCCTTGCCCAGCATGGGAAGGAGTTGCTGTAGAGACAGCATTTTGAACTTTGGCACAATGAGATAAGTATTCAGTGCGGACAAGTCGAGAATAGGCCTCCATTGCTTTTCTTTTCTTGGAACAAGGAATAGTCTGGAATAAAATCCTTGGCCTTGTTCTGAGAGAGGAACCTTTTCTATAGCTTTCATTTGCATTAAGCTGGAGATTTGTTTCAAAGCCTCTGCCCTTTGATTCTGTGGCAGGTCTGGCATGCCTTTTCTTTTTGGTAATGTGTGAAAATGGAACCTGTATCCTTTGTCTATTATTTGTAGTGTCCATTTGTCCCTTGTAATACTGTGCCAATTTTCTGAGAATAAAGAAAGCTTTCCGCCCAAGGGTGCTTCCAATTGAGCCCTGGTTGGCGGTGTCAAAACAAAGTCATTGAGCCTGTCCTTGTGTAGCAGTTGTAGGTCCTGCATTACCTCTCTGGTTGGGAGGCTGCCATTGACGTCCTCTGTAGGAGCCTCTAGCTTGCCCTCTACCTCTGGCACGCCTGTTCTTGCCTCTCTGAAACCTCTCTGTGTCTGGAAAGGACCAATTCTTGGAAGGCCAATTCCTGCTGAATCTTGGTGGTTGAACTTGGAGAAAATCGTTGACTGTTTGTACAGATTTTGCCTTTTCTTCAAATTTCATCAGGACCTCCTGAGCCGTGGAGCCAAATAACTTTTGCTTCTCCAGTGGAGCATCCAGAATCTTTGCTTTGACATGGTCTGGCAGAGATTGTTCCTTCAGCCAAGCATGCCTACGTATGACTGCGCCTGTCATAGCTGACCTACATGAAGCTTCCAATGCATCATAACCACATTGCAAGAAATGGTTGCTAACCTGTTGGGAGTTATGTACCAGATCCTGAAGTGATTTGCGATCTAGGGGTTCAGGTGAAGACAGTTTTTTATGCAATTCATCTAACAAATACTCTTGGTACTGTATCATATGAAACTGACAATTTAATGCCCTCATAGAAAGAGGAGCAGAAGTATACACTTTTTTACCCCATCTCTCTAAAGCTCTAGACTCCCTTTCAGAGGGGAGAGGATTTTTAGTAGTGGTAGCTGCAACCCCTTTAGGGCCCTGGGAAATAGTTTCTGGATCCGCAGAGTGGGCCTTAAACAGGTGAAGGTGTGAGTCCAGGACCCTGTAGTACCTATCGGGTTTAACAGGAGCCGGAGGTAGAGAATCAGGATTGTGCTAGACTCAGAGTACACATCATCAATGACATTCAAAACAGGAGGAATAGCCAAAGGTCTATGCTGAGGCAAATGCAAGAAAGTCCTTAATCTCTTCCTGGAATCAGAGAATTCCTGGCCCTGCCATTGGAAATGCTCTCTCATAGTGTGAAGTGTCTCCCCAAAGGAAAACTCTTCAGGAGGGGAGGCCGAGGGGATAGACTCCTCTGCATCAGAATCCTCGTAGACCGAAAAAGCCTCCTCCTGGTGGTCCGAGAGAGTAGAGTCATCAGAGGCCTCATCTGAGGAGTGGGGATCAGAGGGCTCAACCCTGGGCCTTTTGTCTGGAGGAGGTTGAGAGCCCCTGTCCGGATGAGGTTGAGAGGCCCTAATTAAGGAGATAAGGTCCTCTGCTAAGCTTAGTATCTGTGAACCTGTAGTGGGTCCCGGAGGGATAACCTTGGGAGGCAAAGCTTTTGAGAGTTTAGCAGCTTTAGCCCTAGAGAATGCCTTAATGGACATGGATGCACGGGGCCTGGCTGCACCATGTGCTGGTGTAGTTTTGTCTAAAGGTATGGTGTCGGAAGGTTCCAGGACACCTGTTTCTGTTGGAAGTTCAATAACCGACTCAGCCGGGGCCTCCGGGGCCGAGGTAGTCGGTTGAGTGGTTTCGGTGGTTGGAAGTACCAAGGACTCGGTTTCAGTCGAAACCGAGACACTCGCGGTAGGCCTGGCCGTGGTTTCAGCCGAAACCACGGCCCGCGTGTGTCGGTCCTTGTCCTTCCGTTTCTTAATTAAATGTGAAGTCGGAGTCTCCGACGGCATATTGTACGAAAAACTAGCCCCAAAAAATTCCTCTGCAAACTCCGCCCGACGTCTAAGACTGCGTCGGTTGAAGGAAGCACAGGCTGAACAGGCTGAGACGTCGTGGTCTGGGCCTAGACAGGGGAGGCAGTAAGAGTGGAAATCCTTATGAAGTATTTGTTTCCCACAAGTTAAGCAATTATTAACTTTATCTGACATCGGCTGAGGCAAGAAAGAGTCCCCAACGGGGTACTTAGCTTTTTGAAGTCTTTGGTAGCTGAATTACAGGAGCTGGCCGACCGGCACTTGCGAACTGCTTCTGCTTCGGGCACCACGCGGCAAGAAAGACTGAGGAAGATGGCGTCAGCTGACGCTTTTATACCCCAGGCGCTCTGACGTCGGGGAAAGGGCGACATCAGCCAACGCCGGACCCAGACTTTGGAATCCGGCCGACCGAAGGGCTGCCTGAGGCAGGACAACCCATACGTGATGACTGTAGATGCATCCTTGAAGGACATCCCTGTCTGGATGAAAAATGATGAAAGGTTCCACAGCCATGAGTGCTTGTAACTCCGAGACTCACCATGCAGAGGTTATGGCTAGGAGCAGAGCTGTTTTCCAGGATAAGAATTTTATATCTGCTGTTTATGCTGGCTCGAAAGGAGGCAGTGTGAGTTTTTCCAAAACATAATTGAGGTCCCAGGCCGAAATTGGTGCTCTCCTTGGAGGCCTAATGTTTTTGGCCCCTCTGAGGTACTGCCTTATTAAAGGATGAGAAAAGATAGGTGGTTCCGTATTGTACTGTGCAGAAATGGCAGAGGCATGAATCTTAACTGATGAGAAAGAAAGGCCTTTGTTCAGCATCTCAGTTAGGTATTGTAAAATCTGAGGTATATTTGGTACAGATGTGTCAATGCCTTGCTCCTGGTTCCAAGCACAAAATCTCTTCCATTTTTCTGCATAAAATTTTCTGGTACTGGGCCTCCTGGCCTCCAAGATAACATCCATAACAGCTTTTGAAAGAGGAATGTTCTGAATGGCTATATTATCTGCCATGCTGCCAGATTTAAGGTCCTGAGTTGGCTGTGCAGGATCTGATTGTTTTGTTGGGTCAGCAAGTGAGAAGTTTGAGGCAATATCCATGCTGGACCTTGAGACAAGCTCTTTAGGATTGGGTACCAGTGCTGGCGTGGCCAGTCTGGTGCAATCAGAATAATTTTTGGCTTCTCTTGTCTGACCTTTAGGAGTACTCTGGGAAGGAGAGGCAGTGGGGGAAAAGCATATACTGTTAGATTGTTCCAGCTGAATGAAAGGGCGTCCACTTTCCACGCTTGCTTGTGGTAAATACTTGTGCAAAATCTCTGCAATTGACAGTTGTGAGGGGAGGCAAATAGATCTATGTCTGGGCATCCCCATATCCTTATTATCATGCTGAAGACTTGTGGATCCAGTTTCCATTCGTGGGGATCCATGAGGTTTCTGCTTAGTTCGTCTGCCAGAGTATTTGTTTTTCCTGGCAGGAATTGTGCTTGTAGGTGAACTTGAAAAGCCAATGCTGTGTCCCATAAGGCCATCGCTTGTCTGCACAGGGGATAGGAATGTGTACCTCCCTGCTTGTTTATGTACCGCATGACCGTAGTGTTGTCTGTCTTTATCAGTAACTGTCCTGGATGAAGCAGGTCCTTGAAAGCTGTCAGGGCATTTTGAACGGCTAGCATCTTTTTTGATTGATGTGAAGATGCCTCTGGTTTGCAGGCCATATGCCCTGAATACATTTTCCTGCCATATGGGCCCCCCAGGCATAGTCTGATGCATCCGTTGTCACTGTCTGTCTGGCTGTGGGTAAACTGAATGGCAGACCCTTGTTGTGGTGACAGGCTTCTGCCCACCATCGAAACTCCTGTTGTAGGCAGGGAATGAGTGCAATTACTGTCTCCAGGCCGTGGCAATGCTGAGTCCAAACACTTTTCAGTTACCATTGTAGTTTCCTCATATGCAGTCTGGCATATGGAATTAGTAGAATGCAGGATGCCATGAAACCCAAGGCCTTGCAGGATTTTCCTTGCAGATAGGTGGGTTTTTGTTGCCAAGTTCTTGAAGTAAGTAGTCAGTTGTTTTGTTTGTCTGGCATGAGAAAAGCCATCTGGACAGTTGTATTTAAGCTTGCACCCAAGAATATTATCTCTTGAGAGGGCACTAGTTTTGATTTCTTTTCATTTACTGTGTACCCTAGGCCAATTAGTAATCTTTTTACAAACGCCAGATGCTTTAGAAGAGCGTCTTTGATCTCTGCTTGAATTAGGCAGTCATCCAAGTAGGGATATATTTGAATTCCTTTTTGTCTGCAAAATGCAATTACTGGTGCCAGTAAATAAGCCAAAGGGCAGTGCAGAGAATTGGTAATGCATTGAGCCAGCTATGAATCTGAGGTATCTTATGCAAGATTCTCTGATTGGGACATGCAGGTATGCCTCTTTTAGGTCCAAAGTTACGAGCCAAACCCTCTTGCCCAGCATGGACAGTAGCTGCTGAAAAGTCAACATCTTGAATTTTGGAACTTGCAGAAACGTATTTAGTATAGTCAGGTCCAGAATTGGTCTCCAGGTTTTGTCCTTCCTGGGCACTAGGAAAAGTCTGGAGTAAAATACTTGCCCCTACTCTTGTTGTGGTACTTGCTGAATGGCCCTCATGTCCGTGAGGGCTGTAATTTGTTTTTGTGCCTCTGCCCATTGATTGTGTGGTAGGTCTGGCATGCCCTTTGACCTTGCTAGAGTGTGAAAATGGAACCTGTAGCCTTGGGACACTATGTTCAAGACCCATTTGTCTTGGGTAACGATTTGCCAATTTGATGAAAAAAGTGCTAGTTTTCCCCCTAAGGGGGCTGTCAAAAGAAAACTGTTTGGAACTGGTAGAGGAAAGTCACTGGGAATGTTTCCTGTAAGGCTGTGATTTGTCTTCTCCGCTTTTGGAGGTAGGGGCACCCCATTGTTTAGGCCTGTATGAGCCTTGGGGCTGAGATCTGCCTCTGGGAAGCCCGTATCTGCCTCTTTGTGGTCTGTCGGAGAATGGAAAGGACCAATTTTTGAAGGCGAGTTCCTGCTAAACCTGGGTGGCTGTACCTGAAAGAAATTCTTGACTGTCTGCATGGATTTTGCTTTATCCTCCATTTTTTTTCAACACCTCTTCTTCTTTAGTACCAAACAAAGTATCATGCTGTAATGGTGCATCTAATAATTTTGCTTTAACATGATCAGGCAGATTTTGTTCCTTTAACCAAGCATGCCTTCTAATAACAGAACCTGTAACAGCGGCCCTGCAAGAGGCCTCCAGTGAATCATAACCACATTGCAAAGTATGCTTTCCCACTTGTTCAGTTGCATGCAATAAATCCTGCAATTCCTTGTTCTCTGAACATTCAGTATTTGTCAACATTTTCTGTTTAAGTAATGACATTAAATATTGCTGATATTTAAGCATATGAAATTGACAATTTAAAGCCCTTACAGCCAGGGTAGCAGAAGTGTAAACTTTATCCCCCCATCTGTCTAGAGCCCTAGAATCCCTATCAGAGGGGACAGGGTTTTTTTGCAGTGGAAGCTTTAACCCCCTTGGGACCCTGAGATATAGTTTCTGGGTCAGCAGCGGGGTTTCTATATAGGAATTTATGAGAATCCGGAACCCTGTAGTATCTGTCTGGCTTAGCAGGTGCAGGGGGTAAAGAGTCAGGGGACAGTCAGGACTCTGAAAATACATCATCTACAATGTCAAGAACAGGTGGAATAGCAAGGGGTCTGTGCTGAGGAAGAAGCAGAAAGTCTCTGAGCCTTTTCTTAGATTCAGAATAATCTTGGCTCTCCCAGTGGAAATGCTCCCTCATAGTATGCAATGTTTCCCCAAAAGAATAGTCCTCAGGAGGAGAGGCTGAAGGAATGGATTCTTCAGCATCAGAATCCTCATAAGGAAGCATGAAGTAATCCTGTTCAGAAGAGGAATCAGAGGAAATAGAAACCTGATCAGAAGAATCATAGTCTGTCTCTTGCCTAGGCCTCTTATCAGGAGGGGGATGGGAACCCCTGATCAAGGTAATTAGGTCTTCGGCCATTTTGAGCATCTATTTTTTAGGCATGGAAGTCTGAGTAGGAGAATGCTGTACTTGTTTCTTTGTCTTTAGAGCTGCTTTAGTCTTTGTCTTTGAAGCTGTAGATGGCTTAACATATAGTTGTGTAGGTCTGAAGACACCCTCAGAAGCCGATGCCTGCTCAGCGGCTCTGGCCCCATCTGAGGGAATGATTTCCGAGTGTCCAATACCTTGAGTTTCCAGAGGCCCAGTCATCTCCACATGGGAGTCGGTAGCGGCCTGTGGCTCTGAGATAGCGGGCGCCAGGGGGCTGCAAAAGCAGCTCACTGAGAACCGGCAAACCGGCAACTGGCCTAGAAGAGGCTTCGTCGTCGGTTTTGGACCTCGGATGCCTATCCTTGTCCTTGCGTTTTTTGTAAACTCCGGTTGTCGGCTGCTCCGCCGGCATTATATAATTAAATCTTCGGCCAAAGTAATGAAATGCAAAATCGAACCGACGCTTGATAGTGCGTTGGTTAAATCTAGCACAAAACTGACAGCTAGCAACGTTATGATTAGGGCTTAGGCAAGGAATACAGTAAGAGTGAAAATCCTTATGAGGTATTTGCTTCCCACAAGAAATACAATTGTTAACTTTTTCTGACATCGGTCTGGAGCAAGAAAAAAGTTTCCCCAACAGGGTACTTAGCTTTAATGAAGACTTCAGTTCTGAAATTCATCTTTGAAAATCTCAGGAGTCGGCCGACCGGCACTTGCGAACTGCTTCTGCTTCGGGAACCGCGCGGCAAGAAAGACTGAAGAAAATGGCGTCAGCTGCATCTTTTATACCCCTGGTGCACTGACGTCAGGGAAGAGGCGACAGCAACTGACGCCTGACCTAGACTTTGGAATTCTGGCCAACTGTGGGTAGCCTGCCAGCAGGATAACCCAAGAGTAATAACTGCAAAAGTGAAACACGATGAACATCTACCCATTGGTGGCTGAGGAAACCTGGAGTCAGCCTCATCCCCAAAGACTCTCTGTCAAATTTCTTCTTCT